>NC_139518.1:864981-1046024 GCF_947247035.1 Vipera ursinii
TGGCCCTTTTGCAGCCAAATGCCCCCCCCCCCAAAGATACTCCCCCCCCTCCCACAGAATACTGCAGGACACAGCAGGTTGGGCCCATAACTGGGCCCTGGGGGAAGGACAGAGATTTCACACAACATGTTCAGTTTTGCTACTGTTCTCTTGCAAATGGTGTCTCCTATTGCACAAACTCAAGTCCTCGGTGTTAGCTCAGGGGTCTTCAAACTTGGCCCTTGGATGACTTGTGGACTTCAACTCCCAGAATTCCTCAGCCAGCGTGGCATGTAAAAAAGATGTTGAGACTCTAGGAAGAGTGCAGAGAAGAGCAACAAAGATGATTAAGGGAGTGGAGGCTAAAACATACAAGGAACGGCTGCTGGAATTGGGTATGTCTAGTTTAATGAAGAGAAGGATTAGGGGTAATATGATAGCAGTGTTCCAATATCTCAGGGGCTGCCCCAAAGAAGAGGGAGTCAAGCTATTCTCCAAAGTGCCTGAAGGCAGAAGCAATGGATGGAAACTAACCAAGGAGAGAAGCAACTTGGAATTAAGGAATTTCCTGACAGTGAGGACAATTAACCAGTGGAACTCCTTGCCTCCGAAGTGGTGAACGCTCCAACACTGGAAGTTTTAAGAAGAGATTGGACAGCTATTTGTCCTGAAATGCTATAGGGTTTCCTGCCTGAGCATGGGGTTGGACCAGATGACCTCCAAGGTCCCTTCCAACTTATTATTATTGATATTGCTATTACTACTATTGTTATTGTTGTTGTTATTATTATTAGACTGAATGAGTGACTATCAATCAATCAATCAATCAATCAATCAATCAATCAGGGCTGCTATCTGCATGCAAGTCGGATGGTCCATCTCAAAAAGTGAGGACCCCACCCAGTCCGGTCCAAAAGGAGCGGGGTGCTTCTTCTGTCGAGATGAATGATTTGCTTTGAACCATCTGGTTGCAAAGATCGACGCCTCAAAATCTGAGCCCCAAATGTGTGTCAGTGTGTCATTTCAAATGCAAATAGGAAACCCTGAGGTCTTCTAGTCCAACCCCCTGCTCAGGCAGGTAAACCCTGCACCATCCCAGAAAATGGCTGTCCAGTCTCTTCTTCAAGGCCTCCAGCGATGGAGCACCCAAAACTTCTAGTGGCAAGCTGTTCCACTGGTTAATTGTTCTATCAGGAAATTTCTCCTTACTTCTAGGTTTGATCTGCCTCTGAGGAGCTTTCAATCATTTCCTTCCTTCCTTCCTTCCTTCCTTCCTTCCTTCCTTCCTTCCTTCCTTCCTTCCTTCCTTCCTTCCTTCCTTCCTTCCTTCCTATAGGACTGCAAGGGACCTTGAAGGTCTTCTAGTCCAACCCTCTGCTCAAGCAGGAGACCCCATACTATTCTGGACAAATGGCTGTCCAGTCTCTTCTTAAAAGCCTCCAGTGTTGGAGCATCCACAACTTCTGGTGGCAAGCTGTTCCACAGGTTAATCGTTCTTCTTCTCTAGTGTTGGCTTAGAGAGGTCAGTGTGTTAGCGGACCAGGAGCAGGAGGCACCCAGAATGTCCCAAAGTTGCTTTTTCAGGAGGCAAGGGGACTTTCTTTGTTTTTCTTTGAAGACGTTTCGCTTCTCATCCAAGAAGCTTCTCCAGCTCTGACTGGATGGTGGGGAAGGGAAGGATTTATACTCCTTTGGAGAGTCTCCATAAACAAAACACCCAGAAGTTGGTATTCCCCACAGCCGCCAGCTGTGGAAGCAGAATTCCTCCTTGGACCCATCTGGATTTCTCCATTTTTGCCCTGTCTTTTAGAGAGAAAGCTATTAACAACGTGGCTGGCATACAACTTCCAAGTACAGAAGAAGAAGAAGAAGAAGAAGAAGAAGAAGAAGAAGAAGAAGAAGAAGAAGAAGAAGAAGAAGAAGAAGAAGAAGAAGAAGAAGAAGAAGAAGAAGAAGAAGATGATGATTTTCCTGATCCTTTTCAGTTAGGATTCAAATCGGGGACAGGAGACCAAGACCCTCAAGCTGGCCCCCAAACAAATCCATCCAAAAAGGGGGGGGCATTCCTTTTTTGTACCCCTTTGCTAAACTCTTCCATTTAGCAAATTCCCTTTGCTAAATTCTTCCATTGGCTGGCTGCTGCTGTGGGGGGGGGAGGGGAAATGGATGGGAAGAAGAGATTAGGATTGGGGAGGGGGAGGAAGCCTTTAGTCTGATCTGCCAAGCTCTTGTTATGCACTGATTGATTAGGATTGATTGATTGACTGATTGGGCTGGAGGCTGTTCCATCTCACTTGGAATTTCGTCTCCATATTTCCATCCCTGAGTCTGCATCAGTGTGAAAGATTTTTTTGAATGCACGTGGGGGTATAAAGGGGAGGGAGGGAGGGAGAGAGAGAGACAGAAGGGAGGGGGACTTCGCTTTGTTCCCAGCATTTGCTAACATGACCACAGGTGCACCGAGTTCCTTCCACATCTATTTATCATCCATATGGCCCTCTGAATAATTCATGCCCAATAATTTAATTGGCTAAAGGAATGTGGGTTCCAAGCTCTCTTTGACTTGCAGTTGGAAATAATATGCTGACTAACTCTGGCTTGCCAGGGAGAAACGGCGAGACTCCGCAGCCTCGGATGAAATTTCATAGAATCGTAAGGCTGCAAGGGACCTTGGAGGTCTTCTAGTCCAACCCCCTGCCCAAGGAAGGAGGCCTCATAGCATCCCAGAGAAATGGTTCTCCAAACTTCTCTTGAAAACCTCCAGTGATGGAGCACCCACAACTCCAGGAGATTAAGCTGTTCAATTAATTAATTATCTTGACAGTCTTGAACACTGGGCGCTATCTAACAAAATGAAATTTAATGGTGAAAAAAGTAAGGTTCTACATTTAGGCAGGAAAAACCAAATGCACAGGTATAGTATAGGGGGTAGCTTGCTCAATAGTAGTAACTGTGAGAGGGATCTCGGAGTCCTAGTGGACGATCCCTTAAATAGGAGCCAGCCGTGTGCGGCAGCTGCCAAAGAAGCCAATGCAATCCTAGGCTGCATTAACAGAGGGACGGAATCAAGATCACATGAAGTGTTAATACCACTTTACAAGGCCTTGGTAAGGCCACACCTGGAATACTGCATCCAGTTTTGGTCACCACAATGTAAAAAAGATGTTGAGACTCTAGAAAGAGTGCAGAGAAGAGCAACAAAGATGATCAGGGGACTGGAGGCTAAAACATACAAAGGGCGGTTGCTGGAATTGGGTATGTCCAGTTTAATGAAGAGAAGGACAAGGGGGGACAGGATAGCAGCGTTCCAATATCTCAGGGGCTGCCCCAAAGAAGAGGCAGTCAAGCTATTCTCCAAAGCACCTGAAAGCAGGACAAGAAGCAACGGATGGAAACTAGTCAAAGAGAGAAGCAACCTAGAACTAAGGAGAAACTTTCTGACAGTTAGAACAATTAACCAGTGGAACAACCTGCCTCCAAAAGCGGTGAATGCTCCAACACTGGAGGCTTTTAAGAAGAGACTGGACAGCCATTTGCCTGAAATGGTATAGGGTTTCCTGCCTGGGCAGGGGGTTGGACTGGATGACCTCCAAGGTCCCTTCCAACTTTATATTATTATTATTATTATTATTATTATTATTATTATTATTATTATTATTATTATTATTATTATTAAAGCACCAGAAGGCAGGACAAGAAGCGACGGATGGAAACCAATCAAGAAGAGAACCAACCTGGAATTAAGGAGTCAATTCTTTATAATGAGAGCAATTAACCATTGGAACTGCTTGCCACCAGAGGTTGTGGGTGCTCCATCACTGGAGGTTTTTAAGAAGAGACTGCACAGTCCCTTGTCTGGAATGGTATGGCTGGACTAGAAGACCTCCAAGGTCCCTTCCACCTCTATTCTATTCTTGAAAACAGACTCCATGGGTGCCATTTCCATTTTAAAAAATAAATTTGTTTCTGCTGTTCCAAGCAGGAACAAACGGTGTAGGGGCCGAGCGGTTTATTGGAAGAGGAGAGGAAATTTTTTCCTGTTTTTTTTTTAGCCTTGTTCCCAGGGGGACACAGAGTGCCCGACTCGTTCCAATCCTGCCTCCATACAAATCCGGTTTTGTGGAGCCTCCCACTATGCAATGCTCCATCCCAAGAATTTTTTTTCCTGCTTATTTTTTTAAAAAACAAATTCATCAGAATGTTCAACCCGAAAGATAAAAAGCGAGCAGAAGTAATAGTTAGAATAAAGGCTGTTTCTAAAGAATGTTAACTTTTAAAGTCAATTTTAATGTTAATATTTTATTGTTTCGATGTTTCATCTGGGTGGATGTTTTATTGATTTTAAGCCTGCCAGAGTTGCCTGCAGGCGAGACGGGTGGCCTGCAAATAGAAATTGAGCAAATAAATAAAGTTTAATAAATAAATAGACAAAAATGCAAGAAAAAAAGGAAAAATATAAAGAAGTAACCTGATTTTCTTTTACGGCAGTTGTAAGTTAAATCAGCCTCTTCCTCTTTGGTTATAACATGACTGCCATTTGTATAATCTATTGTTTTTCCCCCCTAATCATTAAAGCCATGGATCAAAATTTATTTTTTACTGTTCCACTGAAAAATCCCTGACATTCTCAGTCGGCCATAAAACGTAGATCTCGGCTTTTCTCTGATCAAAGAAATCAATTCTGTCGCCTCAGCAAATTCCATCATCTTCACCAACCATCCCTCCATTGTGGCTCATGCCAAAATCTTTCCATTTTTGTGCAAACGATAATATTGCTGCAGTTTTAATATACAAGAACAAAGTTCCGTGACTTCTTTCCAGCTTTAGTCCATTGATCCCAGCCTCTTAAAAGTCCCCTGAATTGGTTTATGTAGAAGAGTCAAACTTTTTTTAAAGCTTTTTTACATGTCTGCTGAGCAGGATAAAATGTGCTTTCTTCTTCACATTTTGAGCGTAAATTCAAAGTACCTTTATCCTTACTAATTAAGGAAGGAGGGTAGAGGGAGGGAGGGAGGGAGGGAGAAAAGAGATGGGAATGAGAAGAAAGGAGGGAGAGAAGGGAGGAAGGAAGGAAGAAAAAGAAAAAGGGAGGGAGGGAGGAAGAGAGGGAGGAAGGAAGGATATGAATAACAACAATAACAAACAACAACATTAAGAAGAGGAATGAAGAGAAGAGAAGAGAAGAGAAGAGAAGAGAAGAGAAGAGAAGAGAAGAGAAGAGAAGAGAAGAGAAGAGAAGAGAAGAGAATCAATAGAGAATATAGAAGAGGAATGAAGAGAAGAGAAGAGAAGAGAAGAGAAGAGAAGAGAAGAGAAGAGAAGAGAATCAATAGAGAATATAGAAGAGGAATGAAGAGAAGAGAAGAGAAGAGAAGAGAATCAATAGAGAATATAGAAGAGGAATGAAGAGAAGAGAAGAGAAGAGAAGAGAAGAGAAGAGAAGAGAATCAATAGAGAATATAGAAGAGGAATGAAGAGAAGAGAAGAGAAGAGAAGAGAAGAGAAGAGAAGAGAAGAGAAGAGAAGAGAAGAGAAGAGAAGAGAATCAATAGAGAATATAGAAGAGGAATGAAGAGGAGAGAAGGGAAGAGAAGAGAAAAGATCAGAGAAGATCAGAGAAGAGAAGATCAGAGAAGAGAAGAGAAGAGAAGAGAATCAATAGAGAATATAGAAGAGGAATGAAGAGAAGAGAAGAGAAAAGAGAAGAGAAGAGAAGAGATTTGGAGCTCAGGGACTCTTTGTGGGGGTTTTCTGAGGTTGGTTGTTTTTTGCAGATGTTTCATTGCCCAGCTGGGTGACACCATCAGTGCTAGAAGGTTGAGTTGGTTTGCAGAGAGAATAATAGAGTTGGAAGGGAGCTTGGAGGTCTTCTAGTCCAACCTCCTGCTAAAGCAGGAGACCCTACCCCATTTCAGACAAAGGCTTCTCCAATCCTTTGTTTAAAAGCCCACCAATTCTGGAGGTGAGGAGGAGAAGGAGGAGAAGGAGGATTGGGGGGTCCTTGGGGCTCTCTAAAGTTGGTGGTTTTCTTGCAAACATTTCAGACCCAGCCAGAGAGCATTGTCGGTGCTACAAGAGAGTCGGGGAACAACCCCCCCCCAGCACTGATGATGTTCCCTAGTTGGGTCATGAAAGGTCTGCCACAAAACCACCCAGCTCGGAGAGAACCAAGGACCCCCCTGAAATCAAACCTGGATTTCCGTGATTCTGAATTCTCAGGCCTCACACAGACTTTTTTTCTGACAGTTTCAAGACCTTGAGGCACCAGGGACACCTTGCTTGGCACACACAACTTGGGACATCCCACATTTGTCCAATTTCTGCTTGTTCCTCAACTCTTCAGGGCCCTAAATCCTCCTTGGGGGAAGATGGCAGCTGCCTCGCTGTATTTACTTAGCTATCTAGGCTAAATAAACTTATTTACTTCTCTGGATTCTGGTGGCCAGCCAGATTATGAAGATCTCTGGCACCCTCTGCTTCCTTTTTCTACTTCTTAGCCAAGGTTTGAAACCGTGCCCAAATATTTGGAAGGGAACTGTGATACGGTGATCCCACACACGTTAACTCCGTGAGACCAGGCAGAAGGGGAGGGGTAGGTCCCTTCCCTGGGTGAACTCAACCAAATCAGGTCATCTGGTGCGACCCCAGAAGAACATCTTCTCCCTCATGAAAAGGGTCTCTGTAGATCAGGGTTGACCGATGGCGTCCTTGGTGCTGTCTGAGCCGGGTGGCTTTCATGCAGACGTTTCATGACCCAACTAGGGAACTTCATCAGTGCTAGAAGGAAGGAGGAGGAGGAGGAGGAGGAGGAGGAGGAGGAGGAGGAGGAGGAGGAGGAGGAATGTGGGGTCTTTGGGGCTCTCTGAGTTGGGTGGTTCTCTTGCAGATGTTTCATGACCCAACTAGGGAACATCACCAGTGCTAGCAGGGTGCGGGGTTTGCTTTGTTTATATACAATATAATCTCTTTTCTTTCTAGCACTGATCAGTGCATCTAACATCATCACTAGCACTGAAGATGTTCCCTAGTTGGGTCATGAAACGTCTGCAAGGAAACCACCCAGCTCAGAGAGGACCAGGGACCCCACAGTCCTCCTCCTCTTCCTCCCCCTCGTCCCCCTCCCCTTCCCCCTATTCTCTTCTCTACTCTACTCTACTCTACTCTACTCTACTCTACTCTACTCTACTCCTATTCTATTCTATTCTATTCTATTCTATTCTATTCTATTCTATTCTATTCTATTCTATTCTATTCTATTCTATTCTATTCTATTCTATTCTATTCTATTCTTTCTGTTATTCTATTCTATTCTATTCTATTCTATTCTATTCTATTCTATTCTATTCTATTCTATTCTATTCTATTCTATTCTATTCTATTCTATTCTATTCTATTCTATTCTATTCTATTCTATTCTATTCTTTGTAATTCTATTATTTTTCTATCCTATCCTATCCTATCCTATTCTATATTTCTGTTGTTCTATTCTATTCTATTCTATTCCTCCTCCTCTTCACACATCCGTCTCCCTTCTAGCACTGATGATGTTCCCTAGTTGGGTCATGAAATGTCTACAGGAAAATGGCCAATCTCGGAGAGCACCGAAGTCCCCACAGAATTTAGAAATCCTCTCTCTTTCCCTTAGTATCGGGGGGGGGCATAGTAGGGGGCTGTTTCTGCATTTTCTTGCCTGTTTCCCTCCATCTGCAGAAGCCCCCCCCCCCCCCCGTGGGCACCTGCCTCCATCCTTCATCTGCTTATCTTTCCACAGTTTGGGTTGTCCTCCAGAAGCTCCTTGAGGTTCTTCAACCTCTCTTCTGCTCGATCTGCCTCTCCCTCTTGGCCACAGCAATAAAGGACTCCATAATCATTATGCAAATGTAATTATGCAAATTCACACGGGTTAATAACCAAGTAGGCCTGGTAATTGTGGGTTCAGGGGACTGGCTCTCTCCTCAGGGGAAACAAATCAAAAATAGGAATAAGTGGACACCAAGATCAAGACTTCCCAAAGTTGTGATGGATTGTTTGTTTTTCTGGTTGTGTTGTGTGTGTTTGTGTGCATTTGTATATCTCTTCTTGTTTCTTCCTGTTCTTTTTGTGTTTGTGTGTTTCTTTTTGTATCTTCCTGTTTTATTTGTGTCTCTTTGTCGCTTTCCGTTTCTTCCCATTTTCCTTGTCTTCTTTGTGTGTGTGTGTGTGTGTGTGTCGTGTCTTTCTTCCCATTTTCTTTTTGTTTGTGTGTGTTTGTGCATCTCTTTCTCTTTCTCCCTGTTTTCTTTTTCTTTGTGTGTGTTTGTGTCTTTCTTCCTGTTTTGTTCTTCTCTGTGTGTGTGTGTGTGTGTGTGTGTGTGTTTTCTTTCAGTTTCTTCCCATTTTCTTTGACTTTCTTGTGTGTTTGTGTGTCTCTTTCTTCCCATTTAGAAATGCAGATGTGGTCATCCATTCAGGAAGATTGGGGCGCACTATTCATAAGCAAAACTCCTTCGGTCTCCACTCCAGCTGATGGGATTAAGAATTTACATTCCCCCCCCCCCCAGCGAAATTCTAAGGACAGGACCTTCAGGACACAACAGGATGAACTCAACACCCTCTTCAGACGAGCAGAAGACCCCAAAGCCCACCTCATTGCACAACCCAGAAGCATTTCCCCTTCCAAGTCTCAGGGCCCCCCCTAAAGACCCACTTCACGCTCAGCTCCATTCGCTCCCAGAACTGCCTGCGGTTGCTGGTTCCGCTCATCAATAAACAGAAACCTTCTTTCCAAAGCAGCCTCTTTTTTATTCCCAGCTTGGAACTGGACCTGGTTGTCGTTGTTGTTTTTCTTTCAACAACGTGTTTGAAAAAGGCTGATCAAAGCCCCGCCCCCCTTTTTGCATGTAGCGCCCGTGTAATATGTAGTTTTTAGCGAGGGGACGCAAGGGAACATGAGGCCGGACTTCCATCACTTCCTGTCAGGGACTTTTTTTTTGAACCTCTCCTTGCCTGTAAATCACCTGACTGTTAGATGATGGATTGACTTGCAACTCTTAAACTGCCGGACCAAAAAACAAAGCAAAGAGCACTTCACAAAAGATCAAAGCAGCTCCCTCCTCCCCCTCCCGGTCCCCCCCCCCCCCCCGCTCTCTGATAAGAGAGTTTTATCTCTCTGCAAAGAAGCAAAATGTGATTTCTTCAAATACAAATAAAAGCTTAAGGAGGTGGATGTTTCTCCTGGAGACTTCTATGAGGTTGGCTACAGGAAGTCCTTGACTTACAACCGGAATTGGGCCCAAAATTTCTGTCATTAAGTGAGACATTCGTTAAGTAGGTTTTGCCCCATTTTACGACCTTTCTGGCTGCAGTTGTTAAGTGAGTCACATGGTTGTTAAATGAATCCGGCTTCCCCCGCTGACTTTGATTGTCAGAAGGTCGCAAAAGGGGATCATGGGACCCTGGGACACTGCAACCATCGTAAGTGTGAGTCAGAGACCGTGGGGATGCTGCAACAGTTGTTAAAGTGTGACAAACGGTCATGTCACTTTCCTCAAGGCTGTTGTAACTTTGAGCGGTCGCTAAACAGATTGTCGTAAGTCAAGGACTCTCTCTGTGCTTCTTGGTAGGTTTCGCTTTCGCTCGGTAGGAATTGCTTTTTCTCCGCCGAGGAGGAGATATTCTGGAGAAGGCCTTCCCAAGAAGAGAGATCCTCCATAAAGATGTCTCCTCCTGGGAAATTGGGAGGAGGGCTCAAGCAAATTAGCCAAGACTCCCTTCGTTAGAACAATTAACCAGTGGAACAACCTGCCTCCAGAAGCGTTGAAGTTTCCAACACTGGAAGATTTTAAGAAGAGATTGGACAGCCATTTGTCTGAAATGGTCTAGGGCAGAGCTAGGCAACCTTGGCTCTTTTATGACTCGTGGACTTCAACTCCCAGAATTCCTCAGCCAGCTTCACTGGCTCAGGAATTCTGGGAGTTGAAGTCCATGAGTCATAAAAGAGCCACGGTTGCCTACCTCCGGCCTGCCTGAGCAGGGGGTTGGACTAGAAGACCTCCAAGGTCCCTTCCAACTCTGTTATTCTGTTATCTGGTCTTCCCCAGCTGAAAGCTCCCAACCTGGGGAGATTCCTGTATTAGAGGCAGAGAACAATCAAGTAGCTGCTTTGAACTCTGAACCGTTTGTGCCCGACCTCCTTAGGTAAGCCTTCCGGAAGAAATCCCAGCGATGCCAAGTCCGGGTTTGAGAGGCTGTGCCAAACTTCTCTACGTCTGTGCCAACTGGGAAGATGCCAGCCCGTCTAGACAGTCGCCACATCCTCGGCAAAGGAGGAGAAAAAAAAGGTGAGGAATCAACGGCAGAAGGGCAATGCGGTAGTAGCCTTCATTTCAAACTCTGCTCTTCGTTGGGAGCAGCAACGCTTGCAGATGGATGAAAGGCAGCCGATTGCTAACTTGCCCTTGGCTGGAAGTCTCAAAGGAGACAGGTGAAGCATTCGGGTCTTCCCAGAGCATGGAGCATGCGCCAAGGGCCTTGATGATGTTTTAATGTAATTTAAGTAGGTCAGGAGAAGGGCTGGGGTGGGTGGGTGAGGAACAAGGGAATGCCCCTCTCTCTCTCTCTCTCTCTCTCTCTCTCTCTCTCTCTCTCTCTCTCTCTCTCACACACACACACACACACACACACACACACACACACTACTTGTCCCTGGTTGATGCTGCCTCCTGCAGTTGCAGCCTCTTGATAGCAAGGGGTTCTACTAAGCCACAAGAAAACCAATTTTGGGTCTGAAGAAATTTTATTATGCTTAAGGTTGATCTTAGTAATATTGACATTAGTAGTGATACTTTGCAATCACCTTTGTTTATGTGCAGGCAGCTTTGTAGGTGCTTTATATGGGGAAATTAGTTATCTAGAAGCCAATGTTTCATGCTTTAGGTACCGGGGATTGCTTGCATGAAAAGAGCACGGTGAGGGGACAGGGGAAACGGAGTTAAGGATGGAGCCTGCGTTGTTGTGTACGAGTCATCATCTAGGAATAATTTTTTTGTGCTGTCTTGTGCCCGGTACCGGGACCTGAACTTTTTCTTCTGGAAAGGTATAAAAGGTGGAAGACATCTTTCCTGGTTGTGGCCTTCATCTCTCTACCAGCCACGAAGAGAGTTGGGGGGGGGGTCACCCAGCTCTATTTTGATCAAAATAAAAGTTGTTTGCTTGCTGAAACCCTTGCTCAGGCGTTTCTTTGGCTCTTTTAAATTCCTGAGTAACGCTGGGGCAATTGTGAGGCTAAGTGGAAAACCTTACAGGTTGACAATGTCGCAATACTGGATTTCCTCTCTGGCCTTCGTGCTCTCTCTGGACAGGGCTCCTGGCACCCCGGAGAAGCGCTCAAGAAAACACTGCTTTGGAAAGCGTTCACACGACTCAAATAATCAGGGCGTTAGAAGAATGTACCCGGTTTGATTTTTCTCAGCCAGGTCACAAAATAAACCCAAATGCAAACGCAGACTTCTCCTTCTGCTAGAGGCAGAGTTTTATTCACTCAAGCACCTGCCACGGTTGGAGGTACAGTGGAAGCTCTGAGTGTCCATGCAAAGCAGCAGAATTATTCTCCTCCTCCTCCTCCTCCTGCTCCTCCCAGGTTCTTGGCTGACTGTGCGACAAATCATGATGAAGATGATGATGATGGTAACAACAACAACAACAACAACAACAACAATAATAGTTGGAAGGGACTTGGAGGTCATCTAGTCCAACCCCTTGCTCAGGCAGGAAACCCTATAACATTCCAGACAAATGGCTGTCCAGTCTCTTCTTGAAAACCTCCAGTGTTGGAGCATTCACAGCTTCTGGAGGCAGGTTGTAAAAAAAAAAAAACAGGACGAGTAAAGAAGATAATAGGAAGGATAAATAATAATACTACAGCCAAACTATATGGGTTCTGTTATGTATGGGGTCTAAGCAGCAGCTCTGCAAATACCACCAGGTGGCGCTGTACCGTAACTGGATTGTCTGGGTAGATTTCGGCGGGAGATTTCGATGAACGGATTGGGCAAGAGCGTACCTGGCAAGGTATATAAGGGGTACAGGTAACCCCCTTTGTCCAGTACAGTGCTAACCACAATAAAGAGCTGTTTGCTGTACTCATCTGTCTGGAGTCTCCATGCGGTCCTGAACCCACTACACAATAGGTTCACAGTCATTAGGTAGCACTGAGAGAATTAGGTCTTCGGCAGAGGGATGGCACAAGGGAAAAATACTCTCCGTGTATCTAAATGTCTATGGAGACTCCATCATCCAGGTCACGGTTGTCGCAAAGGTGCTTTTTTCAGGAGGCAGCTGGACTTGTTTTTCCTTGAAGACATTTCGCTTCTCATCCAAGAAGCTTCTCTAGCTCTACTGGATGGTGGAGAAGGGAAGGATTTATACTCCTTCGGAGAGTCTCCATAGACAAAACACCCAGAAGTTCTCATCCAAGAAGCTTCCTCAACTCTGACTAAATGGTGCGGAATTTCCAGCCCGAGCTGAAGAAGCTTCTTGGATGAGAAGCGAAATGTCTTCAAAGAAAAACAAGAAAGTCCAGTGGCCTCCTGGGAAAAAAAAAGCACCTTTAAGACGTCCTTGTTTTGGCCTGCAATACTCCATAGCGCCATCTGGAGGAGAGGAACTGAAACACTTTATGTCCAGGATGTGACTAGTCTGCAGATACTCTCTCAGCCCTCCTTCTGAACTGTGCAATAGACAGGTCTTCTATGGAAGGAAACATCAACAAAGCCCTCTTCCAATACTTGAGGGGCTGCCACAAAGAAGAAGGGGGGGTTTTCCACCTGTTCTCCAAAGCCCCTGAGTGCAGGACGAGAAGCAATGGATTGAAACTAATCAAGGAGAGAAGCAACCAAGAACTAGGGAGGAACTTCCTGACAGTGAGAACAATTAACCAGTGGAACCACCTGCCTCCAGAAGCTGTGAATGCTCCAACACTGGAAGTTTTTAAGAAGAGACACGACGGCCATTTGTCTGAAATGGTATAGGGTCTCCTGCCCGAGCAGGGGGTTGGACTAGATGACCTCAGAGGTCCCTTCCTATTCTATTATTCTGTTAGTCTGACAAGAAGCCAGAATTTACACTATGGTTTTGGAATGTGGGAAGAATCCAGAGAAAGAAATATTTTGGGAAATATTAAAAAGGCGGAATGTATTTATCCAAAGGAATAACGGAGAAGATCTTAAAAGGCAGAAAAGCAAGCCCAGTTTTTCTTAACAGCCCCAAGCAGAAACGAGGCAGAGGCCAGCTTTTAGAAATGCAAATTCAACAATCCATTCAGGAAGACAGGAGCTGATGAGATTAGGAAGACAAAGACCTCTAAAATCTACCTACCCCACCCAAACTCTAAAAGACATGACTTTGGGGGACATAATAGGATTAACCCACTCGTACCAAAAAGGGCACTCCAAGTACATGAGACAGGAAATACAAAGCCTCTTTTCTGAACCAGCCCTCTTCTCGCACCCCTAATCAAAAGAAGAGTCTGGAAAGCGTCCAAGACCAAAAGGCTTCTGCCAAGTTTTAATTACACTGTTACAAGAATACAAGAGCTTGACTTCTCAAACGGAAAAGTTGCTTTCAGCCACCAGCCCCTCCCCAAACACTTCTTTTATAGAGAGCTCAGGGCGTGGTCTCCCTGTGCCTCCTCCCGAGGAGTCCCATAGCCTTTCTTTGTTTGTCCCTGCTCGTCTGCCTCCTGCGTCGGGCGTCCTTGAACAGGGCCAGCTGTGGGTCATCATCCTCCGCACTCTCGGGCTCACACAGCTGAGAAGAGGTTCCCGGCTGAGGACTCTGCAAAGTCTCCAAATCATCATCAGCCGGTTCGTTTCCCTCCTCCCCCACATCTGAGTCCTCCGATACATCGGACCCGGCTGTCGGACCCACAGGCTGGCCCTGAGTCACAACAGCCTCAAACAGGAACAGGAAACAAACTCAAGAGCCCAAGGAGGGATAACAACCCACCACTCCCAGCTACATGTGGTCAGTTTTTCCCCAGAGCCATCTTCCTGTCTGGCTCTGCCCTTCAATAAACTACAACCTTTTTTCCAAAGCAGTCTCCATTTTGTTTCTTCCCAGCTCAGACTGGACCCTGATGAAGAGTTTTCCTTCAGCAGGAAGTTCTGGAGTCCTTTGGGAGCATGGATGCAGATGATGTCCCCGCTTGGAGAGGTGACCATGTGCCGGGCTGTCGGTAGGCAGCTGAAATGGCCCATAAATGATGGATGCAGCTGTGTGGCTGAGCCGTCACTCTCGAGCGGAGGCATTAATAACCGCCAAGCTGAGCTGAAAAGCAGAGTCAGGGGAACCCTCCCTCTCCGCCTCTCCCTCTCTTCTGCTGAAGAAGCGACACGAAGACGACAAGAGCCATCGATTTGCACCGTGATCGCTTTCCTCCTTGGCGCTCGAGATCCCAAGTTCCAGCACACCGAAGGACAATCTGTGAAACGGGGCCTAGAATTTAATCCCTCCTGGCTTCCAAAAAGGTGCTGCTCGAAGGAGGAGTTGCTATTTGTGCAAAACCCGATCCGTGCATTTGGCTTGACGGACGGGTGCAGAGGAGATGCTGTCAACGCTGCGACTGAGCATGGCTACAGCCATCTTCCTGCTTATTCTGGGTTGCCAGCTAGAACGGAGGGAGGGGGCCACCTAGGTGCTTTGCTAGTCATAATAATATTTGTCCCATGGGAACCAACGTCATCGGTTGCTCCCAAGCCTGCAGGCTGGGTGTGGTCGAAAAAGCATGCCTAACGATTGCATTGGGGAACGTAGTTGCTTGCATAGTTTTATGGGTGGGATTTTTATATCGGGGAGTTGTTACATGCGTATGCAGACTTGGTTTCACTTTTGATGTGCTTGTACTTCGTAACTAATAAACATGTTCTTTGAGGAATTTGCAAGCCTCGGAGTTCTGCTTTATTCATCTCTGTCAGAACCATGAGAGAGGCAGCTTTGGAACGAAGAGCCAGTCTGAATTCTGCAACGGAAGCAATAATTTTTTGCGTGAAGAGCGATGCAAAGGATGAGTTAAGCAGCTCTGCTTTCTCTCTACTGCCTGTTACGTCCTTTCCATCTTCTCTCTATAGTGGACCGACTTTTTCCTTGATTTTTTTCCCTTGTTACTTATATGTTAAAAGAAACTTTTTAAAAATTACCTTTGACTTTTGTTGCAAGTCTTGGTTTATTCTGTGCTTTCCTGGCTTCGTCTTTGCAGATTCGGGCTATCTGCTGATATTCTGCCTTAGTTATGTGTCCCTCTTTCCATTTTTTGTACTTGTCCTTTTTGTCATTCAGTTTGTCTGAGAGATCTTTGTGCAGCCATGCTGGTTTCTCCTTGAATTTCTTGTTTTTCTTTTTCAGTGGTGTTGTGCTGGTCTGGGCTTTTAAGATGCCGAGATCCTAGAAAGCGGGCAGAGAAGAGACACAAATATGCTAAAGGGTCTGGAGGCTAAACTATCTACAGGTAGTCCTTAACGTATGACCATAATGGAGCTCAACATTTACGTTGTTAAGCGAGACAATTGTTAAGTGAATTTCCCCCCATTTTACAACACACGGCTGGGTCACGTTTAAGTGATCATCCACAAGGTCCCTCTCACAGTTTTGAGCCAAGTTTCACCTACTCTTTACTCTTACCTTTGTTCTTTTTCTGCCCAGGTGCAAAACCTTGCTTTTCTCCACATTCAATTTCACGTTCACCTTGTTCGCATGCCTTGATCCCAGATGTGTGGGGCAGAGGATTGTCTCCTTTGCAGGACTGTCGTTAAGGATCCCTGAGGTCCTGAAGTAGGAAAAATAAAATTGCTTCCATTCCTTTGATCTAGGCCAGTGGAGAAGGCTAGAATTAAATTGAATTGAAAACTTTATTTGGCCAAATGTGATTGCAGGTAATCCTTGGTTTACAACAATTCATTTAGTGACATTTCAAAGTTACAATGAGACTGAAAAAGTGACTTATGACCATTTTTCACACTTACAGCCATTGCAGCATCCCCATAGTGAATTTTGCCCCATTTTATGACCTTTCTTGCCACCGTTGTTGAGTGAATCGCTGCAGTTGTTAACTTATAATATGGTTGTTAAGTGAATCTGGCTTCCCCATTGACTTTGCTTGCCAGAAGGTTGCAAGAGGGGTTCACGTGACCCCAGGGGACATGTTCTGTACCAGCCTACTACCGGCCCTGCAGAAAAGGCAGGGACAACCCCTTTACAAAACGGCAAGAGGCTGGAACTAAGCCTGCCAAATTTATTGACATAAAACAGAGCAAACAGAGCAAACAGAAACACGAACCATGAAACAGGAGCTATTCAAGCGGTTGCCTTCAGCAAACCAGCCCTCCCACACATTCCCCTTTTATACAGTTCAGGGCATGGCTACTCTCTGCCTCCTTCCGAGGTGCCCCATTGCCTTCCTCTGTTTACTCCTGCTTGACTGCCTCCTGTCGGGCCTGGCATGCCCGACATACGGAGGGGCCGCGGAGAGACCTGCCCGGGCCCGAAAACCACCGCCGGCGCCCGCGGAGCGCCCCGCCAGGCCCCGGAGTCAAGCGCCAGCACCCGCGTCTTCCCAGAAGGCCGGGACAACGCTCGGCCTTCCCCGCGCCTCAGCAACCGCCCGCCCAACGTCCGGGGAAGCCAAAAAGTAACTTACCGGCTTCCAGGGACTCCCGGCGGCTTCTTCCTCGCTCTTCCTCCCTCGGTGGTGCCTGGAACGGAGAGCAGCGACCACGAGGCATCGGCTGCAGCCTCCCAGCCTGGGGCCCGCCTGCCAGCACGACCCACAGCGCCGCGCCGCTCTTACCGACTCCCGGAAGCGATCAGCAAGTCGGGAGGGAGCAACTCAAACAGCAGGACAAGGACGGGTGCCAGGAGGGTTCAAGGGGTGGTGGAGACTGCCGGCGGGTTAGGGAGGGGCTCGGGGCACAGCCCTCGTCGGACTGGAGAGTCTGGAGAGATGGGGGGGGGAAATGGAATTATGCGGAGCTCTGGGGGAAAGGAGGGTGGTTTGAGCTGGGGGGTGGCTTACCGGCTGCAATGGTGGTGGGGCGGGTGCCAAAGGGTGGATACTGTAGGGGGTGGTGGTTAAGTTGGGTGTGGGCGTGGTGGAATAATTAAGGGTGTGGTGGGGGGTGTTGATGTTACTGGCTATTTAGCAGCGTTGATTGTGCTGTAAAATCAACGCTGACTTCATCAATCTTCGGGCACTTGTTTATGCAGCAAATAAACGTGGCTTAGAAGAACCAGCTCCCGTTCCGGTTTCATTTGTTGGGTGATTCGTCGGACGGGCCCTGAAACCTCCTGCATCGGGCGTCCTTGAACAGGGCCAGCTGTTGGTCATCTTCATCCACGATGTCAGGCTCACACAGCTGGGTCTGCGTCGTAACCAGATGGGAGGGGCCTGGCTGAGGGCTTTGCGGAGCCTCAGGGCTATCCTCTGGAGGCTCTCCAACACCCCCCTCCTCCTCCTCTGAATCGTCCGACCCAACTGCCGAACCCACAGGCTGACCCTGAATCACAACACGACACTGCAACCATCGTAAGTACATGCCAGTTGCCAAGCCTCTGGATTTTGATCACGTGACCCACAGGGACGCTGCAAGGTTCGTAAGTGTGAAAAAAGATCATGTCACTTTTTTCAGTGTCGTCGTAACTTTGAACAGTCATTATAGGGTTTCCTGCCTGAGCAGGGGGTTGGACTAGATGACCTCCAAGGTCCCTTCCAACAACAACAACCACTACTACTACTACTACTACTACTACTACTTATTATTATTATTATTATTATTATTATTATTATTATTATTGTTGTTGTTGTTGTTGTTGTTGTTGTTATTGTTATTGTTATTGTTATTGTTATTGTTATTGTTATTATTATTATTATTATTATTATTATTATTATTAAAGGGCTCTCTGTAATGAACATTAAGGCCTAGTCCAGTGTTGGGGAACTATGGCCCCCTCATGACTGGTGGACTTCAACTCCCAGAATTCCTGAGCCAGCCATGCTGAGGGGAAAGGGAGAGGTTTCCAAGCTGAGCCATGCTGGCTCAGGAATTCTGGGAGTTGAAGTCCACGAGTCATAAAAGAGGCCAGGTTGCCTAGCCCTGGACTAGTCTAATGGGTGGCATGACAGCATCTCCCAATACTTGAATGTCTGCCACAGGCAAGAGGGGTGTGTGTGTCAATTCATTCTCCAAAACAGCTGAGGGAAAGATCAGATACTCATCGGAGGGAGGTCAACCTGGAACTAAGGGGGCATTTCCCAAAAGGGAGAACCCAAAGATGCGTCTTCCTTGTGTTTCTTTTGAAGACGTTTCACTTCTCCTCCATGAAGCTTCTTCAGCTCTCACTGGATGGTGGGGAATGGAAGGAGCTAGTCAGAGTTGAAGAAGCTTCTTGGAGGAGAAGCAAAAGGTCTTCAAAAGAAGCACAATTAAGTCCAGTTCCCTCCTGAAAAAAAGCACCTTTGGGACAACCATGGAGGACTGAGAATCTCCAGAAACACCAAGATTTCCTAACAGTGAGGACAATTAACCAGTGGAACAGCTGGCCTCCAGAAATCATGGGTGCTCCATCACTGGAGGTTTTTAAGAAGAGACTGGACAGTCCCTTGTCTGAGATGGTATAGGTCCTCCTGCTTGAGCAGGGGGCTGGACTAGAAGACCTCCAAGGTCCCTTCCAGCAATATTCTATTCTCAGGAAGCATTAACCAATGGAACAGCTTACCTCCAGAGGTTGTGGGTGCTCCATCACTGCGGGTCTTCATGAAAGAAATGGACCACCATTCACCTGGGATGATATGAGATGGTAGGACTCCAGCCTTGGCCAGGGGTTGGACAACTAGAAGACCTCCGATGTTGGAGCTGCCATCTGACGCCTGTGCATCTCACCGCTCTCCACCAAATACCTGCAATCCAGACAACCTTTGAAGAAAGTAGGGCCAAAGTAGACAGGTCTTCTCCCCACTGCCAGAGTCATCAACCCAGGAACCGTCCAGCTGGACCTGCCCCAGATCCTCAGAAGGACCCATCCTACCTTCCACTGGAGCCTCCTGAAGCCTGCAATGGAGTCTTCATCATGGCCATCAGCAGAACCAGAAGACATCTGAGGTCCCATCCAATGCTATGATTCTATTATCTTGGGCAGGGGGTTGGACTAGAAAACCTCTGAGATCCCATTTGACTTTATGATTCTATGATCTTGGGCAAGGGGGTGGACTAGAAGACCTCAGAGGTCCCATCCAATGCTATGATTCTATGATCTTGGCCAGGGGGTTGGACTAGAAGACCTCTGAGGTCCCATTTGACTTTGTGATTGTAAAACAGGGCAGCCTGAAGGAGCCCAATGCTTGCTGGCTTGCATTGCTGTGTCCTTCGTGGTGTGTGGAAGATCCTGCTGGCTCCGAGCGACTCAAGGCTGCCTACAGGGCGTATTTATTTATTTATTAAATAAATAAATAAATAAATAAATAGAACAGGGGAGATGGGTGGCATAAACATTTAACAAATAAAAATAAAAAAAACATGGCGTCGCTTGCTTATCCTTTGTTTGTTGTTCGCCGTTTGTTCATGTGGGTGGCTGTTTGGGTGACTTTTCTTCGGTCAGCCGGTCACCGACTGACCCCAGGGAGGCCTGGCACATCTGGACCTCCGAAGGTGGTGGAGAGGGAAGTGGAAGCCGAGGCGGACAGCCTGGTCAGAGGCCTCCATGCTATCCAGCATCCTGTTGTGATTCAGCATCAGCCTGTGGTTTCGGCAGCTGAGTCGGACAATTCTGAAGAGGAGGAGGAGGGGTTTGGAGAGCCTTTGGTTGCAGAGGAAAGTTCTGATGCACCGCAGAGCTCTCAGCCAGGCCCCTCCCCTCTGGTTCCTCCTCAGACCCAGCTTTGTGAGCCTGAAGGATTGGAAGAAGACGATCCACAGCTGGCTCTGTTCAGGGACTCTTGAAGCAGGAGGCAGACTAGTAGAAGTGAACAAAGAAAATGAGGCACCTCGGGAGGAGGCAAAGAGAAGCCACGCCTTGAGACTGCTGTTTAAAAGGGGAATGTGTGGGAAGTGCTGGTTGCTGACGGCAACCGTTTGAAGAACTTCTGACATAGTCTCGGTCTGTATTTGTTTAACTCCATTTTGAACTGTTTCATTTAGTTTTTGCAAATAAATTTGGTTGGCTTAATTCCAGCCTATTGAATATAAAAAAGGGGTTGTCCCTGACATTTCGTAGGCTGGAACAGAACACATCCATCATGGAGGCCAGAGAAGAGATTGGATGAGAGCAGGGCTGCAATTTGACGCGATGCAGCTGTGTCAAAAGCCCGATTCGCCAACCCAGTGAAAGGATCCCACGAGGCAATTAAATGCCCAAAGGCAAATCTTTTATTAGATACACCATCTCAGAACTGAAGAAGCAAAACCAGCTCTTGTTTTCCTGAGTGAAAGCTTGTACAGTTAAACAGTACTTTTCCTTGCCTCCCCCACCACCCCGCCCTCCGGGTCTTCACCTTGCCCAATAGGAATGCTTCTTTTTGTTATGGGAAAAGCCGACTTCTCCACTGAGCACCTAAATTGGTGACCTTGGCATTTTTGCAGGTTCTCACGATCTGTGAATGGCTTCTTGGAATCCTGTCACCTCCCTTCACTTTCTACCCCTTCTGCCCCTTTTCTATGGCAAGTTGATTAGCGTTAGAAACTAAGCCGGCATCATGGCGGTTCAGTCTTGACAGGCTGCTCCAGCTGAGCTGCTTGCATTCACACGGACACATCAGCAACGACTGCAAGATGCTCGGAATGCAGGGATGCTGCTTTGCGGCTGTTTCAAACTGTAGTGTATGCCTTTAAAGCATACATGGAAATGTCAGCACAGCAGGGGGCTGGACAGCTCCAGGCCATAACCGCTTGGTGGGAAAGCCTGAATAGAGCGAGTCATTGACAGCCCCAGGGCATGGCCAGCTCTGGCGGGAAGCCAGGGTTTAAATCCATTGGCCACCTGCACTGGCGGGAAGCCCAGGTTCAAATCTATTGGTCACCATTCACCTGGGCAGGTATAAAGAGACGCCAGGTAACCCCTTTGCTCCAGCTTCATTTTCTGCCTCAATAAAGAATCAATACCCAGCTCAAGTGTCCGTCTCTCCATTCAACCACGCGACATTGCACTGGTGACGAGGATGGGATCCTGCACCGGACAACACTAGCCGCGGACGGAATCCAATCAGCAGCCCCGGATCCAGACGCAGGACGACCGAGACGGCGGAATGGCACAACTGGGTCAGTATCCCCTTTTCCATAGCAACCGCCCAGAGGAGTGGGAAGCGTTCGTGGGGCAGCTCGAGTGCTACCTACGGGCAAACGGGGTGAAGGATGACTGGCAGAGAGCAGCGCCGCTACTCTGCAGCTGCGGCACGGAAACCTACCAGCTGGCAGTCGGTCTCTGCACACCTGACGACATTACTTAAACCAATTCATACATACAGACCAGAATGGGTTCCTCCCCACTAGACAAATAAAAGATAATCTCAGAATTATATTAAATGTTCTGGAGTATTATGAAAGCCGACCAGATAAACAATTAGCTTTAATATTTATTGATGCTCTAAAAGCATTTGATAGGGTTAATTGGGATTTCCTGATGTGTCAGTTGGAACATATGGAGTTTGGGGCTAAATTCTGTAATATGATTAAAGCAATCTATACTAAGCAGGAAGCAAGATTGTTGATAAATGGGAATTTAACTGACAAATTTGATATCTGTAAGGGCACTAGGCAGGGTTGTCCACTCTCCCCACTTTTATTTATCTTAACCTTAGAACCCCTACTGAGAATAATAAGGAAAGATGAGGAGATTACTGGGCTTCAGATAAGAGACCAAATTTACAAACTGCAGGCGTTTGCAGATGATATGGGCTTCGTTTTGGAAAACCCTCTGGAATCCAGCACGGCATTACTAAAAAGGATTGAGGAATTTGGAAACGTGGCTGGTCTGAAAGTAAATAAAGATAAGACAAATATATTGATGAAAAATCTTTCAAATAGAAGTAAACAGATGTTAGAGGACACTACAGGGTTTAAAATCGTGAAGAAGGTGAAATATTTAGGAATCTGGTTGACCGGAAGATGTTCAAGTATTAGGGAGGATAATTATTCTAAATTACTGATACAAATAAAAATGGACCTGGGAAAATGGGGTAGGATACAGTTGTCATTAATAGGAAGGGTAGCCACGGTGAAATCTTATGTTTTGCCAAAATGGAATTTTCTTCTTCAGACAGCACCAGTTAAACTTTCGCTGAAATTTTTAAAAGAGTTAGAGGGGGTAGTTTCTAGATTTGTTTGGCAGGGGAAACGGCCCAGGATTGGGAAAAAAAATGATGCAAGAAATTAAGGAAAGAGGGGGCCTTGGCCTACCGAACTGGGAACTTTACTATCAGGCTGCCCTCTTAGTTTGGGGCAAGGAATGGATAAGTCTAAGGAATAATCGATTGTTGAGTCTGGAAGGATTTGATTTGCTGCAGGGATGGCATGCAGCTCTTTGGCGGGAAGGTACTCCTCCAAGCAAACAGTTTACTCGCCACTACATAAGGGATATACTGGTTCGGAATTGGGATAAGATAAGGGCTAAGTACTATGCGCAAATTCCGTGTTGGTTATCAACTTTGGAAGCCTTGACCCATCCGACCCTACTCAAGAAGGGAAGAAGACCAACTTATAAAGAACTTTTAGATAGCAGGGGAGAACTCAAAACACAACAAGATCTGGCTCAGCAAGGGTTTCAATTGGAGTGGTAGGCCTACCTGCAGATCCAGTCAAGGTATAAGAAGGATAAGGAAGGAAGGGGTATTTATCTGAATCTGCAGGAATTAGATAAGATTCTGCTGGGTCCGCAGAAAGGGATGATATCTAAGTGCTATAAATTGCTGCTAACTAGGGTAGTAGGGGAGGAGGTGGTAAAAGATGCGATGATTGCCTGGGGGAAGAATTTTGGTTATGCACTTCCACTTGAGAAATGGGAAGAGATTTGGTGGACTAATATGAGGCTGGTGGTTTCCACGTCATATAAGGAGAACATATACAAAATGCTTTATAGATGGCATCTCCCTCCGGCTAGACTTTCCAAAATGTTCCCTGGATTGTCAGCCGATTGTTGGAAGTGTGGTAAAGGGATTGGCACATACTATCACTTATGGTGGACATGTCCGGAAGTGGTTAGATATTGGATGAGGATCCAAAAATGGATAGAGGAAATCACAGGGTGTTTAGTTGATCTTAAACCAGAGACGTATCTGCTTGGCTCCAGGCCTGGAAATATTAAGAAGGAAATATGGTATTTGGTTTTACATATCTTAACGGCGGCAAGGATGGGGTATGCTCAATTTTGGAAGGCAATTTATATGCCACCGGATGAAGTTATAATTAGGAGAATACTTGATTGTGCAGAAGCAGACACATTGACCAAGAAGTTGAAGGGTAAAGAAGAGACACCAGCATTTCTATCATGAAATAAATGGTATATTTGGATGGATAAAAGATTAAAGAAATGAGGGTGGCTTGGAGGTTGGTCAAAAATGAAGTGATATAGTCTTTGTTAATGAATAAGCTTTGGAGTTGAATAGTTATAAGAGACTTAATGAGTGGAATATAATTGTTAGTTTAGAAGTAGATATAATGTGAAAATTTTGAAATGGTTTTCAATTTTTTGATTTCTTCGTTTTTTGTATATTGTAAATGTTTTTTTTTGTCTGTGTTGGTGTATGGTGTGTTTTTAACACGAAATGTAAATAAAGATTCCTAGCCTGGGACGTGGCTGAGGAGTCCGACGTGAGGGAAGGCGAGTCCATCCACCTGTTGAGCGGTTGCAGCGATGTGGACGGGGCAGAATTGGAAGTGGACGCCATCAACTGACAGCAGCGACCAGTCACCTCCAACTGGGACAACGTGAGGGAGCCAAGACCAGCTGCAGCAGACGCAAGATGCCAGGAGTGCAGGTGCAGAGCGAACCGCCCCCGGTCTACCCAACTCCACTGCTACAGCGCGAATCAGCCCCGGTCTACCCAACATTGTGGTTGCGGCCCCCGGTCTACCCAGCACAGTGGCTGCGGACAACCCCGGTCTACCCAGTGTTCCGGCTGCGGCATGAACAGCTCCCGGTCTACCCGTTGCGCCAACTGCGGAGGACAGCATCCCCGGTCTATCTGCCGTTTCAAGTCGGCCAAGTGTCGGGCTTGCGGAAAAACCAGACACATCGCGGTGGTCTGCAGGAGCAGGCAGCGGGATAGCCTGTACGAGGTGGAGGCAGAGTTCCAGTTCGCTACAGGTCAAGAGAATATGATGGTCATAGCAAACACTCTTTTCCAACAACCCAAGAGACGGCTCTACACATGGACATCACCAGACGGTCAACACAGAAATCGGATTGACTATATGCTCTGCAGCCAAAGATGGAGAAGCTCTATACAGTCAGTAAAACAAGACCAGGAGCTGACTGTGACTCAGATCATGAGCTTCTGACTGCTCTTTAGAAGGCCAGATCCTGAAGCTGAAACTCAAATCCTTTGGCCACCTAATGAGAAGGAAGGACTCACTGGAGAAGAGCCTAATGCTAGGAAAGATTGAGGGCAAGAGAAGAAGGGGACGACAGAGAAGGAGGTGGCTGGATGGAGTCACTGAAGCAGTAGATGTGAACTTAAATGGACTCCAGAAGATGCTAGAGGACAGGAAGGCCTGGAGGAACATTGTCCATAGGGTCGCGATGGGTCGGACACAACTTCGCAACTGACAACAACAACAACAACAACAGGTACCGGGGAGTGGTTGCCGGGACAGACGGTCAGCCACACGGCGGGATGGCCGAATGTTCATTTAACAGGGGCCCCAGCGGCACTAACCCCAAAAATAAAATTGAGGGTGAAGCTGCAAGGGGTCCCCTGCACGATGGAACTGGACTCAGGGTCAGCCGTGTCCATCATCTCCGCCAGAATGTTTAAGGAGATTTGCAAACGGAGTGGTCAACGGGTTCCTTTGAGGCCATCCAGACTGACCCTCTCTGACTTTCAAAATTCACCCATTAACGTCCGGGGGGAGGCATTGGTGAGGGTTCAGTACAAAGGGTTCGAGGGCAAATTGAGTGTGCTGGTCATCGAGGGCCAGCGGACCAGCCTCGGGGGGTTAGGGTGGTTCAACGCGCTGGGCATCAGAATCACGGGGATTCACCGGACACGGAGCTGCCTTTCCCTGGAAGCAGTCTGCAAGGATTTTGCGGACGTGTCCGACGGGCAGCTGGGAAGGTACATGGGTCCCCCAATTTCATTTAAGTTAGACCCCCAGGTGCAACCCATTAGAATGAAAGCCAGGAGGGTTCCGTTCACGCTAAAACACAAGATAGAGCGAGAATTGGATAATCTGGTAGACCAGGGGGTGCTAACGCCAGTCGATGGAGCGGAATGGGAAACCCCCATCGTAACACTGCTCAAGGCAAACGGCGAAATTAGAATTTGTGCCGACTATAAGGGGACAATCAACTGGGCTCTGAGTGCTCACTCTTACCCGGTTCCTGCGGTAAACAGCATTCTGGCTTCCCTGCAAGGCGGGTCGGTGTTCGCTAAACTGGATCTCGCCCAAGCTTATCAGCAGCTGCCGGTAGACCCAGGGGCTGCTAGAGCACAAACAATCATTACACACAAAGGGGCATTCTGGGTAGACCGGTTGCAGTTCGGGGTCAGCGTGGCTCCTGGAATATTCCAGGAGGTGATGGAAAGGACCCTCAAGGGAATACCAGGGGTTTGCCCCTATTTCGATGACGTCCTGATCGCAGCCAGCTCCGAGGACGTACTGGCAGCCCGATTGAAGGCAGTACTTGAGAGGTTCAGGGGTGCAGGGTTAAAACTCAAAAGGGAGAGGTGCAAAATTGGGGTAACTGAGACAGAGTTCCTGGGATTCAGGATTGGTGCTCAAGGCATCCACCCTTCAGCATCCAAAGTCAGGGCCATCAAGGAAGCCCCCACTCCCCAAAACAAGTCTGAGTTGCAGGCATTCCTGGGCCTCCTCAACTTTTACCATGCATTCCTGCCACACAAGGCCACTATTGCAGAACCCCTACACAGGTTGCTTGACAAGCAAGCATCCTGGAACTGGACTGATACACACGCTAACGCATTCAAAACACTGAAGAACCTGTTAGCAAGCAATGCCACAGTCACCCACTTCAGGGAGGATCAGCCAGTCTGCCTTGCATGCGATGCATCCCCTTATGGGATTGGGGCAGTTCTCAGCCATCTCAAGGAGGATGGAACTCAGGCCCCCATCGCCTGTTACTCCAGGACCCTGTCAGCTGCAGAGCGGAACTACGCCCAGATAGACAAGGAGGCACTGGCAGTGGTTGCTTGGGTAAAGAAATTTCATGACTACCTTTATGGTAGGGAATTCCTGATCTATACAGACCATAAGCCATTATTAGGGTTATTTACAACAGAGAAGCAGACACCACAGATCCTGTCACCCCGGATGTTACACTGGTCCATATTCCTGTCCGCTTACTCATGCAAATTGGTACACAGGCCGGGCAAAGAGATGGGGCATGCCGATGGCCTCAGCAGGCTTCCCCTAAGGGACACTGAGCCAGACCCAGCACTGGCAGTCCAGATACTGGCAATACAGGAACTGCCAGAATGCCTCCTCAACGCAAGGGACATAGCCACAGAGACCCCCCAAGGACAAGGTTCTCAGCAGGGTACAATCATGGGTGAGCAGTGGGTGGCAGGACAAATCACCAGGGCAAGAGTTCACTGCTTACTTCTCCAGAAGGCATGAACTGTCCACACACAAGGGATGCCTATTGTGGGGAAGTAGAGTCATCATCCCCACGAGGCTCAGAGAAAGAGTTCTCCAGTCATTACACGAAGGCCACCCAGGAATAGTAAGGATGAAAGCCCTGGCAAGGAGCTACCTGTGGTGGCCAGGATTAGACAAGGAAATAGAAGGACTAGTAGCAGGGTGTTACACATGCCAGAGGACACGGGCAGAACAACCACACGCACCAGTCCACAAGTGGGAGGAGACACACTCACCATGGTCCAGAGTGCATATAGACTATGTAGGCCCATTCCAGGGCCACACATTTCTGGTTGCAGTAGACAGCCATTCTAAATGGCTGGAGGTGGTGCCTGTGGGCAACATGACCTCGGCAGGAACCATTCAAGCATTGAGGGGGATGTTTGCTAGACATGGTCTGCCTGATGTAATCGTGTCAGATAATGGAACACAATTTACCTCCTCGGATTTCCAGGTGTTCCTGAGGACCTTGGGGATTAGGCATGCCACCTCGGCTCCCTTCCACCCTGCCAGTAACGGATTGGCAGAACGATTCGTGCAGACGACAAAGCATGCCCTCAAGCGCATAGTACAGGGAAATTGGAAACAAAGACTAGCCACATTCCTCCTACACCAACATGCAACACCCTGCACCGCCACAGGGAAAAGCCCAGCGGAACTCAGATGGGGCAGACGCCTCATAACAACTTTGGACAGGCTTCACCCAGACAGGGTAGCAGCAGACGCCGGGACCCCCAACATCAAAACAAGCTTCAACACAGGAGACCCCATCTGGGCTAGGAACTATAGCACAGGTCATCCATGGGTGCCAGGGGAGATATTAGAGCAAACAGGACCCCTTTCCTACAGAGTAAGGGTGGAGGGGGGACTCCTTTGGAAAAGGCACCTGGATCAGCTGAGGAAAAGGGCTCCTGAAAGGGTTATAGAGGACACACTGGGGGCGGAGGAGGAAGAACAAACACAAACGCAAACACCCAGGAGGGTTACCAGAGGGGCACAGTGGCAACCCCACCCCCAGGCAGGAGACTGTCAGCGAAGCCAGGCAGCCACTGGAACCCAGCAGAACACAAAAACCGGGCACCACAACACACACACACACACACCACAATCCACCACAACAATCACAACAAGGAAGAGAGTCTAGTCACAGCACCACACCACTAGGAGAACCAGTCCCAAGATGACTATGTGCGTTCTTAGGGGGATGGAGAAGCAACCAAGGAATAACAATTGTAAATTCTTGTGTATGTAAATCTTTGTGTATAGTGTAAATAAGTGTATATAGTTATGGAGACAGAATGACAGAGGGTAATTCCTCACTATGGGGGAAGGGGTGTAGTGTATGCTCTTAAAGCATACACGGAAATGTCAGCACAGCAGGGGGCTGGACAGCTCCAGGCTATAACCGCTTTTGGCGGGAAAGCCTGAATAGAGCGAGTCGTTGACAGCCCCAGGGCATGGTCAGCTCTGGCGGGAAGCCAGGGTTTAAATCCATTGGCCACCTGCACTGGCGGGAAGCCCAGGTTCAAATCTATTGGTCACCATTCACCTGGGCAGGTATAAAGAGACGCCAGGTAACCCCTTTGCTCCAGCTTCATTTTCTGCCTCAATAAAGAATCAATACCCAGCTCAAGTGTCCGTCTCTCCGTTCAAGCACGCGACATTGCACAAACCCTACGCAACACGGGTCCAGGGGCATCTGGGAAACCAATGAGATTAGCCTGCCCCACTCACACCAGTGGAGGTTCCCGTCTGCTAAGGAATTCCGGCAGGCAGGGTCAAGGAGAGGAATCTTTTCTGCCCTGTGGAACCCTCTGCCACTGGAGATGAGAACTGCCCTTCTCTTTTGACTTTCCAGAAGGGTGTTGTTAGGGTTGCAATTCTGTTAGCCTCGCATCGCAAGAAGTGAGACGTATACGCCGGTCCTGTCTCCAAAGGAGACACATCTGGCAGGACCCAGAAGAACCACATTCGCTGTGGTGGCTCCCTACATCTGGAACGTCATCCCTCCGGAAATTAGACTGCCCTTCCCCCACTCTGACATGCTTTGGGAAGGCCCTGAAGACCTGGGGGGGGGGGCTGGGGAACCCAGAGCAGGATGGAGCCTATGAAAAGTGTTGGCATGAGTATGTGTTTTCACCGGGGTGGTGGGGGTTAATATTTTTATTTTTTAATTTATTTTATATTGTGTTTTTAGGTCCTGCAAGCTGCCTTATGTTCCTGTGAGCAAGTAAACAGCAATAAAAATTCAATACAAACCAGACACTACTATTAGGAATATTAGAAAAAAACCATAAACAAAGCCGATACATACTTAATCATACATGTCATAACGGCACCAAGAATTTTGCTTGCTCAAAACTGGAAAGTGGCTGAGGCTCCTAGCGAAGATGCGCTAATAAGGAAAAAAAATCTTGTATTGCGCAGAACTGGACAAAATGACAAAAGAACTAAAAGATCGGGATGAAACAGAATATTACATAGTATGGAATAAATTTTTTCCAAATAAATGAAATAAATAAATGCCAGCCATCCCAAGCTGGAAAGTGAGGGTCTGTTTCCCAAACAATTTGAGAAAGACTAATTGGAATATTGACTCATAACGGGGTTGGGAGGGGGAGAATGGCTGGGTTAATTATGCGGTTTGCACACGAAATTCCCAGATCCAGCTTCGCTGTTTCTGTAACCATTTTGGCTTTAGTAAATTATACTTTTGGAGAAAGCAATGGGCCAGGAGTCGTTCTTTACCAGATGACCAAGTGGGATGATTGACAGGTGTTAAAACTTTCCTTTGCCAGTTGGTTTGGCATACAAGGGTGCGTGTGCTCCCCACTGGAAGAGGTTGACGGGGGTAAGAGGACCTTATTCCTCCTACCGTCCGACTCTTAGTTTGGCTTTTTACATCATTTTAAAACATTTAATCTGTGTAGTTTTAATATTCTAATATATTTTGATTATTTTGCCGTTTGTCTTGCAACCTGTAAGCCGCCCAGAGCGATCTTGTAATGGAGATGAGAGAAATAAAAGTTTAATAAGTAAACAAACAAATTCCCAGGAAGAGTTTTGGGAGGATGTGAAAAAACTGTTCTTATCTGGATTAAAGAGGTCCAGTTGGAGGTCCACCCCATCTCACCAGGAAATCTGAGGAAGAGGAGGAGGAGGAAGAGGAAGAGGAGGAAGAAGAAGAAGAAGAAGAAGAAGAAGAAGAAGAAGAAGAAGAAGAAGAAGAAGAAGAAGAAGAAGAAGAAGAAGAAGAGGAAGAGGAAGAGGAAGAGGAAGAGGAAGAGGAAGAGGAAGAAGAAGAAGAAGAAGAAGAAGAAGAGGAGGAGGAGGAGGAAGAGGAAGAGGAAGAGGAAGAAACTGTAGGGGTCTTTGATACTCTCCGAGCTTGGTGGTTTTCTTGCAGACATTTCATGACCTAACTAGGTAACATTATCAGAAGGGTTTGGAGAGAGGAGGAGGTGTTGGTGGTGGTGGAGCTGGAGCAGGATCTCCAGAGGTGTTTCCTTCCAGAGCCCCAAATTATCTTCTAAACCTGGGATGACATTGCTAAGTATCAAAATGGAGAAAATTGGTCCTTAGGATGCTGGATGGTGCACTGGTCCTATAAATTAAATTTATTGTGCAAGATCAAACCTGCGTAGGACATCCCAGACACTTCAAGGAAAGAAGATCCTTATGTTCATGTCAACATGGACACCGAGGTTCAAAAACGTACTGAAAATTTACAAACAAAATGTCCAGCTGTCTCCTTCGAATCTAAACACTATAAACCCAAGACAGCAAAGGTGACCAGCAAAGAAGTGGATAACACCAGACAGGTCACTGGAAGACAAAATCAAAAACTGTGTCTCACTTACTTTGGCTGTGTCCTGCTGGGGAAACCCTCTGCAGAAGGCAGTTATGCTGGGAAGAGTTACCAGTAAAAGGAAACGGGGCTGTTGAAGGACACGTTGGCCGGACACCATCAAAGCTGACGCCGGACAGAGCTGAGAAAAACTCAACAAAGGGGAAGGGCAAGATAGGAAGAGGTGGAGAGATCCGCCCCAGAGAATCACCAAGAGTTGGACACCATTGAACAGACGTCAACATCATCCTTATCGTCATCCAACAGGACAAAATATTATGTCGTTGCGGTGTTGCTCCGGAGATGAGTAAACGCCTCCTTCCCTCAATCCCCGAGCACGGAGGACGGAGAGGACGCAGAGTCAGCGCAGGGTGAACTGACTACTCAGGAGAAGGGCGCCCTGCCCCTCCTCATGAGCTTCACCTGGTGAGTAGCATTTATGGACGTGCTGCGAGGAGGTGCTTTTGCCAGGAACAAGTGTTTGTTTTGGGATTACACTTCCCCGGCTTTGGCTCAGATCTTTTGCCTTGCTTTGAAGACTGCTCCTATCTTGCCCCTCTGCTCCATTGCCTGCCCCTTCCATCTCCTCTGTCTTGCACCCAGTCTTCTTCCATGCCTACCCTTCCGAGGCCTGAGGGACCCGGGACTGCCTCGTCCTCGTCCCCAGGTCACCCTTCATGGGCCACAGGGACTGTGTCACCCCCTTCCTTCAGCCCAGGTGCCCACTCCTCCTCCTCCTCCTCCTCCTCCTCCTCCTCCTTGGATGGGGGCCATGACAGGGAATTACTTCTTTGTAGAATTTCCTTGTTTGTGACGTGGTCCTGATTTGAGGTGGGAAGAATTCTCTCTGAGGCAACGCAGTTTGTCTTGTTCACGTGCAACCGATAGGCTGCTAAATTATGATTGCAACATAGAGTTGTTTGCTATTTATTGTTCATTCTAGAACTTTTGGCTAGATACTCTACGAGTATTTTTCATTGTGCTGGTCTTTCACTGTAATAAACCCTTACCTGACTTAAAGAGACGAAAACCTCTTGTGGGTGATCTATCAAACTGGAGGTGCTGAGCAATGATGTTAGTTGCTAGACTAGAGTTTCTCTTTTTCTGTTTGCTGATCCTGGCTGGCAACTTCAGAGGCAAACTCTTGTCTGAATTCCTAGGTATTATCCCAGTCAGCAGAAGACTAATATAGCAGTAATTATTATTAATTACACTCCAAGTCTTAGAGAGATTAGAGCACTTTCATGAATTAGCCAGCCACCGAGAAATGTTGCACCACCTCAAACATTGTTCATTCAAAACAGAAGAAGAGGAGGAGGTGGACTTCCAGTTTTGCGTTGCGGTGAGACAGAGGCAGGAAGGCAGGGCTCTGCCTTCCGATAAAATTTTGCCCTACTGGAGGCCCTAAAAAGGGCCTAAAGTCACCCCAAAGAGGTGATGAAGAGGAGGGGTATCTAGTCGATCTGAGAAAAGCCTCCAAACCAGCAGGGGAAAGACTGGCTATATTTTTTTTTTTTGCCCAAGATGGCGACGGCCGCAATCTAAGCTTCGGGCGCTCTTCGAGGGCTCCAAAGGGACCAGCTCAGGGAGGCCCACGGTACGATGGGGTGACTCCGGGGGTTGGGGGATCTAAAAACAGCTGCTGGGCGCTGTTTTTCGCGGCGCTGAGCCCCCCCCCTCCGAATTAGAGCCGTTTGAGAACTGCCGGCCTGCCGACCTGCCGAGCTCTACTACAACGCCGAGCACTGCTACAACGCCGTGAAAGTTCGGGACGCCTTGGCCTGCCTTCCCTCTTCTGCCTGTTCACCGTGGATACCCTCTGCTTGTCGGAGGGGCAGCGGCGACGATCCCACCGGCTGGAGACCTATCTATGACCATCAGCTGGCTGGCGCCGTTTTCGGCGGCGCGGAGCCTTCTTCTCCTTCCGGATGGTGGCTGCGGACTGTGGGCCTGGTCATCGGCCTCGGAGGACGTGCTGGCGAATTCCTGGACTCAATACTGCTGCTGGGATTGCCTCTCTCCGCCGTTGGAAGATCGCTGGGACTGGCGGACGGGCGTTGGGAAGAGAATGCTTCTGCCCTCCCCCCCCCAGACTGGCGGCGTTGGCCGGCGACGCGAGGATCGACAGAGGCCTGGCCTGCCTGTTCTTTACTTTCTTTGCTGACAGGCAGGCATTATGGCTAGCTCCATGCTTGATGGGAATTTAGATCCCCCTATTGACAGTCCAGTGTGGCTGGGACCTGACCGTGGTGGGAGGATGGTTTTGGACTGGTCAGCGACCACCTCACTGGTGTGAGAGACCAGCTGGGGTGGGCTTGGCTCAGGACCTCCCTTTTTATCTCTGCTCCAGATTGGACTCCTCAGCCGGAGTGAGAGGACAACTGAGGCTGTCCCTTGGATTGCCATCTCAGGTGAGAGCTGAGATGGCCTTGCGGACTAAGAGATATGCCTACTGGACTTCTTTTTCCAGCTATATACCATCATTGAGCGACCCCTTGGACATATTTATAACATCTGCCCTAAGAGACTATTCTAGCGCTGTATGGTTTACCGTTACTCCGAAGCGGACTTGTATGTCCTTAGGGGGGGTTCCTGCCTCATGGGCGCGACCTGTCACCTGTTTCCATACTCCCCTTAATGACGAGCCCAAGCTCTGGGACTCCGAGAGGTGGCTGGGCTTAGATAGGGGCCTTGAGTTAAGACGTGCTAAGAAGCCCCTGATAAAATTTTTAGCCGGTTATTTTAAAAGGTTAGGGAGGGGGAGGGAGGGGGGGGTAGGGAGGGAATCTTTAACCGGCACTCAGTCTGGACCTGTTAGAGGTCCTGATGGGACGGGGTCGGGGGAGGTGGCTGCTGGTTCTGGGAATGTGGGGGTGGGGCTTCAAATCCCCACGGCGATAGGGAATGGCAGCAGGTGTTTGCGCGGAGGGCCATATCAACATCTGGGATCGCGCCCCCGCTATCTTCGAGCGGTGGCGCGCTCCGACCCTCCGGTTAGCACCCTCTTACCCGGGGATGAGGGTGATCAGGCCCCTGAGCTCAGGTTGGTCTATTTTAACGCTAGATCCGTAGTTAACAAAGCTCCCCTCATCCGTGATCTGATCGAGGAGGAATGTGCGGATCTAGCGTGCATCACGGAAACTTGGTTGGGCTCGGAGGGAGGGGTGCCTCTCACCGAGTTATGCCCGCCAGGTTTCCGGGTGCTGCACCAGCCACGGGCTCAGGGCAGGGGTGGTGGGGTGGCAGTGGTTATTTGGGAGATTTTGTGTCCCCAGGAGGCCACCATTGTCCAGATGGCCGGGAGTGAATCCCTCCTCTTGAGATGTGGCCCTCGGGTTCATTTGGGCTTGTTGCTTACATACCTGGTGCCCAGCTGTGTGGCAACAGCCCTGCCTGAGCTGCTCGACACTCTCTCAGGGTTGGCGGTGGAGTTCCCCAGGCTTATAGTCCTGGGTGACTTCAACCTGCCGTCACTGGGAGGGTCATCGGAGTTAGCTCGGGAGTTCATGGCCTCCATGACAGCCATGGGCCTGACCCAGGTTATTGAGGGCCCGACTCATGTGGGGGATCACACTCTCGACCTGGTGTTCCTGTCTGGACAGTGGTTGGATGATCTGGGAGGGGGTTCCCCGTCCATCACCCCTCTGTCATGGTCAGATCATCACCTCCTGAGGCTGGTTTTCCGTCATGCCACCCCCGCCACTGGGCGGCGGAACCGACCAGGTGGTTCCGCCCCAGGCGCCTAATGGACCCGGATCGGTTCCAGAGGGCACTTGGGCCTATACCTATCACCCTTACCCACAGCCCAGTCAATGCTCTGGTGGAGGCCTGGGAAACGGCTGCCACCAGGGCACTTGACTGCGTTATACCCATGCGACCTCTGACCCGGTGCAGATCCCGTTGGGCCCCATGGTTCTCTGTGGAGCTCCGGGAGATGAAGCGTCGGAGACGAGGTCTAGAGAGCGGTTGGAGATCCAGCCGATCCGAATCCGACCGATTGCAGTTAAGAACCTTTATAAGGTTTTATCTTGCGGCGATAAGGACGGCGAAGTCTAACTACTTTGCCGCCCTTATCGCGTCCGCAGATAATCGCCCGGCCGCCCTGTTTAGGGTGACTCGCTCCCTCCTTAACCAGGAGGTGAGAGAGGATCCCTTGCAGGGACAAGCTGATGAGTTTAGTCATCATCTGACGGACAAAATCGCTCAGATCCGGACCGGCCTGGACTCTGACTGGGCAGAGTCTGATGTGGAGGAATCGGGCGGTCTTGAGCACGTTATCTGGACTGAGTTCGACCCTGTTTCCCCTGATGATGTGGACAGGATCATGGGGAGACTGAGCACCACCACCTGTTTGTTGGATCCGTGCCCCTCCTGGCTAGCTTATGCGGCTCGGGAGGGAACACGAGGCTGGTTCCATGCAGTAATAACTGCTTCTTTGAAGGAGGGTGTCTTCCCTGCCGCCTTGAAGGAGGCGGTGGTGAGACCCCTCCTCAAGAAGCCTGCTTTGGACCCGGCTGCTTTAAACAACTATTGTCCAGTCTCCAACCTTCGCTTCTTGGCGAAGGTTGTTGAGAGTGTGGTGGCGCATCAGCTCCCTCTGTTCCTGGAGGAAACTGATTATCTGGACCCGTACCAATTGGGTTTCAGGCCCGGACACAGCACGGAGACGGCATTGGTCGCGCTGGTGAATGATCTCTGGAGGGCTAGGGACAGGGGTTGCTCCTCTGTCCTGGTCCTATTAGATCTCTCAGCGGCTTTCGATACCATCGACCATGGTATCCTGCTGCGGCGTCTCAGGGGGTTGGGAGTGGGAGGCACCGTTTTACGGTGGTTTTCCTCCTACCTCCAGGGCCGCTCGCAGTCGGTGTTGACGGGAGGGCAGAGATCCGCCCCAAGGCCTCTCATTTGCTGATGATACCCAACTTTTTCTTTCCACCCCGAACCAACCCAGTGATGCCCTCTCCGTGATGTCCCGGTGCCTGGAGGTGGTTCAGGTCTGGATGGGGAGAAACAGGCTTCGTCTCAATCCCGCCAAGACTGAGTGGCTGTGCATATCGGCATCTCGGGTTAACCAAGTTATTCCACCTCTAACGATGGGGGGTGAGGTGTTACCCCCCGTTGATAGGGCTCGCAACTTGGGCGTCCTCCTGGATTCACGACTCAATTTTGAAGATCACATAGGAGCCGTGACCAGGGGGGCTTTTGCACAGGTTCGCCTGGTGCGCCAGTTGCGTCCCTATCTGGACTGAGACGCCCTACGCACAGTTACTCATGCGCTTGTGACCTCCCGTTTGGACTACTGTAACTCTCTCTACATGGGGCTGCCCTTGAAGACCACTCGGAGGCTTCAACTGGTGCAGAATGCGGCCGCTTGAGTTGTAATGGGGGTCTCCCGATACTCCCATGTAACACCTCTACTCCGCGAGCTGCATTGGCTTCCGGTTGCCCTCCGGGTGAAATTCAAGGTGCTGGTTATTACCTATAAAGCCCTACATGGCCTGGGTCCGGGGTATTTGAGGGAACACCTGCTGCCGGCATCAAATGCCCTTCGCCCAGTGCGCTCCCACAGGGAGGGTCTGCTCTGTAAGAGATTGCCGGCGGGTGACACCCAGGGATAGGGCCTTCTCAGTGGGAGCGCCTGCCCTCTGGAACCAGCTGCCAGTGGAACTGAGGACTGCCCCCGACCTCCGATCATTCCGCCGGGGCCTGAAGACCTGGCTCTTTGAGCTCCCGGGCCCAGGCTGAGGAGAAAATTTTAACTGGGGTTTTTAAGTGTACAGGGTTGGTTTAATCTTTTTTAAATTGGTTTTTAACTTTTGTATGGTTGATTTTTAACTCCCTGTAAACCGCCCTGAGTCCTCAGGGAAAGGGCGGTATATAAATGCAAAAATATATATAAAAAATATAAATATAAATATATTCTTATGGCTGCCATTAGCTGCTGACAACCGAAGAAGAAAAATGAATGGATCTTTATTGTCAAAGTAAAACCATGTATACATTGAGATTGGCTGAGCCTCCCTTTGTGCCCCCCACCCCAACTCACACTGACAACAAACCCACCATCTTGTTACACCATGTGAGCAAATTGCACAACACACCGGTCTCGCAAGTCAATCATACATAAAGTTATTTCCTGTTCAAGAGCCTGACAGCCCATGGATAGAAGCTGTTCTTCAGCCTGTTGATACGGCTGGCTATACTCCTGTATCTTCTACCCAATGGTAGGAGAATAAAGAGGTACCGACCAGGGTGTGAGTCGTCCCACCCGGAAGTGGGTACTGCTGGTAGTGCTGTGCACTGCATTATTGTATGCCACTTCTGCGAATGGTAGCATGTCAGCCCAGTTGTTCTGCTGAATGGGGCTTGACATCCTGTTCTTCTGCAAGACTCTGAGGAAGTGGAGTCTCTGTTGGGCCTTTCTGGCCACCTGAGTTGTATTGACTTTCCAGGTAAGATCTTTACAGAGGTAGACTCCCAGGAATTTAAAGGAGGAAACTCTTTCCACACAGCACCCCCCCCCCCGATGTAAAGTGGGGGAGGTTCCTCTCCTTTCCTCCAGAAGTCTAGCACCATCTCCTTTGTCTTGCTAACGTTCAAGTGCAAGTTGTTCTCTAGACACCATATGGATAATTTTTGTACCTCCCCCCCTGTACGCTGTTCTTTTACATTGTAGAAATCACTGCAGAAATGTTTTTCCACGGATAATACACCTAATACTGTTTTGAATGAAATAAAATGGGGAAGATGATTTTTTCAGTTGGACTCAAATCATTTAAGGGCAGATGCTGTAATTATTATCCTAGCATTTATTCCTACAGAGCACTTTCTGACTTGTCAGAGAGTTTCTACAGAGGTGTTGTGATCCCTTGCCAGCCAGTGGATCCGGCAGCCGAGTCTGAGGAATCAGATGAGGAGGAGGAGAGGCCTGGAATGACATCAAAGTCAGAGGGAGGCTCTGAGGAGCTCCAAGACTTACAGTCGGATGAGGAGCCCGGCCCTCTACTCGTGCTCAGGCTGAGACACAGCTGTGCTGGGAGCGTGAGTTGGACAGCGATGAAGCACAGCTGGGAAATATTCAGGTTGCACAAATGAACAGGCAAGAGAAGCAAGTAGGACAGAGGGAGGCAATGGGGTGGCTCCAAAGGCAAAGGAGAAGGCATTAGGAAGCCATGCCTAGGATGAATTATAAAAGGGAAAGTGTGGGAGGTGCTGGTTGGCGAAGGCTGCCGTTCGTGTTGAGGATCAAGTTTCTGTGGACTGTCTTTGTTTGCCTTGGACATTGACTCAGGTCTGTGAATAATAAAAGGGGTTGTTTTTTTCTTGCGGTTCCTGCCTGTTTCTTGGAAGAGGGGTTTCCCCTTGTGAGCAGAACCAGGACTCACATAGGCTGGGACAGAACAAGAGGACCCATAACAGGTGATGAGAAAAAAGGATTTACCAGAGAATTGGGTCTACCATGCAAGTCAAAGAAGGAAATGTTGGGTTGGCCAATTTCTTCTGATCTTTGTCTACCACAGAGGTTTTGTATATAATTACATGGCTTGTTTGGATATGTTTACTTCTCTTTGTCATGTTCTCATCATATACTATTTTCTTTTCTTTTTATGACTCTGTAATCCCTCCGTTCAGGGTGGGGTTGAGGCGGCTGCATGGAGCTGAGCATTTACTGGCTGGATGCCCTTCCTGACATCTACACGAAATTCACAGCAAATATTTCATCTTTGCGCCCTGATAGAGAAATATCTGTCACGGCCTAGTATTGAACTCTCAACCTCCTGAGTGGGACTCATCATACTCTAAATAAAATTGTGGTGGCGTCTGGAGTGGCCGGCCATTAGCAGACGGGAGTTTACTACTATGGCTATATCATGCTTTTGCCTTGGATGAACATCTGCCTAACTCTCTTGCATACCATCCCCCATAGGACTCAGAGGGACCTGGGTATAAGCCACGGTGAGAGGGTGGCTTAGACTTACATCTGCTGCCCCCTAGAGGTGAGAGCTCTATGGGGTATGCCCTACCCAGAGTGTGTGTTCCAGACCACCCCCGGGAACAGAGCTGCGACCGTCGTGAGAGGATGGTGGTTGGCCTGTTCTGGGGGTTCACCCAGCTTGAGTGGCAGTGAAGCTGGCTTGACGGTCTGGACACCCACTTACCCTCTGTTTTAGATCCTCCTAATTAATTAATTATGGGACTGCCTTCCCCTGGATTTGCTCGGACACTTATGCCTCACCTTTGTTACACCAGCACGGACTTGTTCGCCCTCAGGGGTGCCCCCCCTTCCTGGGTGCGACCCGCCTTTCTTGCCACCTTTAATCTTGATGAAGGGCCCGATTGTTGGGACCCTGAGAGATGGCTGGGCAGGGGCAGGGGCCTCCGGTATAAATTTAATAAGAGGCCCCTGGTTAGTTTTTTAGTTAATATTTTTTGTGGGGTTAGGGAGGGGGGGTGGGAATCTCTCGTGGTTGTTTGGAAATGGGGGGTAGTCCATCAACCGTTGTTCAGGCCAGGTCCGGGATTGATCGCGTGGGGGGGGAGCGGGGGTCGGTTGCCTCCGGAGCGGGTCGTGGGATTACCTATTCCCACAATGTTACGGAATGGCAGCAGGTGTACGAACAGAGGGCCGTATCGACATCCGGGAGGACTTATGGAATCAGTTGCCGGTTGAGCTCCGGATGGCGCCCAACCTTCGCTCCTTCCGACGCGATCTGAAGACTCACTTGTTCGAACAAGCCGGCCTGGCCTGATGGGGGATGGGTTGGGATTTTATTGTTGTTTTTAATATATCTATTTATTGTTTTAGCTTGGGCATTGTGTTTAATTCTTTAACTTTTGTATCTTTGTATTTTTATATGTTTGCCCTGTTCCCTGAGTCCTTCGGGAGAAGGGCGGTATACAAATAAAATTAAAATTAAATTTTTTTTAAAAAAAAATGATAAAAAAGAACTAGAAACACCCAGGTTTGAGTTCATCCTCAGCTATGGAAGTCTCTGACCCATCCCACTCCATTTGCTTTTAAAGGCAGTGCTCATTTAGTGACCACAGTTAGGAAAAGCAGCTCCGTCCTAAAGTGAAGCAGCTGCTAAGTGGGCGCACTCAGTTCAACTTTTCCTTGGCTTAGCTTCACAAATCTGTGAAGGCCGTCCCTGCGAGGAAGGGTCGCAAAATTACTTTTTCATCACCGTTGCAACCGTGAATGGTCACTAAAAAAGACAGTCGCTAAATGAGGACTGTCTGTACAGACGTTATGATTGCAGTTATTGTCTTGATTTTTAGATGTTGTTTTTTTGACCTGCCCTTCCTAGATGCTCTCCCACGTTACAGCGGCTTCAATAATTCAGCCCCGCACCCTCCCCACTCCGAGAGGGGGGGATTGTGTGGGAAGTCTGGCGACGTTCCCAGCCCCTCTGCTAAAAGGATGAAAGAACAGACACGTCCTGCGTGGGTGTCGAATAAAACACAACCCCTTTTTTTTTCTTTGGTTGCAGCTGCCATCAGCAAACTAGTTCATCTCCTGCCGATTCCTTGGCACTGGGGCCGTTGAGTCCCAGAGGCACCAAACAGAAATGACACCTCCAGAAATGAGGGCAAGGGGGGGTGTCCTCTAGGAATTGGGGAGGAGACCCCCAAGTGGGGGGGGTTGCCTCCAGGCCCAGCTTTGGATGCCTACAGCAATACGAGAGAAGGTGCCAAGGCTGCCCAATTGGGCACCACCTCAGAAAGCAGGATAATTCATCCAGGCAGTGCTCATTCAGTGACCAGAGTTGGGAAAAGCCGCTCCGTCCTCAAGGGAAGCAGTAGCTCAGTGGGCGCACTCAGTTCGATTTTTCCTTGGCTTAGCTTCACAACTCTGTGAAGGCCGTCCCTGCGAGGAAGGGTCGCAAAATTACTTTTTCATCACTGTTGCAACTGGGAATGGTCACTGAAAAAGACAGTCGCTAAACGAGGACTGCCTATACAGACGTTATGATTGCAGTTATTTTCTTGATTTTTTTTGACCTGTTCTTCATAGATGCCCTTCATAAATGCTCGAATAAAACGCAACCCTTTTTTTTCCTCTGGTTGCCGCTGCCATCAGCAAACCAGTTCATCCCCTGCCCATTCCTCATCGCTGGGGACGTAGAGTCCCAGAGGCACAAAACACTGGGAATAGCCCTCCAGAAATGAGGGCAAGGGGGGGTGTCCTCTAGGAATTGGGGAGGAGACCCCCAAGTGGGGGGGGTTGCCTCCAGGCCCAGTTTTGGATGCCCACAGCAATACGAGAGAAGGTGCCAAGGCTGCCCAATTGGGCACAACCTCAGTGTCAAACCGTCCCCGTTGAGAAAACAGTCGACGAGACGTGGTACGGTCAACGATGGTTCCTTTATTCATGAAATGCAAGGAAAATGCAAAGTCAGCGTTGGGAGCCACACGCCCCAACGCCCGCCTTTTTCCGGTACGCTCCTCGACCCCACCCTCCCCGAACCAAGCCAGCTTCCGGCTGGCACTTATTAAACCCCTGTCCCCTTTCCGTTTCCTCGCGCATCCCCGTGCCTGTGCTCCCCTGTGACCCATCCGCCGTGAGGTTAGTACCTCGTGTTATCCCGCAGCCCCCCTCCCAGTCCTAACTTTAAACGCCCAGTGTGTAATCGTCCCTCTGTACTCCACTACGTCCCCGCCAGTCCCACTTAGCTCATAACCTCAGAAATCAGGATAGTGGGTGGGGTGGTGAGAGGAGGAGGCTGATCTACCAAGGGGAGGGGTCTCCATACAGATAGGTTTCGCAGAAATGCCACTTTTAGGAACCAGGAGGGCTTCCGGGGGAGTGGAAAACATGGCTGTGGCATGGGGAGACCCCCATTCAAGGCTGCTTTTTCCATGAATCCTTTTCTGTGAGGCTGATTTGGGAGGGGGGACCCAAATTTTCTGCATCCAGAGACTTATTACAGCCCCTTTTGGTCGTGATTACATTCAAGGAATGGAGATGGATGACTGGCCCGGGCCCTGTTGCCACCCATTGACAACCTTGGTGGCTTTAGAGGTGTTGGCGGTGCGGCTTGGTGATATTGGGCACCAGAGGGACCCAGCTGTTGTCGGCTGGGCCTGGAGTCTGGAGCCCGAGACTTATTTACCTCTGTTTATCATCGGAGCTGCGAATGCCATCACCAATAGACTGTTTTACTATCGCCCAGCCATCGGACTCTTTCTCCTTCTGCGACCTACCCAGAGCTGGATAGTGGTTTCTCCCTGAGACTGGAAGATCTTGGTCACCGTGAGAGGGTGACCATGTTTCGGAAGTCACTGTCCAGCTCTGTGGACTTATTATTAATATGCATTTTGCTCTAGCCAACTCGTTCCTTTTGCTCTTATCTTTTGATGGCTTATACTGTAAGTGAGTTGCTTGCCTTGAGAGATTCCCCCCTCTCTCAGATCTGGCCATCCAACCTGTGCCGCCGTTTCCTTAATGACGGGTCTTGGGACCCCGAGAGGTGGCATGGCGCAAAAAGGAGGCTTTTGGGTTTTCTTTTAAAAAAATTTAAAGGGTTAGGGAGGGGGGAGGGGTCAGGCCCAACAGAATGAGGGGGGGATATTGCCGGACCTTTTTCAGTCTAGGTTGGCTGATGGTCATGGCGATAAGAGGGCCGGGGAGAGTCTTGGGACCCGGGGGGGGATGGGGTGGGGATAGCGATCCCCACGGTGATTGGGAATGGCAGCAGATGGATGAACAGAGGGCCATATCGTAATCTGGGATCGCGCCCCTGCTATTTTCGAGCTGTGGCGCGCTCTGACCCTCTGGCTCTCACCTGCTTTCCTGGGGATGGGGGAGGGCAGATACCTGAGCTTAGGCTGATTTATTTGAATGCCAGGTCTGTTGTGAATAAAGCTCCCCTCATGTGTGATTTGATCGAGGAGGAAGACGCAGACCTGGCATGCATTATGGAAACTTGGTTGGGCTGGGAGGGAGGGGTCCCTTTGATTGATTTATGCCCTCCAGGTTTCCATGTGCTGCATCAGCCTTGGGCTCAGGGTAGGGGCGGTGGGGTGGCGGTCGTTATTAGGGAGGCCCTTCGTCCGCAGGAGGCCTCTGCCCCTCAGATAGGTGGATGTGAGTCCCTCCTCTTAAAGTGGGGCCCTGGTGGTCAGTTGGGCCTGTTGCTCACGTACCTCTCTCCCAGCTGTGTGGCAACGGCTCTGCCCAGGCTACTCGATGCTCTCTTGGGGTTGGCGATTGAGTTTCCCAGACTCATGGTTCTGGGAGATTTTGATCTGCCTTCCCTAGGCGGTACGTCGGGGGTGGCCCAAGAGTTCATGGCTTCCATGATGGCCATGGACCTGACCCAGATTATTCAGGGTCCGACTCACGAGGGGAGAAACACGCTCGACCTTATTTTTATCTCTGGGCAGTGGCTTAATGGTCTGGGTGGGGTTACTCCAACATCTCAACCCCTTTCATGGACAGACCATTATCTCCTGCGGTTGGCCTCTGTCATGCCACCTCCTGCTTCTGGGAGGCAGAACTGACCAGGTGGTTCCACCCCAGGCACCTGATGGACCCAGATAGGTTCCAGATGCTGCTTGGATTGATTCCTACCTCCCTTTCCCACAGCCCAGTTGAGACCTTAGTTGACGCCTGGCAACGGGCTGCTTCGGAGGCTCTCGACCGCATTGTGCCTTTGTGGACTCTGACCCGGCGCAGATCCCGGCTCGCTCCTTGGTACTCCATGGACCTGCAGGAGATGAAGCGCCAGAGAAGGGGCCTAGAGAGCATTTGGTGATCCAGTCGATCCGAGTCTGACTGAACACAGTTAAGATCCTTTCCTACATCTTATCTTGTGGCAATGGAGGTGGCGAAGCATGCTCACTTCGCCACCATTGTGTCCGCAGATAACTGCCCAGGCACCCTGTTTAGGGTGACCCGCTGCCTTTTAAATCAGGGGACAGGAGAGGACCCCTTGCGGGGACGGGCTGAGGAATTTAGTGAGTATCTGGTGGATAAAATCGCTCAGATTCGGGCTGGTCTGGACTCTGACTGGGCAGTATCTGACAAGGGGGAAGCGATGGGTTTGGCTGATAACATTTGGGAAGAGTTTGATCCTGTGACTCCGGATGAAGTGGACAGGATCATGGGGAAATTAAGTGCGGCCACATGTTTGTTGGACCTGTGTCCCTCCTGGCTGGTTTATGCGGCTCGCGAGGTTACACGAGGTTGGCTCCTGGCAGTTATTAATGCTTCCTTGAGTGAGGGGTGCTTCCCTGCTGCCTTGAAAGAGGTGGTGGTAAGGCCCCCTCCTCAAGAAACCTGCCTTGAATCCAGCTATTTTAAATAACTTTCATCCTGTCTCCAACCTGCGCTTCCTTGCGAAGGTTGTTGAGAGCGTGGTGGCACGGCAGCTCCCATTGGTCCTGGAGGAAACTGAGTATCTGGATCCATACTAATCGGGTTTCAGGCCCGGGTACAGCACGGAGACGGCATTGGTCGTGCTGGTGGATGATCTCTGGTGGGCCTGACATAGGGATTATTCCTCTGTCCTGGTCCTATTAGACCTCTCAGCGGCTTTTGATACCATCGAGCCTGGTATCTTGCTGTGACGTCTTGAGGGGTTGGACCCCTATCTGGTCCAAGATGCCCTACGTACGGTCACACACGCACTTGTTACCTCCTGTATAGATTACTGCAATGCTCTCTATACTGCAATTACTGCAATGCTCTCTATATGGGGCTGCCCTTGAAGACCACCCGGAGGCTCCAGCTGGTGCAGAATGCGGCTGCACGGGTAGTGATGGGAGCATCCCGATACTCCCATATTACACCCCTCCTGCATGAGCTGCATTTGTTACTGGTTGTCCTCCAGGTGAGATTTAAGGTGCTGGTACTTACCTTTAAAGCCCTACATGGCCTAGGCCCGGGATATTTGCAGGACCATCTGCTGCCAGGAACGACCTCCCATCGCCCAGTACGCTCACACAGAGAGCTAATTTGAACAACTTTCGTCCTGTATCCAATCTTCCCTTTATTGAGAAGGTTGTAGAGAGCATGGTGGCGTGGCAGCTCCTGTTGGTTCTGGTGGAAACAGTATCTGGACCCGTGCCAATCAGGTTTCAGGCTCGGGTACAGCACGGAGACAGCATTGGTCACTTTGGTGGATGATCTCTGGTGGGCTCGGGATAGGGGTTATTCCTCAGTCCTGGTCCTATTAGATCTCTCAGCGGCTTTTGATACCATCAACCATGGTATCCTGCTGCGACGTCTCAAGGGGTTGGGAGTGGGAGGCACTGTTTTATGGTGGTTCTCCTCCTACCTCTCGGGCCATTTGCAGTCGGTGTTGGCAGGGGGGCAGAGGTCAACCCCTAGGCCCCTCACTTGTGGGGTGCCTCAGGGGTTGGTCCTCTCTCCCCTCCTGTTCAACATCTATATGAAGCCGCTGGGTGAGGTCATCCGTGGTTTCGGAGTAAGGTACCATCAATATACTGATGATACCCAGCTTTTCATCTCTACCCTGAACCAACCCAGTGATGCCCTCGAGGTGAAGTCCCGTTGCCTGGAAGCGGTACGAGTCTGGATGGGGAAGAACAGGCTCCAACTCAACCCGGCCAAGACCAAGGGCTATACGTACCGGCATCTCGGGTAATCCAGGATATTCCATCTTTGGTTATGGGGGGAGAGGTGTTACTCCCCATTGAAAGGGCGCACAACTTAGGCGTCCTCCTGGATGCACGACTCAGTTTAGAAGATCATATAGGAGCTGTGGCCAGGGGGGCATTTGCCCAGGTATGCCTGGTGTGCCAATTGCGCCCCTATCTGGACCGAGATGCCCTACATACGGTCACTCATGCGCTCGTTACCTCCCGTATAGACTACTGCAATGCTCTCTTCATGGGACTGCCCTTGAAGACCACCCGAAAGCTTCAACTGGTGCAGAATGCGGCTGCACGGGTTGTGATGGAAGCGTCCCGATACTCCCATATTACACCCGTCCTGCGTGAGCTGCATTGGTTACCGGTTGTCCTCTGAGTGAGATTTAAGGTGCTGGTTCTCACCTATAAAGCCCTACATGGCTTAAGTCCGAGATATTTGCAGGACCATCTGCTGCCAGGAACGACCTCCCATCGCCCAGTACGCTCACACAGAGAGGGGTTCCTCAGGGTGCCATCGGCTAGACAATGTCGGCTGGTGACCCCCAGGGGGAGGGCCTTCTCTGTGGGAGTACCAGCCCTATGGAACCAACTTCCCCTTCAGCTCTGGATGGCCCCAGATCTCTGGTCCTTTTGCCGTGGCCTTAAAACTCTTCTTTTCCATCAGGCTGACCTGGACTGACGACAGGGATTTTAAAATGTTTTTTAATTTTAATTTTAATTTTAATTTATTTTATTGGGGCTGTTAATTTAATTCTTTTTAACTTTTGTATTGCTGTATTTTATTGTTGTTAGCCGCCCTGAGTCCTTCGGGAGATAGGGCGGCATATAAGTCCCAAAAATAAATAAATAAAATAAATAAAATTCGTTTCCCTACTGCTGTGTTCTGCTCTTGCTTACCAGCTGACCGATATGGCAGAGGGAACCCAGGGGGCTGTTCTGGCGGCTGAAGGAGGAGAGCCGGCCGGGGCCACAGCACCCCATGATGTGGGGGAGTTAGCGGAGGCTCCGCCTGTTGTACGGCCCAAGGTCCGGGACCCCCACCCCGTGGTCACTGAAGGTGGAGCCCAGGAGACAGGCGGGCAACCGAGTGGGGGGGAATGGTGGCTAAGCCCTGTTCTGGAGCAGACGGATGCCGGCCAGGAACAACCAACCAGGCCGAGGGGCCCATTGTTTGAATGGAGGGAACGTCGTATCACAGACGAGGAGGGTGAGGAGTGGAGCTATTCTACAGCACCTGGTAGCTACACTCTGGACATCTTGAGGGATAGGTTTGGAGAAGCTCGACCATGGACCCCTGCTGAGCCTGAACCCGATGATGAACACTGGTCACATGACAGAGCCATTCCTGTGTGTCAGGACCAAACCCGTTTTCGTTTGGCAAGTCCTCGGTTCCTCCTACACAAGCCCCAGGTGCTGCTCCGGCTCAGGGAGGCGTAGACATGTCTGCAACAAGGGGTGGTGGTCCCTTACGGAGAGTGGTAACACCAGTGGAGGCATTTGGTTGGCAGGCGGCTAACCCACATTATCCAGGGCCCTTGGCGTGAGGATCGGGACTCCAGACAGGTCCCTCAGGAGCAGGCGTGGCAGGGGGCCCACCACCGCTATCAATGGCCTTTGATGGACACCCTGACCATCTGGCTGTCTTTCTAAGCCATGTGATACACCATTTGGATAAATTCGGCCCAGCTTATTCAAAGAAGTTGACGGTCACCAAACGGGCTTGGGCCATTTGGGAGAAGGAGGCCTTCGCTGTCTGGTGGGCATTGGAGACATGGCGCCATCAACTGGAGGGAGCGGAACAGCCGTTCGAGGTGTGGACCGACCACAAGAACCTAGAGGCCTTGCAGTCGCCTAGGAGATTGGCTCCTAAGTACGTCCGATGGGCTTTATATTTCAGGCACTTTAGGTTCACATTGAAGTACATACCAGGGGGAAAGAACTTCTTGGCGGACGCACTTTCATGTCTACCACAGTATGACAATCGGGGGGAGAAAGTGGTACAGGCTATTATACCCCCGTGTAAACCCAAAACAATAAGTACCACTAAGTGTGAAGCAATAGACGACCTGCCTCATTGTCTATGGGAAACACTCAAGGAGGATGATTGGTTACAGCATCATCCTCACCTTCTGACCACAAGAGATGGGCTGGCTTGGCACAGGGACAGAATGCATATACCACATCCACTCAGAACCACCGTTCTGTACAGATGTCATGACACTAAGCAAGCCAGCCATTTTGGATTCTTAAAAACGTTACAACTGGCACGACAGCAGTTCTGGTGGCCAGGAATGAAAAAAGACATTGAAGAGTACGTAAGGAACTGCCATGTCTGTGCCACTACAAAACATCAGCCAGGAAAGCCGTTGGGGCTCCTGCAACCAGTAGCCGATCCTTGCAGACCATGGCAGGATTTAGCCATGGACTTTATCGTAGAGCTACCAGAAAGCCATGGCTATACCATTATATGGACGATTGTGGACCTGTTTTTGAAACAGGCCCATTTTGTGCCATGTAAGGGACTGCCGTCGGCCTGGTGGTTAGCCTGGATGTTTCTAACCCATGTTTACCGCTTGCACGGGGTACCCAGATGTATTATTTCAGACTGTGGGGTACAGTTCATGGCCAAGTTCTGGCGGGAGTTTGTCCGATTCATAGGTTCGTCTCAGGGTTTGAGCTCTGGATACCATCCCTGTACCAATGGAGCAGCCAAACGAGCTAACGCTACGGTGGAACGATACTTGCGTAGCTACGTGACCTTTCAGCAAACGGACTGGGTGGATCTCTTGGCATTCGCAGAGGTGGCCCATAACAACATGGTCCATAGTAGCACCGGTTTCTCCCCATATAGGGTGGTATTGGGATATGACTTCATTCCTATCCCAGAGTACGCTCAAGGGACGCCCCCCCTGCCAACCCAGAGAATGGATGGAACAGATGGAGGGGGTATGGAAAGCGACCAAGGAGGCATTGGTAAAAGCAGCTAGCACAAATGAAGAGCAGGCAGATAGGAAACGACAGTCCTTTCGCACCCCCAAAATTGGGGATTGGGGATATCTTTCCACAAAGTATCTGCACTTACAGATACTGAACAGGAAATTAGGCCCCAAATTTATAGGTCCATTCCAGGTTGCCCAAATCATTAACCCCGTGACGGTACGGCTTCGGCTACCCAGATTTCTTGGCAGGATTCATCTGGTTTTCCACAGTAGCCTGTTGAAACTGGCCCCTATATCCACAGGGGTAGGGGAGAAGGGAACTCCTGGACCCGTTCACAATGGATATTACGAGGTACAGGAGATTATTGACTCTAGGATGCGGAGGGGAAAAGTGCAATACTTCCTGTTGTGAAAGGGGTATCCAGCATCTGAGGCATCATGGGTAGTGGAGGGGAACATCCAAGCACCTTGGCTGGTTCAGGCGTTTCACCGCAAGTGTCCAGGGTGGCCTGGGGGGGGGGTGGTGTCGTGCGGAACAAGTCGCTCATGTAGGAGTGTGTGTAACGTCTCTTTCTTATCTTCCAGGTGGAGCCCTGGTAAGGGGAGCCGCCTGTCGAGCCCCATGGGCCTGACACTACGAGGGGCGTTCAGGGACCAGGAAATTAAAAAGAGACAAAAAGCCTCCATGTTTATACTTCCCTTCACCCACAAAAGGGATACCTAGGCAACATATATACACAACAAAGGCAGAAGTCTACAGTTGTGGAAAAGAAGGATTACAGTTGTTCCCCAGCCAAGGATGACACACCAGAATGAGCACGTTCACACCTCACAGACAAATCATGACATGCACTACCTTAAACACAAAGAACCAATTCCCCTATAAAACCTTGTTCCAAGTCATGGATCCCTCTACAGACTGAGTTTGGAGGAGGAGGGTGAGTTTGGGTCAACAGAAGGAAGCACAGAGCCGAGTGATGATCAGGATCAGAGTTCGGAGAGTGCTCGCCTGACGGAGCAGCCTCAGCTGGGATGAGCGACAGGCTGACGCTCAGTGAGGCGAGCTGCAACTGCAGCAAGTTGGCCAGGAGGCTCCAGGCAAGGACCGGGAGCATCTGCCACTCGTTAGCAGTGAGCAGGACACCTCCTATAACCCGATCCAAGAATACATAGAGCAGAAGGAGGCAGGCACGTCGTCAGCCAGCTAGGCTATATGCAAGGAGGCAACTTCACCTCTCAAGAAGGGCTACACACCAGCTCTGTCTATTTAATCCTGCTCTGAAGACTTGAACATTGCTGGAGCAACATGCCCAGTTCCTTGCCTTGTGTGTGCATGCTGTGTATCCTGACCCGTTCAACTCATGGCCTGGTTTCCTGGACTTTGTGTGTGCCCGTTGGACTCAGCTACCCAGTGACTCTTGCCATACTGAGCACGGAATCTGGACCTGTACAACGGGCGTGCTTTCTGAGGACCTGTTTTTTTTAGGTGTTAAATGAAGACCTGTAGAACTCTTGCTGTATGTCCGTGTGCCTGTGTGTGTGTGTCTGTGTAGCAGGGCAACACAGCACTTTATCCTCTGTGGCCGACCCCCAAGAATGAACTTCTTTGTTTTTGAGAGTAAATGGATCACTTCCTCCCCATCACCAGCATGCTTTGCGTCTTATTTGCGACACCCTGGTTCAGAAAAGGGACCCGGAAAATTCGTTCAAGACATTATATTGGATTAACTTGATTAGTCACTTCTCACCTCTGTTGTTTGTTTGTTTGTTTGTTTTTTAAAAAGCTGTTAAAAACTGCAGAAAATAATTAATTCAAATGCTGGTTTAAAGCTGCAGATACTTAGTTAGAGGTCCTGCAGAAATAAAGAAAATAATTGAAGATGTGGTTTCTGCAGGATGCAGATCAAAGGTGGCTGAGATGCTCATAAAAAGCAGGAAGCTGTATGGCATCGGGAAGGCCACCATCTTGACTTTTCTGACCTTGCAGGCACGCTGCTTTGAGATGACCATTCAGGATGGCCAGATGTGCAGAGAGGAGACTTCAAGGCTGACCTCCAGGGTCCCAAGTTAATATTCTGGTGCTGTACAAGGTTAAGGAAGGACACTAATGGGAACATGGCAGTAGGTTGCAAAGCCTACTGGACTGTCATTGCTCAGCCCTGCTCTATATCTGGATGGGAAAACCCAAGGAATGGAAAGTCCACAAAATTCCAGTAGACCTCAACTTATGACTGGTCATTTTCTCACAATTTGAAGTGGAATATCCTACTCCTGGCGGTGAAATTTCCCCCACCCTTCTTAACTTTCCATATGAGCCTGAAGACCCGGTTTTGACGGATGGCTGGGGGTCCTAATGGGGCAGCTCCATACTAGACATGTATTAAGTAAGTAAGAGCTAACCCCCCTCTCCCCCTGCCTCCAGCTGTTTCCTTTTACGTCTTGTGTCAATGATTTTATTCTGCCCGCATTGTGATTTCATTGGGTGTATATTGATATTTGATGATTTTAATGTTTTTATGTTGCATGCTTCCCCATCTGGGAACAAGATGGGCGGCAAACAAATTTCATAATAAATAAATGTTACAAAGATACAGAGGACCCCAGTTCAAAGGTGACCACATGTGGGGCATTCAACAACAAGCCTCCATATACACCCAGTAGCAGCATCCCACAGTCATGTGACCACATTTTACCATGGTTTTGTTTTTGCCAAAAACAAGCATTAGATTCCAGTTTTTGGCAAAATTGGTCCACAGTGGATCATCGGTCTGCTTTGTGACTGTGACAGTTGCTTCACAACCATGATGTTTACTGAACGACAGCCCCCTCCAAAATAGTCGTTAAAACAGATCTGGTCACATGGTGACTGACTTGATGCCTGTCACCACTTACAATTGTCGTAGGGAGGCTCTGCTAGAGTTGTACACAAAGGCAGGTGCACAGACATCCTGAACACTGCACCATAAAATTACCACACTCTTTGGTGACCATCACAGTCGTGAAAAACTGAAAAGAGAGAGAGAGAGAGACACACGCACTGGCAATGACAAAAAAGTCAGCTTGAAGTTTTTTGAGCTAGACAGCTCCATTCACAGGGAACCTGTTGTGATTCCTTGCCAGCCAGTGGATCCAGCAGTTGAGTCTGAGGAGGAGGAGGGGCTTGGAGTGTCAACAGAGGAAGGCTCTGAGGAGCTCCAAGACTTACAGTCTGACGAGGAGCCTGGCCCCTCTACTTGCGCTCAGGCTGAGACACAGCTGTGCTGGGAGCCAGAATTGATGAAGCACACCTGGGAAACATCCAGGATGCATGAAAGCGCCGGAAAGAGAAGTGAGCAGGACAGAGGACTGCAATGGGGTGGCTCCAAAGGCAAAGGAGAAGGCATTAGGAAGCCACGCCTTGGCTGAATTATAAAAGGGAAAGTGTGGGAAGTGCCTGTTGCAGAAGACAACCATTCATGTTGAGCATCGAGTTTCTGTGGACACTATTTGTTTGCTTCGGACATTGACTCAGGTTTGTGTGAATAAAAGGTTGTTTTTTTCTTGTAGTTCCTGTTTCTTGGAAGAGGGGTTTCTCCTTGTGAGCAGAACCAGGACTCACGTAGGCTGGGACAGAACAGCACCCACCACCACCTGGATCCTGGAGTGTGGACTGAGGGGCGGATTGGAGACAGTGGGTGCAAATCTCACGTGAGTGGCGGGCAGAGTAGTAAGCCGGGGCCATGGGAGCTGCTCCAGGAAGGGCTGCTGGGTTCCCTCCACTCTCTTGCTGGCCGGCAGGCGGGTGGGCTGGCTGGCTCCCTCCGCTGGGGCAGCGCGGCTCCGGAGCTAGATGGCATGGGAGCTGGGCCCCCCGCACGCGGGCTGGGGCAACCTGGAGTGTGCTGCTTTAGTTGGGGAAGACCAGCCTCTCTGTGCAGACCTTCTGGAACTTGATCTCTCCGAATTAGATGTCAATGATCTGGATGACAGCGGGTTCCTGGGTGGGTTTAAGTAGTACAACGACCAATCAAAAATCATCTCCCATCCCTATCCTAATGAGCCATCCAACATATTTGAGGGTACTTGGACCAAAAGGCCACCTTCCGTGCTGCGGGGCTGTTCTCTGGCTTCAGAAAAATGCAACCTCTGAATTCTTAGGAAGAATCCCTCCATCTGGTCTCCATTTTAGGTTGTGTCAGCCAGAACAAGGAGTGTTATTTCACACATAAAATGCCTCTTTTTTTTCTCCTTTTGTGCGGGAAAGCACCACCGCAGAGAATGCTACCACTTTTGTGTTCTGTGCCAATCTGAGAAAAACTCTCTCTCTTTTTTTTTAATGTCGTGAGAATTATTGGTAATTTCTGCCACTCCGGAATGAAAGGTTATTTGATTTGATTTGGCACTGTGAGAATTCATCAGCGAGCAGTGCCATCCAGACTAAAACATATACATATATATAGAACATTTTGAGAAGGTGCTAGGTGTTACCATCACCCTAGTCATTGAACCTCTCTGTTCTGCGACTTTGCCCGGAATCTGGACAGTTTGTTATCCTTCGGAGTGGAAGATCTTGAGCTGTTGCTGGTCTCTCTTCAGGTGTCACTGAGTTTTGTCATCTGGTTTGCCGTGGTGAGAGAATGACAACCTTACTCAGCTGGAAACTTTTGGAGACTTCCAGAACAGCACATGGTTGCTGTGAGAGAGCGACCATGCTCGGGATTACACTGTCCAGTTTTTTTTTGCTTATTTCCATCATTTACATTTCCATCTGTTTTTGCCGATTTCGTCCCTCCCGGCTGTCTGATTTTTACTGATGGCCTTTACATGTCTTTGAGCAGTTGTGCGCTCCGACCCTCTGGTTTCAACCTGTTTTCCCGAGGGTGTGGGAGGGCAGACCCCTGAGCTCAGGCTGGTTTATTTGAATGCCAGGTCTTTGGTGAATAAAGCTCCCCTCATCTGGGAAATGATCAAGGAGGAAGGCGCGGACCTGGCATGCATTACGGAAACTTGGTTGGGCTCGGAAGGAGGGGTTCCTCTGACTGAATTGTGTCCACCAGGTTTCCGTGTGTTGCAGCAGCCTCGGGCTCAAGGTAGGGGTGGTGGGGTGGCAGTTGGCATTAAGGAGGCCCTTTGTCCGCGGGAGGCCTCTGCCCCTCAGATAGATGGGTGTGAGTCTCTCCTTCTGAGGTGGGGCCCTGGAGGTCAGTTGGGCCTGTTGCTTGCATACCTCTCTCCCAGCTGCATGACAACAGCCCTGCCCGGGCTACTCAACGCTCTCTCTGGGTTGGCGGTTGAGTTTCCCAGACTTATTGTTCTGGGTGATTTCAACCTACCTTCCCTGGGGGGGGGGCGTTGGGGGGGGCTTCCAGTTGCCCTCCAGGTGAGATTCAAGGTGCTGGTGATGACCTATAAAGCCCTAAATGGCATGGGTCCGGATTACTTACGGGAGCATCTGCTGCCGGCGTCAACTTCCCTCTGTCCAGTGCGCTCCCACAGAGAGGGCCTCCTCAGGGTGCCGTCGGTCAGAGAGTGTCGACTGGCGACCCCCAGGGGGAGGGCATTCTCTGTGGGCACGCCAGACCTTTGGAATCATTTACCGGTTGAGCTCCGGATGGCTACTGACCTTTGCTCTTTCCGCTGTGACCTGAAAACTCACCTATTTGAACAAGCCGGCCTGGTCTGATGGGTTTGGGGTATTTTAATTGTAATTTTTAATTAACTTTTTACTGCTATTGGGCTATTCTATTTAATTCTCATTTTAACTTTTGTATATTGTATTTTTATTGCATTTTATTGCCCTGTACAATGCCCTGAGTCCTTCGGGAGAAGGGTGGTATAGAAATTAAATAAATAAACACTTCATGTTCACACACACACACACACACACACACACACACACACAGACAAAAGGAAACACATTAAAAACTTTGCCCATCCATCACCAATTAAGAATGCTTCCAAACTTCCTCAGGGGCTACACCTTTAGACCCCAGACTATTCAACAAAGACTTTTATCCTGGATGCAACGCAAGTGGTGGACAACACCTCCCCCCTACAGATGACCCACTCAACTGGAGCAAACTACTCAGTTCCTTCTCAAAGCAGGGCAGTTGTCAGCTGCCCCCTTATGCTTGCTTGGGCTTCGCTGCTACGGGTTGATGGTTTGCCACAAAGTGTGGAGAGGAGGAAGGAAGAGGAGAATGCTTGGGAAACTGGAAGTAAGTTCTGTGTCTCCTCCAGAGGCTGCTTCAAGGTCACCCAGTTGCAAGGAGGAGGAGGGGAGAGCAGTATTCCAAACTAAGCTTGGACTATCCGTTAGGAAAACACCTTGCCTGAATCCAATTGGTTACCCTGGGGAAGGGGGCAATGAGAGACAGTTAAGGGAGAAAAGAGGAAAAAAAAGAAGAGAGATTTGGGCGCAGGATTTTCTGTTCTGCCCTTGCAATACTGCAATACACTTGATCTCTCATAAACTCTACCTTTCTCAACAAACGGAGCCAAGGGTCATTTTTATTTAGAGGTTTGTGGCCGATCTAACATCTGTTGTTTCATTTGTTTGGGAAGCCTACCGCAGCCAGAGACAGAGGTAAGCCATCCTCAAGCCTGGGAATAATCGGCAGGCTCAGCAATTGACACACAAAAGACAACCTTTGCTTCCAAGCCACAGGCCCAAAACTGCATGAGTCCCATCACCTCTTGACCAACAAGGACCTTTATCCCACCACCAGCCCTTCCATCCCCAAAATATCCTAGTTTCCCACATGAGTTCTATCACATCCAACAGAACTGGACTTTAACACCCACCCTCAAGCAGCACTTGAGGCCAAAGCAACACCATGGTCAGGTCCCTCAAAACTTCATTCTTGGAGTCCTGCCCATTCTGTTGGGAGGGGGGAGAAGTTGCGGGCTATGGGATGTATTTCCTTTACTTTGTTTTTTTCACTTTTGTGAATCGAAAGTTGGAATTAAGACTGCCGGGAGAAATATCAACCACCTAAGATATTTTATTTATTTATTTATTTATTTTTATTACATTTATATCCCACCCTTCTCCGAAGACTCAGGGCGGCTTACAAGCTTAGCAGATGATACCACTCTGATGGCAGAAAGTGAAGAGGAACTAAAGGGCCTCTTGTTGCGGGTGAAGAAGGAGAGTGCAGAAATTGGCTTGAAACTCAACATCAAGGAAACCAAGATCATGGCATCCAGCCCTCTCAATTCCTGGCAAATAGATGGGGAAGAAATGGAGGTAGTGACAGATTTTATTTTCCTGGGCTCCAAGATCACTGCAGATGGGGACTGCAGCCAAGAAATTAAAAGACGCTTGCTCCTGGGGATGAAAGCCATGGCAAATCTAGACAGCACACTAAAAAGCAGAGACATCACCCTGTCAACAAAAGTGCGTATAGTCAAGGCTACAGTCTTCCCAGTTGCAATGTATGGCTGTGAAAGTTGGACCGTAAGAAAGGCCGAGTGCCAAAGAATGGAGGCCTTTGAACTCTGGTGCTGGAGAAGACTCCTGCGAGTTCCTTGGACTGCAAGGCGATCAAACCGGTCAGTCCTAGAGGAGATCAACCCCGACTGCTCTTTAGAAGGCCAGATCCTGAAGCTAAAACTCAAATACTTTGGCCACCTCAGGAGAGGGAAGGACTCACTGGAGAAGAGCCTCATGCTGGGAAAGATTGAGGGCAAGAGAAGAAGGGGACGACAGAGAATGAGGTGGCTGGATGGAGTCACTGAAGCAGGAGGCCTGAGCTTAAATGGAGTGCAGAAGAGGGTAGAGGACAGGAAGGCCTGGAGGAACGTTGTCCATAGGGTCGCGAGGGGTTGGACACGACTTCGCAACCTTTGATGTATCTTTCTGGGTGTGAAGGGAGGGGGCAGGAATGTGCCTGAGGCCATCTGCCTTATCTCTACTCCAGTGGGAAGAGACTGCAACACCAGAGAACTGTGCCTTATCACTCTGGTTCCCACAACTACTTCACACCTGCAGATTGGCTGAAAACAAACTGGACATTTGGGCACTGGGGAGGGGCTTGAAAGGGGAGTTTTAGTGTACCATTTTGCATGGGAATTATTCAGATCTTGCCTTGCTTTTCTGCTTCACACTAATTCTGCTTTCACTAATTCTCAATAAAAGTTCCTTTTGAAATAATGCCACTTTTGAGAGTTCTACTTTCCTGGGAGTGATAGCTGAGGCAGGACCTTACAGCCACGGACCTCAGATGATGCAGTTTTCCAACTTCCATCAACCAGAGTTAACAAGACGAAAGGACTATTCCCAAAGTCCAATTTTCATCCAGCAATAGCGAAGCACTTCCCCCTTTTAACAAACCTTTACATGATGTTCAGCAACAAGTTGCAATCCCAACAGCCTAACAACAGCCAGTTTCTTCAGCAGCAGCTGCGGCAATTGCCGAAGCAGCAAAACATGCAACCATCTCTGTTGTGTCATCATGGAGACAATCACAAATAAAACAATAAAAGGAAAGTGGGAAGTGACACTTTGATGGTCTCCAGCACCGTGTCTAATGTCATCTTCCCAAAGTGAAAGTAGAGACTTTATCTTGACGATGCCACTTTTCCCACGGGTCCCTGGGACTCATTCTGTTTCACACCCCAATAGGCAAAACTCCCCGGTGCCTCAAAATAACCCCATAAATAGGAGTTGCGTCAGATTTACAACCCCTGCAGGGCCTAATGCTGAAGTTACACAGAAAGGAAAGTGTTTAAATAAAAGAGAAAATGATATGTAAACTATAAGGCAAAGAATATGTTCAGCATGCTTTATATGTTCCCCAATGAATTAGACCCCGATTTGTTAGAACAGCTGACCAAGATGCTTAAACTTTCCCCCCCATGGATTGCACCTTGAAAGGAAAAATTCTGGGCAGGGGTCTGGCGGTGAAGGAATTTCAACTTTCAGAGCTGCTGGGAAGTGCTCCATGCTGTAAGTTTTGCAAGGGCAGCACCAAAAAAGGAGTGGCCCGCGCGCCTAATGGCGCGCGAATTATATAACTAAATATCAAAAACAGCAGCGGTACATTCAGGGCAAGTGCATCTGAGATTCGTTGTAACTCAGCATGTCTGGCTTAGTTCAGTGCAACACCTGTTTTGCAGCTGTCTTTCGCAGTACCCTTTTCAAACTTGGAAACTGTCCTATCTGTAAACAAATCACTAGTCTACAAGGACAGATTATTTATCTAGGGTCTGTAATCTGTGCTCTTCAGGCAGAAATTAGGTGTCCAGTTCAGCCCTTCCACCCTATTGAGCCTCCGTGCTATCAGCCCCCTCTACCACAAAGATCCTGCAGGAGAAGGGCAGTGTGGACAACTGTGGGATCTGGCAGGGTGAGATCTGTGAACCATAAACCCAAAGTTTTCGCTGTGTCCCTGCACAACAGATACAGTGCCCTTTCTGACCTTAATAAGGACATTAAGGAGACAGGTAAAGGTATCTGTGATAATAACTCAAATAAGCAGGGGATCGTGGTCCAAGATGAAAAACTTGTTTTCGACAGGGAGAAGTGTGAATCTGGTATTACACACCAGTCATGCAAGAACAGGAAGGCATCCAAAAAGAGAAGCCACCTTCTGGTTGGTGATTCAATTATAAGGGATGTAAATTTAGGAAAGGACACAGAGGTTTTGAAAGAGGTCAGGTGTCTTCCAGGTGCTACTGCCAGTAGGGACAAGAAGCGTATTTCCAAAATAATCAAGAATGCCAGCAAGGACTGTGATGTGGATGCCATTGTACATCTTGGCACTAATGATCTGTCCCAAAAAGATGTACTCTCTGTGCAGAATGATTTCCAGAGCTTGGGGCAGGAACTTAGCAGAATAGGCTGTAGGCTTACTTTTTCAGAGGTTTTACCAGTGTATAAGGAGCAAAATGGAAAAGGCCAGCGTATAGCAGAATTTAATATGTGGCTAAAGGAGTGGTGTAAAGGAGAAGGCTTTGGTTATATTAGTCATGATGTCTGTAGCTGGTCCAATGAAAAAATGTATAAAAGAGATGGTCTGCATCCATCCAAGAAAGGGACTGAGTTACTTGGCAATAAAATCACAGCTTTTTTGGAGGAACATTTAAACTAAATAATGGGGATAGTGAGTTAATTGATACAGTACATCACTGTCCCCGGCAATCTAAGAAAATAGGGGAAGCCAGGCACCACACAAGTTATGCAGCAAGTAAACACAGCATCAGTCATAAAGGACTCAAATGTCTATACACTAATGCACAGAGTATGAACAGTAAGCAGGGTGAACTAAAAATTCAGGTAAATGAGGGCAGATATGATATTGTTGCCATTACGGAAACATGGTGGGACGAAACCTACGAATGGAACACACAGCTAGAGGGATTTAAACTATTTAAAAGAAACAGACTAAACAAAAGAGGAGGAGGAGTTGCTCTCTATATAAGAAATAACTTTATCTCTACAGAAATAGAGCAAAACAATGACGAAAACTGTAAACTTGAATGCATTTGGGTCAATATAAAAGGGGGAAAAATGACATTGCCATAGGTGTATACTATAGGCCGCCCAACCAAGCAGAGGAAATAGATGAACTTTTTACTAGTCAGCTAACTAAGGTATGTAAGAAGCACATCACAATAGTAATGGGGGACTTTAATTACCCTGATATCAACTGGGAGACAAACTCTGTACCAAGTGGAAGATCAAACAGATTCCTGTCAAACCTAGCAGACAACTTTCTCTCCCAAAAAGTAGAGAAGGGAACTAGGGCACGGGTCGGCAACCCGCAGCTCTGGAGCCGCATGCGGCTCTTTGAGCCATCTCCTGCGGCTCCCAGCCGCCTGGTGCACGCGCACCTCTTCGAACGGGCAGTGGTGCGCACGCACCTCTCCAAATGGAGAGTGGCACCGCCCGTTTGGAGAGGTGCGCGCGGACCTCCGCACGAACGGGCCGCGGTGCCGCTGTTAAGCGGTGAGAGGACAGATGAAAGAAAGCATGCTGTATTCTCATCTTCGCTGTTTCGAAATCCCTGAATCTCTCTTCTTCCACCGCCCCCCCACCCGCCCCCGGGCACGCCAAAGAAACCAAACAGAGCCAAATCAGAACCTCGTCAAAACGGGATAGAAAACCAAAAAAGTCCCAAAAAGTTGAAACGATTCGCCTTTTAAAAGACACGCGTTCCTCAAGCCCAGCTTTAAAGCGGTCTCAGCCTCACCGAGTATATCGGGGGACGCTCTCTCCCCTCCCTCTTGTGCGAATCCTTTATCATCAGGACGCGATAGAATCAAGATCAAGTGAAGTACTAATACCGCTTTACAAGGCCTTGGTAAGGCCACACCTGGAATACTGCATCCAGTTTTGCTCACCACGATGTAAAAAAGATGTTGAGACTCTAGAAAGAGTACAGAGAAGAGCAACAAAGATGATTAGGGGGCTGGAGGCTAAAACATATAAGGAACGGTTGCTGGAATTGGGGATGTCCAGTTTAATGAAGAGAAGGACGAGGGGGGGACAGGATAGGAGCCTTCCAGTATCTCAGGGGCTGCCCCAAAGAAGAGGCAGTCAAGCTATTCTCCAGAGCGCCTGAAGGCAGGACAAGAAGCAACGGATGGAAACTAGTCAAGGAGAGAAGCAACCTAGAACTAAGGAGAAACTTCCTGACAGTTAGAATTTCTTCCCAAGTAAAAATGGAGACATTCTCTTGATGAGGTCACTTTTTTTAACGTGTCGTTGTACTCGATCTGTTTCACACCCCAATAGGCAAAACTCCCCGGTGCCTCAAAATAACCCCATAAATAGGAGTTGCGACAGATTTACATCCCCTGCAGGGCCTAATGCTGAAGTTACATAGAAAGGAAAGCGTTTAAATAAAAGAGAAAATGATATATAAACTATAAGGCAAAGAATATGTTCAGCATGTCAATGTTACCTGGGAGGAGTTCGATCCTGTAACTCCGGAGGAAGTGGACAGGATTATGGGGAGGCTGAGCTCCACCACATGTTTATTGGACCCGTGCCCTTCCTGGCTGGTTTATGCAGCCTGGGAGGGGACACGAGGCTGGTTCCAGGCAGTTATATCTGCCTCTTTGAGTGAGGGTAGTTTTCCCGCCGCCTTGAAAGAGGCGGTGGTGAGACCCCTCCTCAAGAAGCCTGCCTTGGACCCGGCTGTGTTGAATAACTTTCGTCCAGTCTCCAACCTTCGCTTTCTTGCGAAGGTTGTTGAGAGTGTGGTGGCGCATCAGCTCCCTCTGGTCCTGGATGAAGCGGATTATCTAGACCCGTACCAATCGGGCTTCAGGCCCGGGTACAGCACGGAGATAGCATTGGTCGCGCTGGTGAATGATCTCTGGAGGGCTCGGGACAAGGGATATTCCTCTGTCCTAGTCCTATATAGACCTCTCAGCGGCTTTCGATACCATCGACCATGGTATCCTGCTGCGGCGTCTCAGGGGATTGGGAGTGGGAGGCACGGTTCTTCAGTGGTTCTCCTCCTATCTCCTGGGACGCTCGCAGTCGGTGTTGGCAGGGGGGCAGAGGTCGACCGCGAGGCTTCTCGTTTGTGGAGTCCCTCAGGGGTCGGTCCTCTCGCCTCTCCTGTTCAACATCTACATGAAACCGCTGGGTGACATCATTCGTGGTTTTGGAGTTGGGTATCATCAGTATGCTGATGATACCCAACTTTTCATTTCGACCCCAAACCACCCCAGTGATGCCCTCGCTGTGATGTCCCGGTGCCTGGAGGCGGTCCGGGTCTGGATGGGGAGGAACAGGCTTCGACTCAACCCTGACAAGACTGAGTGGCTGTGCGTACCGGCATCCCGGGATATTCAGGATATCCCACCCCTCACTATGGGGGGTGAGTTATTACCTCCTGTAGATAGGGCTCGCAACTTGGGAGTCCTCCTAGATTCACAGCTCTCCCTAGAAGACCATATAGTAGCTGTGACTAGGGGGGCCTTCGCCCAGGTTCGCCTGGTGCGCCAGTTGCGGCCCTATCTAGACCGGGATGCCTTACGTACAGTCACTCATGCGCTCGTGACCTCTCGTCTTGATTACTGCAACGCTCTCTACATGGGGCTACCCTTGAAGACCACTCGGAGGCTCCAACTGGTACAGAATGCAGCCGCGAGAGTTGTATTGGGAGTTTCCCGATACTCCCATGTCACACCTTTGCTCCGCGAGCTGCATTGGCTACCAGTTGTCTTCCGGGTGAGGTTCAAGGTGTTAGTAATGACCTACAAAGCCCTTCATGGCATGGGTCCGGAATACCTTGGGGAGCACCTGCAGCCGGCGTCAACTTCCCTCCGCCCAGTACGCTCCCACAGAGAGGGCCTCCTCAGGGTGCCATCGGTCAGAGAATGCCGACTGGTGGCCCCCAGGGGGAGGGCGTTCTCTGTGGGTGCACTGGATTTATGGAACCATCTTCCGGTCGAGCTCCGGATGGCGCCCGATCTCCGCTCCTTCCGGCGCGATCTTAAAACCCATCTCTTTCAACAAGCTGGCCTGGCCTGATGGGACGGGGTGGGATTTTTATAAATGAACTTCAGTTTTAATTTGTATTAACTTATTATGGGCATTGTTTAATCACGTTTTAATAATTTTTAATTTTTGTATCTAGTTTTTATGTATTGACCTGTTCACCGCCCTGAGTCCTCCGGGAGAAGGGCGGTATATAAATTAAATTAATAATAATAATAATAATAATATATGTTCCCCAATGAATTAGACCCCGATTTGTTAGAACAGCTGACCAAGATGCTTAAACTTCCCCCCCATGAATTGCACCTTGAAAGGAAAAATTCTGGGCAGGGGTCTGGCGGTGAAGGAAGTTCTTCCGAAGTAAAAATGGAGACATTCTCTTGATGAGGTCACTTTTTTTAACGTGTCGTTGTACTCGATCTGTTTCACACCCCAATAGGCAAAACTCCCCGTCACCTCAAAATAACCCCATAAATAGGAGTTGCGTCAGATTTACATCCCCTGCAGGGCCTAATACTAAAGTTACACAGAAAGGAAAGCATTTAGCTTCTTTTGTCTGAGGGCCTGGTGGGAGCGCCCTCAGTTTCCCTCCATCGTTGACTTCTTTAAGCCCCAAGATGAAATACAGGTTGAAGATCGATTTAAACAGTACGATGTTATTAGTGCTTTGGATATGAATGCAACGATGAACACCATCGGAGCCTGAAAGAAAAATCCAGTCAAGTTTGAGCAATCTCAGGACATGAATACCCTTGCAATCAGAAGCATAGAGGAAAATGACGACACCATTCATATTCTTATTGTGGAAGGATTTTTACTTTACACTTACAGACCCCTAATTGATATTTTTGATGTCCAGTATTTTCTTTCTATTCCTTATGAGGTGGCAAGGTATTGATTTAACAGCTAACCAGCTTATGTAATGTAAGGTGTAATGATGGGAATGACTCAGCAGGGTCTGTGTCTCTTTAAGAGCCTTTGTATAAAGCGAAATCTCTGCTGGTGTGTTCTCTTCACTTCCGTTTCCTGCTGTAACTGTGGTTTGTTGGATACTGCTGTATTATTTATTTATTTATTTATTTATTTATTTATTTATTTATTTAATTTGTATACCACCCTTCTCCCGAAGGACTCAGGGCGGTGAACAGGGCAATACATAAAAACAAGATACAAAAATTAAAAATTATTAAAAAGTAATTAAACAGTGCCCGTAATAATTAATACAGATTAAAAGTTAAAATCCATTTATAAAATCCAACCCCATCCCATCCCATTAGCATGTTTGTATTTTGTTCCTAGTATATGATATTATAGATAGTGTAAGATAAACCACCATTTAATACACACCACTGTTTACTGTATTTAGGAGAAATAAATAATAAAGATTGGAAAAATATTTGGAACAGAAAAATATACAAGAATATTTCAGTTAGAGTTAAGGAAAATGGATATATCCTGATATGTAGATGATACCTGACACCACGTAAATTAAATACAAATATTTGCTGGAGGTGCAAGAAAGAGATTGGAACATATAAACATATGTGGTGGGATTGTGATAGCACACAATCAGACATGGTGTTTAGGGAAGTTAGAAAACTTTTGAAGGAAAATTTAGATATGTCATCGAGGATTGCATTACTGTTACAGGTGGAAAAACAAGATATAAATGAAGCAAAAAAGGAATTGATTGTAAATTTGATAATGGCAGTTAGATTAGTGATAGTTAAATATTGGATACCGAATTGGATTATTCAAAGAAATGAATGGTATAATGAAATATGGAATATGGCAATAAATGATAAATTAACAGAAATCATTCCATTGTCCCTTGGTGCTTGTTACTCTTATATTTTTTTCCATTGTTCTTTGCTGCCGAAATTCTGCTGACGTTGTCTTCCCTCTCATAGCCATAGTTATTATTGAACTGCATTACAACAAAATGCACACAGGTGTCAATTTCACCTTATAAATAATTTCTTTGTCCACGAGTATGCCCTGGATTTATATGTTGGGGTGCCGGGGGAGAATCAATGGATAATGTTTAAAAAAAATTGTTTTGGCACTTTACATACAGAAAAAACATTTGAGTAAATGGAACGGGCGTACAATTCGTATACTCGTTCTGTTTACTGTAGCTATTCAAAGCTATTCAAAGCCCATAACTACTGTCAAACTAAAGCAACAATTCAATTTTGGGAATAAACCTATGTAGCAAGAGACTCTAATAGGAGAACCACTTCCTTTTCCATGAAGACATCCTGACTTTATAAGTTATGAAGTTGGGATGCCAAGGGGGAAAAATAACTGGATAATGTTAAAAAATATATTATTTTGGCACTACCTACAGCAGCAACATTTGAGTAAATACAACGAGTGTACAATTTGTACACTCATTCCGTTTACTGTAGCTATTCAAAGCCTCTAACTACAGGCAGACCAAAGGAATAATTTGATTTTTGGGAATAAATTTATATAATAAGAGATCCTGACAAAATTTAATTCTTGGCCTTGTGCAAACATGGAACAAAGCTCTCAACCTCCATGTTTCTGCTAAAATGGCCTCGAGATGTTGGGGTTCTGATGTCCATCTTGCAGCACATCTGCTATCACAGACTTCAAGTCATGCTCTAGATGTCAAAATGTTATAGGGAGATATGTACTGTATAATTATGACAAAGGTTTCTATTGCGGGAAGAATTTTAATAATTGTGGAAAGAATTTTGATTCAGGTTAGATTTATTGTTAGACTTATTTATTGCTACTGTCTCTGGTCCTCCTTTTGATTTGTAACCAGCAAGTAACTAAAAACAGAAACTATACTTTATGCAAAGTCAATACAATGTTGCAAAGATCTCTTAAGTTCGACTGCCTCCCTCGATAATTAATAACCAGGCTAAACTAATTAGTGTGTGTAAATAACAGCAGAGAGGGAAAATGCTCTCAGATTTTCCAGAGTTTCTCTGGGTACACAAAAGTGGTGCTCAAAGTCAGCACGTAGGCACACATCAAAGAAAAGATCTGTAATCTTAATAAAAATACAATAAGATATTTCACCACTGGAGCTGAACATTAAAAACATTACAAAGGGCACATTCACACCCACCTCCCAAATGACCACCTTTCCTATAAATATTACCATCCTTTCCCTTTCCGATTGTGGCTAAGTCTGAGCTGCTTCTATGTTCTCAAATAAATCTCTTCCACTTTGAGCAGCATGCCACTGTCATTCTTACCCAGTCCTGGTTTGGACTAGAAGTCTTCTAATACTATAAAAGGTAAAGGTTCCCCCGCACATGCGTGCTAGTCGTGTGTGATAATATATTTTCCCATTTATTGCCCCATTTATTGAGGGCCTCTGCGCATCTTTGGCATGACTAGATGCCAAAGGTGCACGGAACGCTGTTACCTTCCCACCGGAGTGGTCCCTATTTATCTACTTGCATTTTTATGTGCTTTCGAACTGCTAGGTTGGCAGAAGCTGGGACGAGTAATAGGCGCTCACTCTGCTACGCGGCACTCGGGATTCAACCCACCAAACTGCCGACCTTCTGATTGACAAGCTCAGCGTCCTAACCCACTGAGCCACCGCGTCCCTTTCTAACACTATACTAAGGCAGAAATTTGTGCACTTTATAAAACGGCATGCAGGAAAGCAATGTTTTAAAAAAATGCCTGGATGAAATCAGATTTCAAGACCATTCTAAATTGCTCTCACAGTCCATGTTTCTGATCACGCTTACTCAAACAAAAATCCAATTTCTTGAACTTTATAAAACTTGAAACAAGACACTTGAATTGGAAACAAAACTCTTTGTGAATACATGCCGGCAAGTATGGGGTGGATCTGCCCACGGTTTCCCTTTGGGGCTGCTTTTGGAGGCATGCCTAGATGCTTTGATCTCTCCTTAATCACAATCTTCAATAAGAAACCTAGCCCTCATCGTGGAAAGAACTGCTTTATTCAAAGTCCTGTTGAATGCAAAATCTTTGCACGACTTTCTCTGCAAGTCAATTGTGGGAAAGAAAACTTTGAAGGTGGGCGAGAGGAACCATGGCACCTCGTGCAGGCACATCCAAACGAAAGGGAGGGATGGAAGCAGATGCCTTGGACGCATCCCAGAACAGCACCTCATCATCATGATGAAAAAAAAAAAACGTTTGTGAAAACGCTTTGTAAATATCTTAAGATGTTGCGTGATGACTAGTTAACCCCTTTGTAGTTTGCAAAACTAAAATCAAGACTCTCGACCCCAATATGATTGTTTGTGTGTGTGGTTTGGGAGGGAAAAATCAGGGAAAAATCAATGCTGTCCAGGGTCGTAAAGACTGCGGAGAGAACAATTGGGTGTACTCTTCCTACTTTAGATCAAATCTATGCCTCCAGGTGTTATAATAAAGCTGTGGAGATTGTGCAGGATTGCACACACCCCGGAAATGATCTCTTTCAGCTTCTGCCTTCTAGAAGGAGGTATAGGGTCATAAAGACCAGGACCAGCCACTTGAGAAATAGTTTTATCCAAAAGCGGTTTTGGCTTTGAATGCAGCAGAATGCAGTTTCTGAGAGAACTTCTGTATTTAGTTTTTTAAGAGTGTTTCTAGGGGCTAAATGTGTATATGTGGGGTGGGTGGTATGTTGATATGTATTTTGCTGTTTTTGTTGGGTTTTGTGGGGTTGATGTGGATTTTTCAATTTCGTTGTTCTGTATGGGACAATGACAATAAAGATTATTGTATCGTATCATGCATGCATGAAACCTGAACTGATTGTCCTCCTTCTTCCTTGGGGGCATCAGGGGGGTCTTGATCAACTCCAAAGTGAACAGAAGAAACCCCCCCCCAAAAAAAACTTTGGAACATAAAGAAAAGAAAGAAAAGAAGAAAAAACAGCTTCTTTCAGAAAGGCCCTAGCATGATAAGAGCTTTAGCAGATGCCAGGAAGGGTAACAGCTCTGGGGCAGAAACACCCACCCTATAGAACAGCTCCCTCTAGAGATCCAGAAGCCCCCCCCCCTCCATGGGGCCATGAAGATACAGCATTCACACACACACCCACACACCGGTACAGGATTGAGTTAAGCCCACCAGCTGTGCACCAGCTGTGCAATTGTTTGGGTGCATGCTCAGAGTAGGTTGGTTTTGAACCCGGTGGTCCGAGACAGAATTATTTGCATTATTAAATATATTTATGCAGGTTTGACTGTTGCAAGACGCCCCGTGCTTAGATTGTGTAACCATGTGAATCTTATGTGTAAAAGGATGAAGTTCATGTTGCTGGCATGGAATCAAAGATCCCTTGATTGTAACTTAGAAAAATGAAAGGTGGGTGAGAAATTCTTTGCGTAGCGTGTGCTGTTCGGTTGTGGCTGCAGCCCCTCCGAGATTCCAGGCAGGATGGGCCCCCCTGGGAAGTAAGGATTGTTCTGAAGCCCCGTTAAATACCCCGCTGTTGACCCCAATTTTATCCTTAATCCCATCCCCAAAATGCCACTTCTGAGCTGACAAGAGTGACAGCTGAGGGAACTGGCTACTATTCCAGGATCCTAATTCTAGGACCCCCAATTAAATAACAATTTCTTAATAAATCCTATTCTTGGGAATAAAGGAGTTCAGGAGTAGCTCATATGTCCCCACCAAAATTCATTCTGTAGTTTAAAGCCCTGATGGCCACTTTAACGTAGTTTTATATGCTTAATTCCACCGTTCCCTCTCCATTGTGTCACAGCCACATTTCTTCTCAAACTGCATTACAATAATAATAAAAAAATGCACATGATTTTCAGGTCAAACATGGACTAGCCTTGTAAATACTAATTTCTGAATAAATCCCCTTTTAGGGCTTTATGGAAGGGCTCAGAAGTGACTGATCTCTCTCCATCAAAATCCATTCTGTAATCTTTAAAGCTCTGATTTCCAGTTTATCCCAAAAGGCAACTGGACATTCTTTGTTTTTTCCTTGAATGTGTCTCGCTCTTCATCCAAAGAAGCTTCCTCAGTTCTGATCTGATGGTGGGAAATGGATCATATTTCTTTGCAGTCATCTGGTTGTTAGTACTCTTTCTGAGAGTCATTGCAGCCACTTGGAGGTGCATCTGTGCCCTCAGGGTCACCTGAATTGTCGGATCTTGGAGCTGCCGAAAGGACCATGTTGTCACTGGGAGATGGATAGTATTGTATCTCTCTCCCCCCACTCCCCGTTGAGATAGGACTGTTCAATCTTAACACAGATGGGCTCTTTTACCCCTCTTTCAAACCAGTGGTCCTCTCTGTCCAGTATGTCGACTTTGCTGTCCTCAAAAGATTTCCACTTTACTTTATCTTTATAAGGTTTATCCATACAGTATGCCTTCCGTACTCTCCTAACAGCCAGAGTTAGAGTTGCTGAACTGTATTTACAGATAAATGCACACAATTTTTTCATTTCAAACCCCTGTGCAACAGTGAATGTTGACTTCTAAAATGTATAAATGTTTGTTAAAATGGGAAACAGAAGACAAACTAGTTAAAAATTGTATGACGAGCCGGGCCAAAATAAATAAATACATTTCAATACAACATACCAATCGATCGATGGGAAAATGTGTGGATAAAGAGGGGCGAAGACCCAGCAGACAAAGGGGCAGATCCACACGAGGATCTCTCCTGAAGGGTTACCCTTTATCGTCGTACTTTTAATCCCTTGTTTTAACTACTGTTTCCCCCCCCATGCTATCTTATCCGAGACTCAACACTAGGAAAGAGTTAAGAACATGGAAAGAAGAACGGCAAGTCCTAATGAGCAGACAGCCAACTCATGTTAAGTGTTTCCTCTCCAGCAAATTCCCTCCCAGGACACGATGCTTTAAGAGTCAGATCTGCAAGCAGAAGTCAAAAGTCAACAATTCATATGTCTGTGAAGGTTCTTAATCTTCTCCAGGGAGATCCCACTAGCAGTTATGAGAAAAGGCTCATTAATCTCCTGCAACAACTACGGAAGGACAAAGCCACTGACAAGGCAACCCCCATTATCCTGGGGAAGCCACTCCATGCATATGTGGACTCCCCAAAATCCACAAAAGAGGCACCTCCACTCAGACCCATTGTCAGCAGCATCAACGTGGTCACTGACAAAGTGGTGAAACATCTAACCACCTTATTAGCCCCTCTGGTCAGTAACGCCACCCATCTCATCAACAATTCCCAGGACTTCGCCAGCAAGGTTTGGGAGTGAAAGCTGCATCTGGACGAGTCTATGTTTTTTTTTTATGATGTAAGGAATGATTTTCGCCTATGTTCCACCAACCAAAGCTGTCAGGCTAGTGAAAAAAAAAAGACTGCTACAAGACAGCATGTTAAATGACAGAACCAACCCCAGCCAAGACCCCATTTCTGCCTCGCTGGACTTCTGACTGGACCACTACCTATTTTAAATACAATGAAGGTTTCTATGGACAAAAATATAGCTGCACCACGGTTCACCTGTGTCCCCCATTGTAGCCAAACTCACTAAACAATCAACTCTGTGGACAGATGCACCACGTTCTCAAAGGAAGATGTTCAGGGACGTAGACTAGCCTTCCTGGACTGGGCAGCACACAGAAGCCTTAACACTGAAGTTTACAGAAGCCACACACAGAGATCAGTATTTACATTCTGATTCTCACCACCCACAGGGGCACAAAGCGAGAGTGGTCAAAACCCTACAGGACTGGGCTGAAGGCCTATCTACCAGCGAAGATGGAAAAGAAAGCTAAAACAGGTTGAGGAAGCCCTCAACACCTGTGGCTATCCCAAATGGGCCTTCATCAAATCCCTCAAAAGACCCAGCGGATGCTCCCCATAACAGACAAAGAAGAGAACAACAAATGAATCCCCCTGGTAATGAGCATCTGTGCACCTCCTCCTCTACCCATCCAAATTCAAGATGACAATACGGCCGCAATTGGGATCTCGGGGGCATACGCGGTGGGCTCTAGGTCCCGCCACATAGACATCCACTATAAAAATGTCAGGCAGCTTGCCAGAATGGGATTCATACATGTCAAACATTGTAGTACAACTGACCAGATAGCTGACCTGTTCACCAAACCTGTACCCATTGACCGGCACAACCTTCTGTGTAAGCGTTTGTGTTTGGTCTTGTGAATGTGTACAATGCATCTGTATGCCTATGACACCTGCTCGCCCCCTTACATACACTCACTGGTCCCTGTCATTGGCTGGCAAGAAGGGGAATTGTTAGATGTTTTCGTGCCAGCCATGGCAGTTCTTTAAAAGGTCACCAGATGGGAGCAAAGAGGCACCTTTGCTCCCACTGGTGGGGCAGGGGCCTCTGGCCCTTGCAGCCCCATTGGAGAGAGTTAATGGCCCTCCAGCCCCCTCACTCTCATTGGTAAGGGAGGGGCCGGGAATCCCTAGAAAAACCCCTGCACAGGGGCTGCTCTTGAGCTCTTGTTCTCGCTCCCTTTGGGACTGATCCATGGGCTCAATCCAGGCATGGATGCCTCCATGCCAGGGAACTCTTTTTCTTTCCTTTATATTTAAATAAAGCTTTCACCTGATTGCATCCCTGCGTGCTGCCTTTTTCTTGGAAGCGCCTCAACGAACCATTGGCCTTGTGAGGACTGTCGCATAACACATTGCAGGAATATCTGACAAGCTTAGGAGGCTTCTTCAGCCAGCAGGATAATACATGTACACTTTAAACCCAAAACTACACTAAGGCAGAAGCTCGTCCGCCCCAAGGGTAAAACACCCCGACTCAAACGGAGCAATGTGGTATATGCAGCACAACGCAGTGAGGCGTGTGCAGATCTGAACATTGGAGAAACGGAACAATCACTTCACAAACACACAGCACCACACCGGAGAACAAACCCATCAGGACAGGCTCCAGCTCTCCATCTGCATTTCACTCTTTTGAAGACAGCAAAGTCCACATTTTGGACAGGGTGGGCCGCTGGTTTGAAACGGGGGCCAAAGAGGCCATCGATGTTTAAGATGGAACAGACTTTTCCCCAAGACCTTCCACGAAGGCTCCAGACCTATTTGTGCTATTCAGGTGACCTTGGGGGCAGAGATAAACCTCCAAGTGAGGTTTATGATCCGCTTAGAGAGAGTACTAACCACCAGCTGTCTGCAAGGAGTATAAATCCTTCCATTTCCCCCCACACCATTCTGTTCTTCTTGGAAGCACCTTAGATGCTTTTGGAGCTCTTAGACCCCCCCCCCTTTTATTTTACTTTTTAAAAAGAAAGGAAAGGAAAGCATTTAAATGAAAGAGAAAACAACATATAAGCTATAAAGCAAAGAATATACAACTTGTTAGAACCATTGGGCAACATGCTTTATATTTTCCCCCGATGAATTAGGCCCCGATTTGTTAGAAGAGCTGATCAAGATGCTTAAACTCTCCCCCCCTCCCCCATGAATTGGACCTTGAAGTGCAAAAGTCCAAGCAGGGGGTTCTTCCCAAGTGAAAATGGGCATTTTTCTCTTGATGAGGTCACTTTTTTTTAACGTGTCGTGGCACTCGATCTGTTTCACACCCCAATAGGCAAATTTCCCTGTTCTCAGCTGATCCTTTTATGTCTGGACATAGAGGGTCCACCTCAAAGTAATCCCATGGACAAAGTGATTGAGTTACAAAAACAGGAGTTTCAATTCCCTGGACCACGTAATGCTAATTCTAGTGTGTGTGTGTGTGGGGAAAGTAAACTACTTTTTGCTTTTACAACTCAGTGTACTCTTGTATTTACTGTGTGACTCTTGCTGCTCTCAGTACCCTTCCTTGTCTGTGCAACTCTTTGGTAGCACAAGGAGATTTCTGCACAACAAATTCCTTAACAAGCTTCCAGTATCCTTGGCTCATGGTGTCCTTCTGGACTTGCTGGGTGTTGCGCTGGTTCTCTTCCTTTCTCTGGCTCCAGTGTCCAGCTTCCATCGCAATAGAGCCTCAACAGACACAAGTTCCACCTACATCCTGCACATCTCAACGCACAGCGCATAGCCATCCTTCCACCCGAGTGCCTGATTTGGTGCCCTGACGATGATGATGATGACCGGGCCCTACGGCACCATGACGTCCAGGGTTCCAAAGAAGATGATTTATATATGATTGTCTCCCCACTTAAGAATTTAGCGAGACTTCAGCATGCGCAACAGGAGCAAAGAGGAGAACCCCATGCCATTTGCAGAAAGGGTATTTAAAAGTTTTCAAACCTTTGCCGACAATCCGTAGGAAGAGACAAACACTTCACACTCGCAAATAAAAACACGGACAGGCCCAGCAAACTTAAAAATCCAGTAGAAACCTTGCCCACTCATCAACAGCCAAGAGCAGGGATAGGCAACCTTGGCTCTTTTAGGACTGGTGGACTTCAACTCCCAAAATTCCTGAGCCAGCCATGCGGAGGGGAAAGGGAGAGGTTTCCAAGCTGAGCCATGTTTCAGGCTGAGTTTTATTTGGGGTTTTAACAGGGGTTTTACATGTTGCAGGGACTTAGTTTAATCTTTTAAAATTGGTCTTAATTTTTCTATTAATGTTTTAAAAATTATACCCTGTAAACCGCCCTGAGTCCTTTGGGAAAGGGCGGTATATAAATTCAATAAATTCAAATTCAAATTCAATACACCTGGCCAAGAGCAACAGTTCCCAAGCCTTCTCCATGGGCTCCAACCTTGGAATTGACTACTCAACAAAGACTTTTATCCAGAATGCAACGCAAGTGGTAGGCCTCCCACAGATGGCCCAGTCAGCTGGAGCAAGCTACTCAGTTCCGTCTCAAAACTAGGCTGTTTTCTCGTCTGTTTTTTTTCCGCCTCTGAAGGGCACCAAGTGACGAGAGACAGATAAACGGGCACCCTGTCAATTTTAGCACCACCCTTCTCACGGTTCAGTTCCTCAGACTGCTCTGAACCCAAAAGTGAGGGTTCAAAAGAATAGAGGCAACTGGAGAAGACGAGAAACCAACTATCAGGAAAGGTTGGCTGGGTCCAGGCAGTTTTAATTAGTGGGGAAAGGTCCAGACCACAGCCCCTACTTTGTGCAGTGTACCAAATCTTGGTTTTCCCCCATTCCTCCTGCTTAGCATCTACACCAAGCTGCTGGGTGAGGTCATCTGACAGTTTGTGTGCATAATGCTCAGTTGTACATCTCTACCTCAATCTGTGTTGTGATTCCGTGCCAGCCTGTGATTCTAGCAGCTGAGTCTGGGGAATCAGAGGAGGAGGAGGAGGAGGAGGGGCCTGGGGAGCCATCAGATTTGGAGGAAGGCTCTGATGAGCTACAGGACTTACAAAGTAAGGAAGAACCTGGCCCCTCCACTCGTGATCAAGCTGAGAGCCAGCTATGCTGGGAGGCTGAAGAGCCTGAAGGCAGGACGAGAAGCAACAGATGGAAACTTATCAAGGAGAGAAGCAACCTAGAACCAAGAAGAAACTTCCTGACAGTTAGAACAATTAACCAGTGGAACAACCTGCCTCCAGAAGCTGTGAATGCTCCAACACTGGAAGTTTTTAAGAAGAGACCGGACACTCATTTGTCTTGAATGGTATAGGGTTTCCTGCCTGAGCAGGGGGTTGGACTAGATGACCTCCAAGGTCCCTTCCAACTTTACTATTACGATTATGAAGCACAGAGGGAAGACCTCAGAGACACTTGTAAACGCAGACAGGTCACACGAGTAGGTCAGAGGGAGGCAATGGGGCGACTCCAGGGGAGAAGGAGAAAGCAGTGAGAAGCCACACCTTGGGGGCTGCATAACAAAAAGGGAAGGTGTGGCAAGGCTGGTTGCTGGAGGCAACCATTTGCAAAGAACTTCCGTGTCAAGAAATCATGGTGCCAGTAAGTTATTTCCTGTTTGACTCGTGCTCCATTTTGCTTTTGGAGAAGGTCTCCATTGGAAAAGTGTTCTGTTGCTTTTGTTTTTCTGGGACAATTATCAGGTCTGTAACTCAAATAAAAAGGGTTTATTTTTCCAGTCTACTTTTAAAAGAGGGGTTGTCTTTGTGAAGTAAAAAGGACGTACATTGGCTGGGAGAGAACAATCTGAGTGATGCCCTCAGTGCCCCGTTTCAGTGCCAGGAGGTTGTATGGGGGCCTGGATGGGGCACAAGAGGCGCCATCTAAATCCAGACAAGGCTCAGTGGTTTTGGAGGTGTGGACCCTTTAGTCCTGGAAGCTTTCCAACTTTGCTTCTGGATTCCAAAATGTGCATGTCTAAGATGGCTGCTCACTGATTTCTGAGCTTCTAGTGCGGAACGGTTTTCAGCTCTGCTGGGTGGCCATGGGGCTTTTTTGCCATCGTTTGGCCCCTGTTCGGTCAGTGGAACTGCCGGTGGAGCATTGGCACCCTCCCTTGTCGGGATACAGCTTGCAATGACAGAGGACGGAGGAGGAGAAGCCAGAGAAGCCAACTATCTAACACACCGGTGAGAGGACGCTGGTGGCTGGGCGGGGCCGACTCGACTGTTTCTCTGCTGATCCGAGCCGAGCGGAGCTGGGCCGAGTGAATCTGGGCCGATTGAACTTGTGTCGGACTTGGGCTCTGCTCGTGCTTGTTCGTTTTATTGTGAGACCAGGGCTGTGGCAGGGGGGAAGGGGGCTTCGATGATAAGAACATTGTTGTCCGATTCCGGATTACCTGAGAAACTGAGGGGAGAGGCGGCAATGTGTGCTAACCACATCTTAAATGTTGTGGTTCATTCCACAACTGATGAACTACCATACACACGTTGGCATGGTAGAAAACCAGATCTAGGTTACTTGCACACGTTTGGGGCCCCAGCATGGGTTCATATTCCAGCACAACTGAGGCAAAAGGGACAGCATAGAGCAAGGCAATTGTTTTTTGTAGGCTATGACTCCAACCACAGGTCTTTTAGGTTTGGGGAACAAGGTACCACTAACGTGTACTGTAGTGCTAGTGCTAAGTTTCTGGGAGCATGTAGGCTGGAACGAGCTAAAGCAGGAAAGTGTTGGTGTTGATCCTATTGTGTTTAGTGACACCCCTGTTGCTGTTAAAAGATGTGATGATAAACCTTCTATAGCTGTGAAAGAGGAGGAACCGATAGGGGAGGTAGAGGAAGCAGAAGAGGAGAGTCCGATACCAAGTCCTGTAGTGCCTAGACGTTCGACACGCGAAAGGCATCCACCTGATAGATACCAGGCCAGTGTTGTATGTCAGGTGAATGTAGAACCATCTAATTTTGAGGAAACAAAAATGTATCCAGAGAAAGAGCAAAAGGCATGGAAGTCAGCGATGGATAAGGAGTTAAGATCCTTGCAGGATCTAGAGGTATATGAAGATGTAAAGCTTCCACCTGGTGAACGTACAATAGGCTGCAAATGGGTTTATAAATTGAAGAGGGGTGTAGATGGGACTGTTACCCATAGGGCACGTTTAGTTGCTCAAGGATTTGCTCAAACCACCGATGACTATGATGAGGTGTTTGCACCTAGTCTGAGGGCTATTACTGTTGTGATTCAGGGTCAGCCTGTGGGTTCGGCAGTTGGGTCGGATGACTCAGAGGAGGAGGGGGGTGTTGAAGAGCTTGCTGAGGGGGTTGAAGATCTTGCTGATGATAGCCCTCAGCCAGGCCCCTCCCACTTGGTCACCACAGAGACCCAGCTGTGTGAGCCTGACAGCGTGGATGAAGATGACCCACGGCTGGCCCTGTTCAAGGACACCCGACGCAGGAGGCAGTCAATCAGGAGTAAACAGAGGAAGGCAATGGGGCACCTTGGAAGGAGGCAGAGAGAAGCCACGCCCTGAACTGTACAAAAGGGGAATGCGTGGGAGGGCTGGTTTGCTGAAGGCAACCGCTTGAATAGCTCCTGTTTCATGGTTCGTGTCTTGTTCTGTTTGCTTTTGTATCCATAAATTTGGCAGGCTTAGTTCCAGCCTCTTGCCTTCTTGTAAAAGGGCTTGTCCCTGCCTTTTCTGCAGGGCCGGTGGCAGGCTGGTACAGAACAATTACGTTGAGAGCAGCATTAGTGTGGGCAGCTAGAAAATGGTATAAAATAAACCATGTAGACGTAGAGACAGCACATTTGCATGCTCCCTTACAGAACACTATCTACCTAACAAAACCACCAGGAGTAAACAAGGATCAGAAAACCGATTGTTGGAGATTAAAGAAAAGTCTTTATGGCTTAAAACAATCTGGTTTTGAGTGGAATAAGTGAATTTGTTAATGAATTGGTTGCGATGGGCTTTGTAGCCAGTATCGCTGATCCGTGTTTGTTTAGGAAGGAAAGGGACGGTGTAATGTCTTTATTATTGCTTTTTACTTATGACATAGCAATAATTACGAAGACTGAGCAAGAAGCACTGAACATTATTGCTAGCTTACAAAAGAAATTCAGAATCAGGGACATAGGAGAGAACAATAACTATTTGGGTCTGGATATTGTGAAGTCCCATAAAGGTTATAAGATTTCACAGGCTAGCCAGATAAGTCAATTATTGAAGAGATACAACATGGAGCTCTGTAAGCCAGCAAAAACTCCAATGTCTCAGGACTTTAAAAAGACTGATATTGAAAGTCCTGTCTTTGACAAAAAAGTGTATCAATCCTTAATTGGTAGTCTATCATATCTGAGCAACTGGTCAAGACCAGACATTTCATATAGTGTAAACCAATTAGCGAGATACAATGCTGCACCGACTGGTAGTATTGAGTATTGAGATACTTAAAACAGACCACACACTACTCGTCGTATCTGGAACCCAATCGTGATTTAGTTCTCACAGCTTATGCAGATGCAAGCTTTGCTTCTGATGCAAGCACTCGAAAATCAACCTCAGGTTTCGTTATAATGCTAGGTGATTCGATCATAGGGTGGAAATCCATTAGACAGAAGCACATTACCCTGTCTACGATGGAAGCCGAGTTTTCTTGTTTATCAGTTTTGTGTACTGAATTACTGGTTTATAAACAGATATTACTGGACATGGGACTAAGGGGAGAGCCTTCTCTGTGGGCATGCTGACCCTCTGGAATGAACTGCCTCCAGAGCTGCGGATGGCTCCTGACCTTTGGTCCTTCTGCTGTGACCTGAAGACATGGATGTTCCAACAAGCGGGCCTGGACTGGCTATGGTTTTAAATTTGGCTTTTATTGGGTTAAATTGTCATGTATCTATTACATTTACTGTTTAATTCTTTTTTAAATTTTGTATTCCATGTTTCTGGCACAGAAAACGGAAACGGTAGCATCGGGCAATGATGGAATCAGTGAAGAGTTTAGTCAGCGTGTGGCAGGTCCCAAAGCCACGATGATGTTGATGATAGTATGGTCAGCAGCGGCGACAGCAGAAGCAAAGGCCATAATAAAGGTGGCGATGACAAGTCCAAAAAAATGCAATTAGCCAGATGACAATGAAGGCGGACCCAAAACAACATGTTCAGCCACGGCAACAACGACAGCTGCAACCTCTGCAGTGGCAAGGGAGGGGGGGTGGAGCATCCACATGTCTGGGAATACTTGGCAGGCTCAGCAATTGAAGCACATAGTCAGCAAGTGAATCCCAATGTCTTGGTGAGTCACTTGCCTCTTACCAGCAAGGACCTTTATCCCACCACCAGCCCTTCAATCCCCAAAATGTCCGAGGTTCCAACATGGCTTCTATCACACCCAACAGGATTGGACTTCCACCTGCAAGTCCGTCTCCTCCCTTTGGGTCAAGATATGCTTCCCAGTCTGTTCCTCAACCAGCACCTGGCCAAAGCCACCTCACATTTGGCAAGTTATAATTCCCTGGCAACTCTCAAAATAATTCCTTTCCAAACAGACAAAAACAGCCGGGTGGCCCCGAAGAGATCCTGAAGTAAAATCAAAGAGAAAGGTGTCTTTTAAAAGCATCAGGGTTTTCCCCAAAGAAGAAAAATCCTTAAAGCCACGTTTTATCCACCCTGTGTTCAAATGTGCCCTTTTCTGTACGTGGATATCACAAATATAAAAAAGAGCAAAGTGGTGACATCTTCAGAAGACACATTTCAAAATGGTGGCGCAGAACCGCTTGGAGACATTCCCGATTCTCCTCAGCATCGGCATCGTGGCTTTTGAAGACATCTATACCAAATGCAGATCTACCATTTTCTTCTCCAGAACTTGCAGAGACTGGACTAAGCCTCCACATTCCTGGGAATAACTGGCCTGCTCAGCAATGGAAATACACACTATGAGCCTTCATCTGCCATCTGAAAGCCCCAAACTGGATGAGCCTTTTGCTTCTTACCAGCAAGGACCTTTATCCCACCACCAGCACTTCAATCCCCAAAGTGTCCCAGGTTCCAACATGGCTTCTATCACATCCAACAGGATTGGACTTTGACCTGAAAGTCCACCTCCTCCCTTTGGGTCAAGATATGCTTCCCAGTCCGTTCCTCAACCAGCACATAGCCAAAGCCACATCAGGAACGTCATATGATGCAGTTTTCCAACAGCCATCAACCAGAGTCAACAAGAGGAAGAGTCTGTTGCCGCAGAGGTCCAGGTTTCATTCAGCAGTAGCAACCACTCTCTGCTTCCCATGAAGACTTACGTGTCTTCAGCAACATCCACAGCCACCCCACAATCCCAGAAAGTTAAGAACAACCAGTTTCTTCAGCCACAGATGCAGCAATTGCCAAAGATCCTCCTGTTTGAGCTTGGGAATGCCTTTTTGCCGGACTTATTTGGACAATCATTATGTGTCTTAGCTATTCCAGCACGGTTCTGTTCACCCTCAGGGGTGCCCCCCCATCCTGGGTGTGACCCGCCTTATTCTCCATTCTGCCTCTTGATGAAGGGCCCGATTGTTGGGACCCTGAGAGATGGCTGGGCAGGGACAGGGGCCTCCGGTACAAATTTAATAAGAGGCCCCTGGTTACTTTTTTAGTTAATTTTTTTGTGGGGTTAGGGAGGGGGGAGGGATTTCGTGGTTGGATGGAATTGGGGGGGGAGTCCACCAACTGTTGTTCAGGCCAGGTCCGGGATTGATCACATGGGGGGAAGCTGGGGTTGGTTGCCTCCGGAGCTCTGGAGCAGGTCGTGGGATTACCTATTCCCACAACATTAGGGAATGGCAGCAGGTGTACGAACAGAGGGCCGTATCGATATCTGGGAGTGCGTCTCCACTATCTCCAAGTGGTGAGGCGCTCCGACCCTCTGGTGTCACCCCGAGGTTCCGGGAGCAAGGATGTGCAGCCTCCTGAGCTCCGGCTGGTGTACTTGAATGCCAGGTCCGTTGTCAATAAGGCTCCTCTCATCCGGGATCTGGTTGGGGGTGAGCATGCGGACCTGGCTTGCATTACGGAGACCTGGTTGGGCCCAGAGGGTGGTGTTCCTCTGGTTGATCTTTGCCCACCAGGTTTCCGGGTGCTGCACCGGCCTTGGGCTCAGGGTAGGGTAGGGGGAGTGGCGGAAGTTATGAGGGAGACCTTGTGTCTGCAGGAGGCCACCGTTGTCCAAATAGCCGGGTGTGAGTCCCTCCTCCCGAGATGTGGTCCTAGGGCGCAGTTGGGCTTGCTGCTGGTGTACCTTTCGCCTAGTCGTGCAGCAGCAGCCCTGCCTGAGCTTCTCGATATCCTCTCAGGGCTGGTGATTGAGTTCCCCAAACTTATGGTTTGGGGTGACTTCAATCTACCATCCCTGGGAGGATCATCTGAGTTAGCTCAGGAGTTCATGGCTTCCATGATGGCCATGGACCTGACGCAAGTAATTCAGGGACCAACTCATGTGGGGGGCCACACCCTTGATTTGGTTTTCCTATCTGGTTTTCCTATTTGCTTTTCCTATCTAGATGATCTCGGTGGGGGTTTCCCAATTGTTTTGCCCCTGTCATGGACCGATCATCATCTCCTGAGGCTGGTCTTCCGTTTTGCCACTCCCCACCGTGGGCTTGTTGAACCAACTAGATGGTTCCGCCCCAGGTGCTTAATACTCACTTACCCTCTGACTTGACCCTCCTACCGAACTATTAATTATGGGACTGCCTCTCCTGGATTCTCCCGGACTTTTATGCACCTTCGTTACACTAGCACAGACTTGGGGTGCCCCCCTCTCCTGGGTGCGAACCGCCTTTTTTACCACCTCCAACCTCGATGAAGGGCCCGATTATTGGGACCCTGAGAGATGGCTGGGCAGGGGCAGGGGCCTCCAGTATAAATTTAATAAGAGGCCCCTGGTTAATTTTTTAGTAAAATTTTTTGTGGGGTTAGGGAGGGGGGTGGGAGTGGGTTGTGGTTGTTCGGCTAAGGGGGGTGGTCCAGCAACCGTTGCTCAGGCCAGGTCCGGGACTGATCGCGTGGGGGGAGAGCGGGGTGCGGTTGTATTTATTGCCCTGTTCACCACCCTGAGTCCTTCGGGAGAAGGGCGGTATACAAATTAAATTAAATAAATGAATAAAATAAAGTGGCAACAAATAAAACCATCTCCATTGGCATCACAAATGCAACAATCATTTGTTAAAAGGAAAGTGCTCTCCAGCACCGTGTCTAATGTCATCTTCCCAAAGTGAAAGTAGAGACTTTGTCTTGATGAGGTCACTTTTTTTAACGTGTCGTTGCACTCGATCTGTTTCATACCCCAATAGGCAAAACTCCCTGTCGCCTCAAAATAACCCCATAAACAGGAGCTGGTTCAGTTACATTCCCTGCAGGGCCTAATGCTGAAGTTACATAGTGTGCCAGACCAGTATATATTCAGCTGGTCCATTTTATATCTAGTTTAGGAATTAAGAACTGTGTTAGTGTATTTAGCATTTACAGGGTTAATGTTTATTGAGAGAACTGTATGTTAGCATTTAAAGGGTTAAAGCTATTTCCTTAAGAGATGGCTTCTGAGAGATGTAGTATAGTTGTTTAGTGAATCCTATACTTATCGAGTTAAGTGGGAGGAGCTTTAAAGTTTATTGCAGGACTTCCTGGCTTTGTGCCTTGGTATCATCTCTCTGCATGAGTCCTAACCATGCGGCTGGGGGACAACAAGCTCTGTATCAACATGTAACATTTGCACAGGATGGGAAGTCCATTATTCTTCTACCTAATGAAATGGGTCCAGATTCCAAGCTATATTCCAGAAGAACGTCTGCTATAACCGTGAATTATTGATGGAGGATACCTGTGAATAAAGTAATTTGCTTATCCCATCCATTTGAGTTTTATTCTGGCTGTCTCACGTGGACCCAGCAACCCCATCTGCTTAGGAAAGCATACATAGAAAGGAAAGCATTTTAATGAAAAAGAAAATAACATATAAACTATAAAGCAAAGAATATATAACTTGTTAGAACCATTGGGCAACATGCTTTATATTTTACCCAGTGAATTAGATCCCATTGTTAGAAGAGCTGACCAAGATGCTTAAACTTTTCCACCCATGAATTGGACCTTGAAATCCAAAAGTCTGGGCAGGGTTCTGGCGGTGAAGGAAGTTCTTCCTAAGTGAAAATGAAGATTTTCTCTTGATGAGGTCCCTTTTTTTAACGTGTCGTTGTACTCGATCTGTTTCACACCCCAATAGGCAAATTTCCCTGTTCTCAGCTGATCACAGAAGCCCTTTTATGTCTGAACATAGAAGGACCACCTCAAAATAATCACATGAACAGAACGCAAAGGTGCTTCTGAAAAGACAGTGGGACTTTCTTGGTTTTTGGAGAATCTCCATAACCCCATGAACAGGAGTTGTGTTCCCTGCCTCCTAAGGCTAATGATAGTGAAAAAGGAGAGCAACAGGAAAACCGTGGACCAAGAATAACAAGATTTGTCAGAACCTGTAACCAAGGAGGCTTGATCTTCTTCCCCATGACTTGGACCCAGATTTGGTGAAAGAGCTGAGCAAGAGGCCTGATCTTTTTGCATGCTAAGAGCAAAACTCTTAAATATCAAAATGACCAACTGAGAGATCATGCTAAGGATATTATGGGATGCAACAAATTCTATGTGATTGTGTGCAGCAGCAATTAAACCTAGGAAGTAGCCTATGACTAATGAATGACAGAACAACTGTCAGGATAATAATTTAATACCTAAATAGCTTATGTAAAGATGCAATGTAATGTGGATGATGCAATAATAGGAATGACTTGGCAGGTGTGTGTATCCCTTTAAGAGTCTGAGTATAAAAGGGAAGGTTTTTTTTTCTGGAGTCTCTCTCTCTCATCTGTTCCCTGCTGTAATTACTGTGTATTGGAGTTTGCTGTTTCCCCACCTGTATGTATTTTATTTCTAGTGTATATTTGTAGATAATGTGTGATAAATCACCATTTAATGCAAACCACTGGGTACTACATTTACTCCTGGGTTACCTCAGCACAATAAGACTGTGCATGCTCTGACATCAATCATGCAAATGGTTTAAAAACCTGATGTAAACATAAGCCAGGGCCCTGTTGGTCCTGAAGTAGACAAAAGGACGAGGTTCTTGCAGCTGTTATTTGACCACCTCCATATTAGATCCATGCCTCTCCTGGAGAGTCAAAGTCACCAAGGAGTGGACACGTGTTTGGGTGTGGGCAGAGGCTAACTCTTCCTTGAGGGAGAGGGTAGCCCTACTGCCCTTAAGGAGATGGTGGTGGACCCCTTTCTCAAGGACCATCCCTCAACCTAACTAATCTGGACAATTTTCACCCACATTCTTTTTTAGGAGAGGTTGTGGAAAAAATGGCTGCACCACCTTGTCAGGTCAACCATGTTGCCCAGGGGGTAAAGCGCTGGTTACACTAACAAAAAAAATCATCATGGTCCCTCTGGATCCCAAGACTCCAAGGATAAAGATGGAATGGCTACTGGCATAGATATTCCTTCCCATACTTTTTCTCATGCCAGCCAGTTCCTGGGTTCCTTCCCAGTGAAGCCTCCATATACACAAGTTCCATGGACACTCTGCACAACTCAACACTGTGTGTGTAGCTGTTCTTCCATCGAAACACTGAAACAGCAGAAAGATCAGGTATCGTGATGACAAGATGACCACGATGATCCTGAAGAAGGAGATTTATACACCACAATGTGCTTGCCACATTGTTCGCCGATGGCCATCAAGACGTGTCTACACTTCATCAAATGGGTCCATCTTTGACCCTTCTATCGAAGGCTGGCATTCTACCAACGGGTCCATCAACAAACACACTGACCTAGAACCAGCGCATGAACTAATATGGAACAGACCATCTGAACAAACAGCCAATGACGGAACTGTCTCCACACCAGTTGAATTCCATGCCTCACAGCAACCAGTCAGAAGTCACCAAGTCACAAGAGCAGAATCAGCTTTGTGATTCAACCAGTCTTTGATTCACTCAGCCTTGTGACTCAATCTGTTGTGATCCCGGTCCTGGAGGGTGCTTTATCTTCGCATGCTGACTCGGAGGATGATATGGAAGAGGAGGAAGCTGACACGAGCAATGTGCCTGAGGGGCCGACTCCCCTGGTGAGTCAGCAAGAATTGACTGTGGCTGACGTGCTTATGGACCCCAGCCAAACCGAGGAGGAAACAGAACAGCAAGCAGAGGCCGGCAGCAGTGAGGGGGAGCCCCTATTGGATGCAAGAGAAAGACGTAGGATGCGTCGTCAGCAGCAGCAGCAGCAGCAACTATTGCAATGTCCCAAGAGGCGTGGCCGGGAGATGTAGGGCCACACCCTACAGAGTATAAAAGGGGTGTGGCTGCGCAGGAAAGGTGTGGTGAACAATTTGTTGGTGTTTTGAGTACCGTGTAATCAAAAACTGCTCTTGAGATTTGTAAAGGGTCTGCCTCTCTGCATCTGTGCTTTGAAGCTGCTGGCCATCTGCCAAAGACCTTGGAACATCGCCAGGTAATCATAAAATTTATATACGATTTAATCTTTGGGAAAGAGTTAACTGTTAAACGACCAGCTTCCGTTTGTTTAGCCTCCGTTTTCTGCTGTTGGTTTTTGAGCCTCTTTAAGGCTACTTATTGGGAGGGGACAGAACACAATCAGTGTTGGGATTCAACCAGTGACAAGACCAACCGACCACCCAGTACATACATAAACAACACATTTCGTCCCCAAAGCCAGCTGAAGATGTTACTTAAGTTTGGTAACGAAATGCCCCAGAGCTAAACAACAAGCTTGGAGAAGGGACCCTGGCCAAAAAGAGTTTACTCCCTCTGGGACATGCCACACCACCCCTCAACCCAAGCGGACTTAAGCTAGTTGGCTGGACTCTCTTAAGGGGTTAGGCCAGATGGCCTGGGTGCCTCTTTGGGGCAAGTGCTGGAGAAGACAGAGGGGAAGCCTTTGCACCCCCTCATACACAAGTCAGGATCCAGGCCACCAATCATCATGTGTGAGGGTGTTACATTAACAAAAGAGAAAATGCATCTTGGTCTCTCCGAATCCCAAGATCCCACCAGTAAAGAATGAATTGCTTGGGGCTCAGATGTTCCCTTTCACAGTTTCTCCCATTCCAACCAGTTCCCGTGTTCCTCAGTTTCCACCAGAGTGGAGCACCGGTATACACAGGTTCCACCAACACCTTGCACAACTCAACGCTGACTTAGTGTCCTGAAGATGACTGTTGTGCACAGTGTGGACTAATGCTGGCAAGCGATTTCTGGGCTGCTTTTGGAGGCTTCTCACATTTTGCAAGGAATCATTCCATATCAATTCCTAAAATAAGCCCATTCAAATCATGGGGAAGTAGCCATGTTACACAAAGATCCTGAATTGGATCCTCCTGAAGTCAAATTGAAGAGAAAGGTGTCTTTTAAAAGCATCCGGATTTCTCCCAAAGAAGAAGAGTCCTTGAAGCCAAACCACCGTTTAAAAAAGCAAAAATGTTATTTTTTGACCTGGAAGTCTGTAACATTGAGGATGGGAAGGTACTGCATTGTGAGCATCTTCTTTCCCAGGACTCAGATTGCACCCAAGACGCTAAAAGGATGTTCCAAGTTTTTCCCACCCTGTTTTTCAACCTGTCCTTTCCCGTCAAAGGGAAAGGATCAAAACAAGTGGTGGAAGTCTTCAGAAAACACGTTTCAAGACTGTGGAACAAAAACTGCTTGTAGACTTTACTGACCTTCCAGTTTCCATCTGTCACAGTGGAGTTTCAGTATACACAAGTTCCATCAACACCCTGCACAACGCAACACTGAGTGTGTAGCTGCTCTTCCACGTCTGACTTGGTGCCCTGAAGATGACCAGGGCCCACAACGGCATGCTGACCAAGATTCTGAAGAAGGAGATTTATATACTATCGTTTGCCATTGTTGTGATTCCTTGCCAGGCAGTGGACCCGGCAGCTGAGTCTGGGGAATCAGAGGAGGAGGAGGAGGGGCCTGGAGAGCCATCAGAGTCAGAGGAAGGCTCTGATGAGCTCCCGGACTTACAATCTGATGAGCCCAGCCCCTCCACTCGTGCTCAGGCTGAGACCCAGCTGTGCTGGGAAGCTGAATCAGACTCTGAGGACTCACAGCTGGAAGACATCATGATGCTCGCAAATGCCAACAGGCAACAAGAGTTGGACAGGGGGAAACAATGGGGCGGCTCCAAAGGCAAAGGATAAGGCAACCATTTGTGAAGGAATGAAGTTTCCTAGAATTATGTTGTGTTTGCCTTGCCTGTGGACAATTCTCTGTTTGAATCGTGTTCTGTCTGCCTTTGCTTTTGGGACATTTTGCAGGTCTGTAAATAATAATAAAAGGGGTTTGTTTTTCCTGCAATTCCAGCCTACTTGTTAAAAGAGGGGTTTGTCCTTGTGAGTTAACAAGGACTCACATAGGCTGGGACAGAACAGCCATGTTGTCCACTAATGGCCATCAAGACAGGTCTACAGTTCATCAAATGGATCCCTCTCTCTTTGGATCCTCTTGCTCCACTACCTTTGCCCTCCATCCACCCACCAACTCCAGCACCATCAGTTCCTGACCATGATTTTATTCCTGACCCTCCAGCTTTATGAAGATCCACCTTATTAGATTTTGTGACATGTTCAAGTACGAAAAATGGGAACTGACATCTCGAGTTTTGAAAGCTACCCTTCAATCCGGTGAGCTCAGCCTGTCTTGATTTGTGGGTCTCTTCCCATAACATGCTGAGTGATGCTTCCCCCATAAGTGGAAGCCATCTACTGTCTGACCCAAGACCGTCACTCAATAATTGGAGCAACAAATGCATCTGAAGAGCGAACAAGGTCACCATCCAACGTGTGTAAAAGCTCCAGAGGAAAGTTGCTGCTTCTAGTGCTGTCTGGGCACTGGAAGTCTCCTTGTGGCACATGGTTTTTAATGTGCTGCTACAGCTGCAGTGGTGAGTCAACAAAAGGAGTGAGCAAAGGGGAAGCAGCAGCTCACTTCTGGCCTTGAGGAACATCTGTGTTGTCATTGGGTTGATGAGCTGAGTTGGTTTCTAGACAAGGCTGGTGTGGGGGGATTGGTCCAGCCTGGCATGAAGGTGGGGACTAGATCCTCAGGGGACACCCATCTTCTCGGGTACGTAGCGGTCTGGCCCAAAATTGGAGACAGAGGGAAGGAGAAGAGAGAAAAACAAATGGGATGGCTGGAGAGGACAGGTGCAGAATAATGTTGCATGGATGTTGTGATTCCAGTCCCGGAGGGTGCTTTATCTTCACATGCTGACTCGGAGGATGATATGGAAGAGGAGGAAGCTGACACGAGCAACGTGCCAGAGGGGCCGACTCCCCTGGTGAGTCAGCAAGAATTGACTGTGGCTGACGTGCTTATGGACCCCAGCCAAACCGAGGAGGAAACAGAACAGCAAGCAGAGGCCGGCAGCAGCGAGGGGGAGCTCCTATTGGATGCAAGAGAAAGACGTAGGATGCGTCGTCGTCAGCAGCAGCAGCAACTATTGTAACGTCCCAAGAGGCGTGGCCGGGAGACGTAGGGCCACACCCTACAGAGTATAAAAGGGGTGTGGCTGTGCAGGAAAGGCATGGTAAACAATTTGTTGGCGTTTTGAGTACCGTGTAATCAAAAACTGCTCTTGAGATTTGTAAAGGTTCTGCCTCTCTGCATCTGGGCTTTGAAGCTGCTGGCCGACTTGGAACATCGCCTGGTAATCATAAAATTGATATACAATTTAACCCTTGGGAAAGAGTTAACTGTTAAAGGACCAGCTTCCGTTTGTTTAGCCTGCGTTTGCTGCTGTTGGATTTTTGAGCCTCTTTAAGGCTACTTATTGGGAGGGGACAGAACAGTGGAGCTGTTGTCAGCTCCTGAATGAATGAATTTATACGGTGAGATTGGCTGGTTGGAGAGCAAGAAGAAAAGTCCACGGGTGGCTTGGTTGGAGGAAGGAAGTGGAGACCCCAAAGGGTGACAGCTTCATCCAAGACAATTAGGAAGAAGACAGGTCTCTGAGGAAGAACTGGGCAGAAGATCCCTGGAGACCTTCTTCTTCCAATGAAGGAAACACGGGATGGAGCCAAGGAAAGGAGACAGGAGATGAGCCAACCTCAGTCATAAATCCAGAACATTCCTTTCTTTCCACTCTCTCCTCTTCGAACTACCTCTTAATTTTGGTGGGGCAGCCAAAACAGCTCGCCTTGTTGCCTTATCTGGGGTGTGACCTCCAATTCCCCCAACATTACATACTTCCTTGCAAAAAAAAAAAAAAGCTTATCCATGCAGCCAATCAAGTGAGATACAACTTTAAATAAAATAATTTCCAGAGTCCTTTGGAATTTTGCCATTAAAAAGGACACTCAATTTAGACTTGAAAACAAGAAAGTGGGAGGGGACACCCCCCCTCCCCCAAATATTTTCCATATTAATCCTGGAGCACTTGATGGCCTGCATCATAAAGCATGCTTGAAACCTTAAAAGTCTCAGCTGCAGAAGAGGAAGAGCAAAGATTACTAGATGGGTCCTAGAATCATAGAATCCTAAGGCTGGGTGGGACCTTGGAGGTCTTCTAGTCCGAGCCCATGGCTAAGGCTGGAGACCATCCAGCTCAAATGTTTGTCTAGTCTGTTTTTGGAAACCTCCAGTGATGGAGCACCCATAACTCTGGAAGCTGTTCCATGGATTGTTTTTACTATCGGAAAAAAGCAAGCAGGGTAAAATAAGAGTGAGACGAATAAGATAAATAACGGCAATAAGGAAGCGCTCACTTATATCTCAGTTTTGTATCTTGGCGTTATCCAAGCTAAAGAATCCCCCAGGAGAGATAAAAATTCAACTGCCCCAGCTGTCTACAACTTGCTCATTAGAGATTAAAATTCAGGAAAAACTTCCTGAGGTTAACGGAAGACATTAAAGAATTTGGAAGCAGAGTAGATCTACAGAAAAGACCCAACACCAGATGGAACCAATGAGGAAGCCAGTTCTGGCGAAGGCTGGGAAGTATGGAGATCATCAAGCAGCCCGTGGAAGAATGGAACAAGATCCAGACACACCTTGAATAAGTTGGGCTCTCTGGTGGCTTTTCCCCTTTGTGATTGTGGTGACATGCAGAGAACAGCACTTAATATACACCTGCCCTTTGTATCCTGCTCACTGCAACACTTGAGAACATTGTGATGCAACAGGAGAAAGAAATTAAGGTGGCTGGTTTCTGGACAAGATCTGTTTAACTTGTACATATTTTAAAGTCGTGTTTTGTTATTTTAAATTTTAGGCTGTACAGTATGCCGTATCTTAATGGTGATGCTTCTGACACAGCTCAATAAATAATAAACAAACTGCCCAGGATCCATTGGTCTCGTGACTCTTTTCCATCTGGCTCAATCAAGTTGGGTATTTTTTTTTTAAAAAAAAAGCAATTTGTGATAGCAAGATACCCCCTTTCACCCAAAAATGTGAGCTAGAAGAGTTATTCAAAAGGGCTGATGGGGCTACTGCTAAAGTAGTACTGTTACTACTACTGGAAACCAACCAATGACGGGACTGAGCACCTTCTCATTAGCTGACCTTCACACCATGTGACCAGTCGGTCCAACGCCCACCTCTACTGTCATAAGAAGCAGACTGTAGAAGAACTCGTTCAAGCAGCCAAGCAACAATCAATAATGATACCTCTGGACCCGGAAGTGGCAACCGGCAAGGAGGAGTTGTGGACTGAAAGGGATTCTTCAACCTAACTCAATTGATGATCTCCGTGACGAGGTGGCAGAATGATCAAAGGAGGTTTCTTCTATCAAAAAAACTGTATCCTCTTTGGAAAAGATGGACGCTCTAACTGACTTCTTGCGAAAGCCTGATCCTCCATCAAGAAATATAAACACTGTTAATGCTAATGTCGGAATGGTTTCAAACCTGGTTGCTACCTTATCAACAAAGATGGACAATTTGAGCTTATCTACAGAATCTGGACACAAGACCACAAATGAGATATTAGTGAAAGTAGCAGAGAAAGTAGATTTTATCCACGCTAGATCAGCAATCCATGAACCCAACGTTCCCATGCTTGGTCCAAGCGCCCCCCCAGGTACCAGCTATATATCCAGAGCTTCCAGGTCCTGCTGCAACAGGAGATTCCATCGCGAAAGCAGTTAAGGGGCTTAGATTTAAGTAAAAAAACGAATGACTCGCGTCATGTCTCGGCACAAGTACAAAGAGCTGAAAGTCAAGGTAATTATGCCTGGCTACAAAACACTGATGCTAGAAGTGGAATTTGTAGGAGACCTACAATCTAATCATGTTCTTCATATTCCATTTCTATCAGTGAAAGATGACCTGGTGCTTCCCCGAGAAAGAAGATTGATTTCTTACGTTACGGTGGATGCTGAGCCTTCAAGCCATACAATTGCAAGATTGTATTTCCTGACAGACGACTACTTGGTGACATCACTTAACAGCATCGCACTGTACTCAAAGCCTATTTGCAAGTACATGTACATTGAGCTGTCTGTATACCAGAGTCGTGATGCTATGCAGTTCAACTTTGACATTTTGGCTTTTCGGTTCCGGAATATCAATCCTGGTCCTCTTGGTGGAGACATCCAAGGTTCCAGCACTTAGATGTAACACTCAATCAACTCCTGAAGTAATTAGCTTGGGCCTTGAGAGACTTTGCCACCAACGAACTGAGAATGTCGTTCCATGTAATGTGAGTTACACCAACCATACCATTAGAGAGGTCCATGCAACTTTGACTTCCTGCTACAAGTATACTTGCTCAACCTTTTAGGGATTTTGGGGTGCTTATAGTTCTGATAAATTGTCATTTAGATACCATGGTGATAACTCAAATTGTAAAAATGATACGGTGTCTGATTTATATGAATGAAATTGGGTTTATTGTTGTAAGAAAACAACAAAGGATGTATGCAGATGTAGTAATTCTAATGTTACCCTTGCTATTAGATCCATTAAACCCTATGTCTACTGCTCATTCTTGGATTGCAGCACAATTTCTACTCATGAATTGGAACAGGGATTAGCACACCTCAGTGATGGATCCATCCTGGTATTTCATCCCATCACTATAAAACCTGGGAAATCTACCACTTCAACTAACGGAAAAGTCAGCTGTGAAGGTACAAAGACCTTTATGTCATTTGACGTATTCCGGAAAACCTACCCACTCAATAGGGGACAAGAAGATTGATAAAAGCTGGGGAAAAACTGAAACAAGATGCATCACCCCAAGTCCCACTCCCCTTGTGAGTAGAACAAATGGTACAATCCTGCCATAAAGCTTAGGGATGGGGGAGGGGAGGGTATAGAGAGGGGGGAATGACAGGAACCAACTGGAGTGCCAAACGGAGACAACGGTTGGATGATCCAAGGACACAAACCTGGGAACAGAATTCTAACACCCACCAAAGAGGCGCAAAACTTGAAATCTGCCATTAAAACTGCCCAATTTGAACCTTATTGGACACTAACAGGATGACTGGGGTGGGGGGGATGGCCTGGGAGAAAGGGAAAATCACTGGGTTTATGCGGGAATATTCAGATCCAGCTTTGCTTATGTTGTAACTACTAGGCTTTAATAAAGGTATCTTTCCCCTTAGAAATGGAGTCGAGGGTCTCACTTTCCTGAATGCCCCAGTTGGGATAAGCCTGACATAACAGATGAATCTTTGTGTGTTTCATCTTGTTGTAAGCCTCTCACAAGAGGCTTTGCTTTGCTGCAAGATAGGCAGCAAATAAATTTGATAAATAAAGAAGAGACCTGGGACTTCCGGTTTGCCACGCAGCCGCTATGGATGGCTGGGAGACTTTCTCTCCCTCATTCAGTTTCAGATCGGTGGGGGCCCCTGAAAAGGGCCGAAAGTTGCCCTGGAGAGGCGACCAGCAAGGAAGGGCTCTCGCTGGATCACGGGAGAGCAGCAACTCTCCCGTTGGATGTAGCGATCCCTCCAAACCAGCGGACGAAAGGACCGGCCATAAAAATATGGCTCGTCCCTAGGCTGCAGACAGCCGAAGTCACACTCACCATAAGGCAACTTCAAAGCAGTGTGGAAATGACTGGGTGAGATCTACCTCTCTTAAATCCTAATTGCTTTTTTGTACCTATTCAAGCTGCTAAATATTAATGCAAAAATAAAGCTGGGAAAATGTATATGGCTATTGATGGTCCAAAAGATGGAATGCCAAAATAAATAAAAATAACTGGAAGAGTTATTCAAAAGGGCTGATGGGGCTACTGCTAAAGTAGTACTGTTACTACTACTGGAAACCAACCAATGACGGGACTGAGCACCTTCTCATTAGCTGACCTTCACACCATGTGACCAGTCGGGCCAATGCACTTCTTCACTGTCATGAAAAGATCGATAAAAGCTCGGGAAAAACTGAAACAAGATGCGTCACCCCAAGTCCCACTGAGGATGTCTCCTAGTCTGGCAACAAAAAGTTTGGAAAATAACAGCAAGCTCGGAGAACAAACCACGGCCACCATCTCCTGCTAAATGCCAAATGTCGTGATTCCCGGCCAGCCAGAGGATCTGGCAGCTGAGTCTGAGGACTCAGAGGACTCAGAGGAGGATGGGCCCGCAGTCACATCAGAGTCAGAGGAAGGCTCTGAGGAGCTCCAAGACTTACAGTCTGACGAGGAACCTGGCCCCTCTACTTGCGCTCAGGCTGAGACACAGCTGTGCTGAGAGCCAGAGTTGGACAGTGATGAAGCACAGCTGGGAAATATTCAGGTTGCACGAAAGTGCAGGCAAGAGAAGCGAGTAGGACAGAGGAATGCAATGGGGCGGCTTCAAAGGCAAAGGAGAAGGCATTAGGAAGCCACACCTGGGCTGCATTATAAAAGGGAAGCTGTGGGAGGTGCTGGTTGCCAAAGGCAACCGTTCATGTTGAGGATCGAGTTTCTGTGGACTGTCTTTGTTTGCCTTGGACACTGACTCAGGTCTGTGATTAATAAAAGGGGTTGTTGTTTTCTTGCGGTTCCTGCCTGTTTCTTGGAAGAGGGGTTTCCCCTTGTGAGCAGAACAAACGGTACAATCCTGCCATAAAGCTTAGGGATGGGGAGGGGAGGGTATAGAGAGGGGGGAATGACAGGAACCAACTGGAGTGCCAAACGGAGACAACGGTTGGATGATCCAAGGACACAAACCTGGGAACAGAATTCTAACACCCACCAAAGAGGCACAAAACCTGAAAAGTGCTACTAAAACTCCCCAATTTGAACCTTATTGGACACTAACAGGATGACTGGGGTGGGGGGGATGGCCTGGGAGAAAGGGAAAATCACTGGGTTTATGCGGGAATATTCAGATCCAGCTTTGCTTATGTTGGATGTAGCGATCCCTCCAAACCAGCGGACGAAAGGACCGGCCATAAAAATATGGCTCATCCCTAGGCTGCAGACAGCCGAAGTCACACTCACCATAAGGCAACTTCAGAACAGTTTGGAAAGGCATGGGTGAGATCTACCTTCGCCCAGGTTCACCTGGTGCGCCAGTTACGGCCCTATCTAGACCGGGATGCCTTGCGTACAGTCACTCATGCGCTCGTGACCTCTCGTTTGGACTACTGCAACGCTCTCTACATGGGGCTGCCCTTGAGGACCACTTGGAGGCTTCAGCTGGTGCAGAATGCAGCCGCGTGAGTAGTGTTGGGGGTCTCCCGATACTCCCATGTTACACCTCTGCTCCGCAAGCTGCATTGGCTGCCAGTTGCCCTCTGGGTGAGATTCAAGGTGCTGGTAATGACCTTTAAAGCCCTACATGGCATGGGTCCGGATTACCTACGGCAGAACCTGCTGCCGGCTTCAACTTCCCTCCGCCCAGTGCGCTCCCACAGAGTGGGCCTCCTCAGGGTGCCTCTGATCAGAGAATGTCGATTGGTGGCCCCCAGGGGGAGGGCATTCTCTGTGGGCGCGCCAGACCTAGGGAACCGCTTGCTGTTTGAGCTCCGGATCGATCTTCTTATGACAGTACAGGTGGCCGTTGGAACCTTGCCCCTCTACTTGCGCTCAGGCTGAAACACAGCTGTGCTGGGAGCCAGAGTTGGACAGTGATGAAGCAAAGCTGGGAAATATTCAGGTTGCACGAAAGTGCAGGCAAGAGAAGCGAGTAGGACAGAGGAATGCAATGGGGCGGCTTCAAAGGCAAAGGAGAAGGCATTAGGAAGCCACACCTGGGCTGCATTATAAAAGGGAAGCTGTGGGAGGTGCTGGTTGCCAAAGGCAACCATTCATGTTGAGGATCGAGTTTCTGTGGACTGTCTTTGTTTTCCTTGGACACTGACTCAGGTCTGTGATTAATAAAAGGGTTGTTATTGTAACCGAGATACCACATTGTTTTTCAAAGATATAATTGTACTATTGGGAAATTAATAAAAAGTTTAAAATTAATAAAGGGGTGTCAACGGTGGGATGTCACAAAGGTGGGACAGCCATAAAAAAACAAAGGACTAGCCAACACAGGCTCTTTTTAAAGGACTCTGGGGATGAGTGTGTGTCATCCCTTTGTTTTACATATGGTATTTTGTATCTGGTCTAAAAGACTCAGTGGCACACAAAAATTTAATCATTGTAATAATAATCGCCCCCACTTCAACCTGCCATTCCTTGGTGTCCTCATCACTGGGCAAAATGACGTGTGGCAAGCTCACATTTGCAGAAAATTGACACTCCATTGACCAGAACAAATACCGTACATTTTATATAACGAACACAATATACTGTGCGTAAGGAGCAAAAAGGGACAGGCCAGCATATAGCAGAGTTCAATCTGCGGTTTACAGGAATGGTGCCAGGTGAAAAATTTTGCTTACATTAGTCATGTTCTTTGCAGCTGGTCTGATGAAAAAGTGTACAAAAGATATGGTTTCCATCCCTCAAAGAAAGGGACCGAGTTACTTAGCACTAAATTTGGGGGTTTTCTGGAGAAACATTTAAACTGAACAATGGAGACAGAGAGTTAATATTTCTGTCCCCAGCAATATAAAACTAGCAGAGTTATCAGTTCTTCTAACACAGAGGTTTGTGTGGTCAAGACTATTAAGGGGGGGAGGGAAATCAAGCTTTTCATAGTGTGTACTGTTATGTATTGGGCTCAATTGTAATATCACGTGGTTAGCTGGAGCAGCTAACGGCTCTCCAGCAACCCAGACTCCAGGTCTCCAGTGCTGCTATTGGCTGTCCCTAGGCGGTAATGGTTGCTTTAAACCTATTGGCTTCTGCCTAGGGCCTAGGCTATAAATTGCTGCTAGTTGCAGCCCAATTCTCAGTTCAGATTCTACAAGCAATAAACCATGCGCATCCCTGAACTCACTTGCCTCGTCTTCTTTCCTGCGCGAAGAACCCGCGACATAACATGTACCATACCATGGACCATGTAAACAGGTGGTAAGGAAGTAGGGAAGCCCGACCCCAAACAGGTTATGTAGAAAACAAACACAAGGTCAAGTCAAAAAGGACTCCAATGTCTATACACCAATGTAAAGATTATGAAGAATAAACAGGGTGAACTAGAAATTCAAGTAAATGAAGGCAGACATTGTTGCTGCCTTAGCTTGGTGTTGAAGCCAATTAATCACCAAACACAAGATGTGGACAGGTGGGCTTTCATTTTGGTACCAAGGGATAAAAGTGGCCTCTGCTTTGGACGCTCCCAGGGCCCCGATTACAATTGTACAGCAGGTTTGATAATCAAAGGTGATTGACATACACCCCTTTGCCCTCCCAATACACCTCTTTGGGGGGCCCCCAATAATACATACATAACATATAATATTGATTGGTTACCTCGATTGTAGCCCCCTAAAGCTTTCTTGCTTGCTAGGCAAAATAGCTAAATGTCACACCACTTATTGCCCACCTCAGGTCATGGGTATTTTGCAATGCTTCTAGTTTGCTGTGCCAGCTATGTGGCTTTAGGTTTTCTTGTAAGTGAGACTCAACATCCTGGCTAAGGGGTTGAACCTGTGAATCTGTCTTGCTTCATTATCCCAGCAGCCCCCTCCCCCCTTTGCACTGCTGAACTGTTAGCAAGCTTGTGCTGCAAATCCCTTAGTGATCAGAAAGAAAAAGCTTAAGAAAAAGTTGTTTAATTATTTAAGAGTAAATGTTTCTCCTCTGAATTTGTCTTCCTCACTCCCAGGTCCATCACAATCACACCTGGGTCTTATCTCCACGTAGGACACCCAGGGCCTCCTCTGCATGTATATTCTTTCATCGGACCCTTCATGTGATATTGTTGCCCTTACGGAAACTTGGTGGGATGAAACCCACGGGGGGGGGGATATACAGCAAGAGGGATTTAAGGGAGACCCAGGCGACAGAGTATTGCATAACCGGAGGTAGTATAAAAATTTATAGCAGTATATATCGAGAAGGCCAGATTTATAGAAATATTGACGTAATAGAAAATTAATGTTATCATACCTAATATAGACATTGGAAATCTAAGGAGAGGAGCTGCTCGGACATCACGCCTGAACTGTATCGGAAGAGGAATGGGAGGGAAGAAAGGAGAGGAGAGGAGAGAGGGAAGAGAGTAGAGGAGGGGGAAGGAAGTAGGAAGGTTGGAGGAGAAGAGGAGGAGTGGGGAGAAAGAGGAGAGGAGAGGAAGAAGAGGGAAGTAGGAAAGAAAAGAGAAAGAAAGTAGAGAAGAGGAAAGAGAGAGGAGGAGGAGGGTGGATACAGTGAAAGGGGAAATGGACGAGCAGCACTCAAACTCACGGGTATGTATCTATGTATTGCGGTATATTTGTTGATTTGTTTGTGGGAGAAATGGAAAAATAAAAATGAATATAAATAGAAAAAAAGGGATTTAAATTATTTATAAGAAACGGATCAAATAAAAGAGGAGGTGGAGTTTCAGTATAAATCTAGGAATTTAAATTTCCATCACAGCCACCCTACATCTGCAGAACAACTCTTATCAACAGACCAAGAATGCATCCACTTGCAGCTCGCCCACACTCCGGAATGCCGAACTTAACTGTCTTCAAAACACATTTGAGAAAACTAAACCGCTTATTTTATCACGTTGAACAGGGTGTATCGGTAAGGTCTTTTCACAATGGCCTCCGTGGCGCTCTTTTAATTGGTTGGGTGTTGAGTTTTATCTTTTGCTCGCAGCCCAGAATTCCCATTGGTAAATAAGTGGCGATACAAATCTCTTCAATAAATCACAGAAAATAAAATAGTTAGGAGCACGCTGGGAAACACACAGAGACAGACCTTCTCCAAAGCTTCTCTGATTATATCGGCATGCAATCAAAAACGCACCTGGATGCCCCATTTTTAATTTATTAAACCTGGACACGGCTCGATTCCCAGTAAAATGCTCTAACCACTAGGCCTCAAAGGACCCCACAAAACCCCTGTAAAGAATTCTGTGCAAAGCAAAAAACCACACAGTCCCTGCCAGGATAGAAGCAGCATCCTGTACAATTGGCAGAGGGCACAATCAATGTACAGAACAGAGCTGCATGGGCAGTTTTGGGGGCTCCCTAGAGAGGCACACGCAACACAGCTGTTGGAAGAGCGGCGGGCGCGTAGACCGGTTACACAATCCATGACTAGATCGCTAAATATCCACCTAGCTATATAAGCAAGTTTTCCAACCACCAGCTTTTACTGCGACGACGTCAACAGAGGATTGACGAAAGCTAAGTTATTAAAAAAAATTCTCTCTATCCCGGAGATCAGTGGCTTCATTGTGTTTCCAATAAATATATATCTCTATCTATCTATCTATCTATCTATCTATCTATCTATCTATCTATCTATCTATCTCTGGAGCGATGGCAATGGAAATGGACTGATCATGTAGCAAGAGGAACAGAGGGCAGGTGGACCAAGGCAGTCAGAGAACAGATGCCACTTGATAAAATGTGTCCATGAAAGAGAGCTAAAACAGAAGAAGCGACATCAGCAAAAGTTGCGGGTTCAACCGGCAAAGCTAAGGTTGGGAACTGGCAGAAGAGGCCTTCATCCTGCAGAGAATGGACAATGGCTAAACTGATGATAATGATATGTAAAAGGGGAAGAAAATTTTATTTTTTTTTCTTTTTTTTTTCAGCGTCCAGCCGGGGTGGATTCTTTACATTAAATTTATTTGGTATCTGGGTCTTCTTCTTTGTACACCATTTTTTTTCTTTTTTGTTGTGGTTACTGCTGGGCATATGTTTTTGCTTTGTTTGTTTTTCTGTTCTGCATTTTACCTTTCATGATAAAACAAAATAAACATACTGAAAGCAAAAGTTGCACGATTTCGGTAGTAAGCTGCCCAGAGTGGCTTTGCAGGGTGAGATGGGGCGAGGTATAAATTTACTAAATAAATATAGAACTAACTGCCTGGATTGCAACCAGCACTAAGTAGGGACAAACAGGACACTAATTGCATCAAAAGATTAAGCAATGCCAAGACTCTGATGAGGTCGGCAGGGAACCAACGAAAGCTTAGTAATAAACAGTTGTTTTTATACCTATCCTGGAGTTTGATGACTTTTTGTACTTTTGATATCAATACACCTGGGATTCGCATTTTTAAAGTAATTAGAGAGCACCAAGATTATAAATATTGGTCAGGCAACCCTTAAAATGATCCAGCCGTCTGACTGGGAGAATGCAGAAGGGGCAAAGAAGAGAGATTTATTCTAGACCTGGCATTGAGTGGGCCCTTAATCCATCCTGTTGGAACTGATCTACCACTCAGTCAGGTTCCTGATCTGGAACACCTTCAACAAGGTGAAGGGGACAGGGGGTTATTATATTATTTCAATATTTTTCCTCTTGTTATTTTTTTATAGGGTGTTTTTCTATTTAGGCAAGGTGCCTTGAGTTGCCACGTGCAAGTAAGTGGCAATACAAATGTTCTTTTGTCTTTGAACTCTCAAACTCTTAAACTGCACCTGTGTAAACAATAACATGACTGAAACAATGAGTACGTTACAAAAAGAAATATGCGATGAGCAACAACAACATCAAAGGACAACGACTTTAAACTATATAGAGATGCAGAATAATTTTGAGAGGATGGATCAACTTATTCTCAACTTAATTTCACTTCAAGAAATTTCTGAAAATATAGAAGGATCAAAACGCTTACTTTACAAAAGATATATAATAAGCAGCAAAGCTTCCAAAAGACAATGATTTTAAACTACAAGATTATGCAGAAGAACCTTGAGAGTATGAACCAAGTTACTTTCAACTTAACTTCATCTCAAGAATTTCTTCAGGAGAGAAGAGAGATGATTAAATGCAACCCTAAGGAAAGAAACTGGAGGATGGAACTATATAAAATAAAAAACAATGACTTAATTCAAAAGGAAAATATTTTAATATGTCTAAACAATTTGGAATATAGGGGAAAGAAGACACATATGTTTGAATTTGGCTGAATAATGGGAAAATCTTGAAACATATTACTTTGAGAGAGACTTTCTTTTTTTTCCTTTTCCTTTTTAGTTTTATTCTTTCATGTTGGAACGATTTGAACAAGAATAAAATATAAAATATATGTTTTAAATGAGTTTTAGAGGATTAGATGGCTGGAAATATTAAAGGGATGTTTAAAGTTTAAATAGATTAAATATATTTTTAGTATAGGTTGAGAAGAGTGGAAATTGAGGAAATTGATATATTTTGAACTGGAAGAAATGTAAGTCTCTTTCTCTTTTTTTCTTTTCTTTTTTCTTTTCCTTGTTCCTCTTTTTCCTCCTCTTTGTATTTGGCTCTCTTTTGTCTCTTTATTAAGAAATATAAAAGTGTAGAGGGTTTATATATATATATATATAAACAGAAGAAAAAAAAGCAGAATTAAATTCATAAATGTAAATATAGCTGAATGTTGAAATGATTGTTTTTGTAAGAACATTTAGAATGTAAAAGGAGAAATGAGTTGTTCTTCGTTTTCTTTTTTTTCTTCTCTATTTTTAAAGTGATTGGGAAATATAAAAGTATGAGAAGGTTTGTGTGAAGGGAGAAAAAAGAAAAAGATGAAACATAGTTGAGTGTTAGAAAAAGACTCTTATTTGTAAATGTTTTTTCTTTTATTGGGGGGGGAAATAAACTGAAATAAATATAGTGACAGGATTTAAGATAAGGCAACTAAAACGATATATAGGACTATTGAGACTATATATTTAACTGTTGTTAAACAAACAAAATTGCTTTAATCTAATGTTTTGCAAGGAAAGATACGCAAGGGATAGGGGAAATCAAATGAAATTAACAGATGGGATATAGATTATAGAAATTAATTGTTAAGGATTGTTTTATAAATGTCACCTAGACAACATTCTGTTTTATAATGATTTATGTCATGTTAAAGGAAAAAAATTATATATATATATATATATATATATATATATATATATATATATATATATATATATATATATATATATATATATATATATATATATATATATATAAGAAAAAACAGCCACTATCACACACTTCTCCCAGAAGAATGAAGCTGAAGTCACCAGCCTGAGAATGACGGATGAGATTTCGTCGAAACGTTGCTCTTACACCTTCAATACTACGTTGGAAAAAACCCGAATGACCAAAGATCTACATACAAACACCCGCGAAAACCTTAGAAAACCTTAGAAAACAAACCTCAGAAAACATATATATATACATATTGTATATATAAAACAAATGTGGGCTCTTAGTCGCAATCGGTCGGATTCGGATCGGCTGGATCTCCAACCGCTCTCTAGGCCCCGTCTCCGACGCTTCATCTCCCGGAGCTCCGCAGAGAACCATGGAGCTCGACGGGATCTGCACCGGGTCAGGGGCCGCAGGGGTACAACTCGGTCAAGAGCCTCAGTGGTCGTCCTTTCCCAGGCTTCCACTAAGGCATCTGCCGAGCTGTGAGCAAGGGAGGCAGGTGGGGACCCCAGCGCCGCCTGGAACCAATATCCTAACTCACCCAGCGAGGGGGAGCTCCTATTGGATGCAAGAGAAAGACGTAGGATGCGTCGTCAGCAGCAGCAGCAACTATTGCAATGTCCCAAGAGGCGTGGCCGGGAGACATAGGGCCACACCCTACAGAGTATAAAAGGGGTGTGGCTGTGCAGGAAAGGCGTGGTGAACAATTTGTTGGTGTTTTGAGTACCGTGTAATCAAAAACTGCTCTTGAGATTTGTAAAGGTTCTGCCTCTCTGCATCTGGGCTTTGAAGTTGCTGGCCATCTGCCAAAGACCTTGGAACATCGCCTGGTAATCATAAAATTGATATACGATTTAACCCTTGGGAAAGAGTTAACTGTTAAAGGAGCAGCTTCCATTTCTTTAGCCTGCGTTTGCTGCTGTTGGATTTTTGAGCCTCTTTAAGGCTACTTATTGGGAGGGGACAGAACATGGTAGAGGACAGGAAGGGTTGGAGGAACGTTGTTCATGGGGACACGAGGGGTTGGACACGACTTCACAATTAACAACAACAATCCTGTTTAGCCTGAGTGTTCCCCTTTATTGGAGGAATTGTGCCCCCCCTTAAATAGCTTCTTCCATTTGTTAGGTTTTGCTGTGCATTTTTCATGCAGAGCATTTCCTGAGTCTTTTGGAGAAAAATCTCCCCATCCCATCTGAGATTCTCACTTAGTATAGATTTATTTAAGCAGGAAAAAGTAGGTGAGCAAGGTCTTGACAGCTGGATACTTTCACTTTCACTTCCACTCACTCAGAGTGGGACTTTTCATCTCTTGATTCAAAAAACTGCTTCACAAAGAGAGCAATTGGCACCACAAGACACCCTGCAATTTCTCTCCCTTTTGGAGTAGCACACCACCAGCCTCTTGCAAGGATGGAAGTGGCACCAGGACACCCAAAACCCTCAGAATGGTGTCCTATCCTCAAGCAACAGCTGGCCAAATGAATGTCAGGAATGTCATATGATGCAGTTTTCCAACAGCCAACAACCAGAGTTAGAAAACAGGTCTGTTGCCCAAGACCAGTTTTCATTAAGGGATATTGACATGATATTCAGCAGCAAACCACAACTACCCACAATCCCAATGGGGTAACAACAACTGGATACATATGATTTTGCAGGCAATAAGTAAACGGTGAGGGGCCATTTTTAATTTGGCAATTTTGGAAAAGGACCTAGAAGGAGGATCCTAATATTTGGCAGAAATATTAATACTTATAGTTTTGGGAGACTTCAATCTACCATCCCTGGGAGGTTCATCTGAGCTAGCGCGGGAGTTCATGGCTTCCATGGCGGCCATGGACCTGACGCAAGTAATTTCAGAGCCAACTCATGAGGGAGGCCACACCCTTGACCTGATTTTTTTATCTAGACGGTGGTTGGATGATCTAGGTGGGGGCTCTCCATTTATTATGCCCCTGTCATGGACCGATCATCATCTCCTGCGGCTGGTCTTCCGCTTTGCCACCCCCCGCCGTGGGGGTACGGAGCCAATTAGATGGTACCGCCCCAGACGCTTAATGGATCCTGATAGATTCCAAGCGGCGCTGGGGTCCCCACCTGCCTCCACTGCTCACAGCTCGGCTGATGCCTTAGTGGAAGCTTGGGGAAGGGCAGCCACTGAGGCACTTGACCGGGTTGTACCCTTGCGGCCCCTGACCCGGCGCAGATCCCAGCGAGCTCCATGGTTTTCCGCGGAGCTCCGGGAGATGAAGCGCCGGAAACGGGGCCTAGAGAGCTGCTGGAGGTCTAGCCGATCCGAACCCGACCGGTTGCGGTTAAGAACCTATATTAGGTCTTATCTCGCAGCGATGAGGGTGGCGAGGTGTAATTACTTCTCCACCCTCATCGCGTCCGCAGATAATCGCCCGGCCGCCTTGTTTAGGGTGACTCGCTCACTTCTCAATCAGGAGGTGAGGGAGGATCCCTTGCAAGGCCGTGCCGAGGAATTTAGTCATCATCTGTCGGATAAAATCGCTCGGATTCGGACCGGTTTGGACTCCAGCTGGGCAGAGTCAGGCGATCAGGACACGGGCGGTCTTGTCAATGTTATCTGGGAAGAGTTTGATTCTGTGACCCCTGATGAAGTGGACAGGATTATGAGGAGGCTGAGCTCCTCCACATGTTTGTTGGACCCGTGCCCTTCCTGGCTGGTTTATGCAGCTAGGGAGAGGACACGAGGCTGGCTCCAGGCGGTTATATCTGCTTCTTTGAGTGAGGGTTATTTCCCCACCGTCTTGAAGGAGGCGGTGGTGAGACCTCTCCTCAAGAAGCCTGCCCTGGACCCAGCCGTTTTGAACAACTTTCGTCCAGTCTCCAACCTTCGCTTTCTCGCGAAGGTTGTTGAGAGTGTGGTGGCGCATCAGCTCCCTCTGGTCCTGGATGAAGCGGATTATCTGGACCCCTACCAATCGGGTTTCAGGCCCGGGTACAGCACGGAGACGGCATTGGTCGCTCTGGTGAATGATCTCTGGAGGGCGCGGGATAGGGGACATTCCTCTGTCCTAGTCCTATTAGACCTCTCAGCGGCTTTCGATACCATCGACCATGGTATCTTGCTGCGGCGTCTCAGGGGATTGGGAGTGGGAGGCACAGTTCTTCAGTGGTTCTCCTCCTATCTCCTGGGACGCTCGGAGTCGGTGTTGGCAGGGGGGCAGAGATCGGCCCCTAGGTCTCTCGTTTGTGGAGTTCCTCAGGGGTCGGTTCTCTCGCCTCTCCTGTTCAACATCTATATGAAACCGCTGGGTGAGATCATTCGTGGTTTTGGAGTTGGGTATCATCAGTATGCTGATGATACCCAACTTTTCTTTTCGACCCCAAACCACCCCAGTGATGCCCTCGCCGTGATGTCCTGTTGCCTGGAGGCGGTTCGGGTCTGGATGGGGAGGAACAGACTTCAACTCAACCCTGACAAGACTGAGTGGCTGTGCATTCCGGCATCCCGGGACATTCCAAATGTTCCATCTCTTTCTATGGGGGGTGAGCTCTTACCCCCCGTGGATAGGGCTCGCAACTTGGGAGTCCTTCTAGATTCACGGCTTACTTTGGAAGAGCATATAGTGGCCGTGACTAGGGGGGCTTTCGCCCAGGTTCGCCTGGTGCGCCAGTTGCGGCCCTATCTGAACCGGGATGCCCTGTGTACGGTCACTCATGCGCTCGTGACCTCTCGCCTTGACTACTGTAATGCTCTCTACATGGGGCTTCCCTTGAAGACCACTCGGAGGCTCCAACTGGTACAGAATGCGGCCGCGAGAGTTGTCTTGGGAGTTTCCCGGTACTCCCATGTTACACCTTTGCTCCGCGAGCTGCATTGGTTACCAGTTGTCTTTCGGGTGAGGTTCAAGGTGTTGGTTACGATCTTTAAGGCCCTACATGGCATGGGTCCGGGTTACCTCAGGGACCACCTGCTGCCGGCATCGACTCCCCTCCGCCCTGTGCGTTCCCACAGAGAGGGCCTCCTCAGGGTGCCGCCAGTCAGGGAATGTCGACTGGTGGCCCCCAGGGGGAGGGCCTTCTCTGTGGGGGCTCCGGCTTTATGGAATCAACTGCCGGTGGAGCTCCGGATGGCACCAGACCTCCGAACTTTCCGTCGGGGCCTGAAGACCCACCTGTTCGAATTAGCTGGTCTGGCCTGATGGGGGATTATGGGTTTTTAATTGTTTTTAATTTGTACTACTGTTTTAATCGGGCATGGGTTTAATTCTTTTTTTAATTTTTGTATTGTCCTTTTTTTATATATGCCCTGTAAACCGCCCTGAGTCCCTACCAAGGAGAAGGGCGGTATATAAATCAAATAAACTATAAACTATAACTATAAATACTTGGTTGTACATTCTGCAGCCATCTGACACCTGGTACGTGAACAGGACTTTTGCAATTGCTCCCAAACTCTTTGCATAGGTTTGTGTCATCCTAGCAAAGTAATACGAGGGAATGCACCCCGTGTTGTGTGCACTTCTGTCTCACAAACAGCGGGCTACGTACAAATGGCTATTCCACTTTGAAAAACCCATTGGCTGCCAGACTCAGTCCAGTTACTGCAATTTTGAAATGGCTGCCACGAATGGCATCAAGGAATGTTTCCCAGGAGCTACTTTAAAAGGCTGTTTCTTCCACCTTGCCCACAACATGAGAAGCCATTGTGTAACAAGAGGAGCTGCCCGTGACTTCAACAGAGATGCAGAGTTCACCGTGAAGGCAAAAATCATTGTGCCCTTTGCATTGTGCCTGTCCTGGACCTGGGAGATTGTGTTGGTGCTCTAGAAGGATCTCTGCCAGGACAGTAGGATCCTGTTGTGCCAGCCTGCCTGCTGCATATCAACCTCTCTGCCATCTGGCTGCCAGCACTTTTTTTAAAAAAATCCCATTTATATCCCGCCCTTCTCCGAAGATTCAGGGCGGCTTACCATCTAAGAAGCACAAATCAACGTGCTTAGCAATAAATGCCCTACTTGCCCTACGTCGTCATGCAACAGCTGGCCAAAGCCTTGCCATGAGCAGCACGTGTCGCCCTCTTCCAACAGCCATCCACCAGAGTTAGAAAACCAGGCTGTTTCCCAAGACCACTTTTCATTAAGGGATAGTGATGACCAGGAGTTAGGGGACAGTATCAATTGGGAATACGTGCAGACGGCCCCTCTCTCTCTGGCCACTTGCAGACCTATGAATGCAGGGTCATGAAAGGACAGCAAAGGAAACACCAATATCCTAACTCACCCAGGAACAGCCTGGTGTCTTGGGGAAAGACCCAAACCACCCAAAAGTGAACATATGGTGTCTTGGGGGAAACACCCCAAAGGGAACATTCTAGCTACTTCTGCTTCCTTATTTACGGTGTGCCAGCCTTAAAGGGCGAAGTCTTTTATCTTATGTGCGTCAGAATTGCATATGTAATCAAAGTAGGTATGAAAATAAGGCTTTTCTGATATTTGGGCCTTTTTCTCTCTCTTAGAGAAGCCCATTATTGTTCAGCTGAATAAAAAACATAAAGCTTGAAGGCAACGTCTGGTTTCCTGTATTTTTGTCAAGCGAAACCTCAGAATCTGCATATCAACAAGAACCCAGTCTCTCCTTTCAATAAATATTGACATGATATTCAGCAACAAGCCACAACGACCCACAATCTCAAAGGGACAACAACAACAACCGGGTACATATGATGGTGCAACCAGTAACTAAGCGGTGAGGGGTCAAAAAAGATGCTCCTTTTGGACCAAGAGGAACCATCCAGTCCATTCCTCAAGAAGCATCTGTCCAATGCAACACCCTGAACGTCATATGATGCAGTCTTCCAACAGCCATCAACCAGAGTTAACTAAATAAAAACACCGGTTTTCAAACAGTACACCCAATTCTCTGCTTTCAGTGAATACTGACTTGAGTAGTAATGGGAGTGTCCCGATACTCCCATGTAACACCTCTACTGCATTGGCTTCCAGTTGCCCTCTGGGTGAGATTCAAGGTGCTGGTGATGACCTATAAAGCCCTACATGGCTTGGGTCCGGGATATCTGAGGGAACACCTGCTGCTGGCATCAAGCTCCCTTCGTCCAGTGCGCTCCCACAGGGAGGGTCTTCTCAGGGTGCCACCGGTAAGAGATTGCCGGTGGGTGATTCCCAGGGGGAGGGCCTTCTCTGTGAGTGTGCCCGCCCTTTGGAACGAACTGCCGATGGAGCTTCGGACTGCCCCCGACCTTCGCTCTTTTCGCCGGGACTTAAAATCCTGGTTGTTCGAATTGTCTGGCCTGGACTGAGGGATTTTAAATTTTAAAGTATTTAATTAAATTATATTAAATTAATTTTAAAATTTAATTTTATTGTTATTAGGAATTGTGAGCCTTTACTAATTTAATTCCATTTTATTGTTCTTTTTTGTACTGTTTTAATTGCCCTGTGAACCACCCTGAGTACTTTGGGAATAGGGTGGTATATAAATTCAACTAATAAATAATAAATAAATAAATAAATAAATAAATAAATAAATAAATAAATAAATATTCAGCAACAAGCCATAACTACCCCGGATCCCAACAGGTTAGCAACAACCAGCTGTGTACGATTGTGCAGGCAGTAAGTAAACCCAGGAAGTAGCATATGACCAAGGAAGGAAACGGTCACCTTCTGCTTCCTTGTACAAACAGCTTAAAATCCTGACTTCTAAGCCCTCTTTCATTTTTCTGAAAATGTCAGCAAGACCAGCTCCTTTGCTTCAGTGCAGAAATAAAGTGTGCGAGTTCCATTTTCCCTACTCTAAGTGAATAATTGCCCCATTGTGTTGGGTGATTGAAACATCAGGTTGGCTCGTGGCCAACAGATTGGCAACTCTGCCTGGACACTTGCCTATCCGGCGGGGATGAAACGAAAGACAGACAAAAGCCTTTGGACCTGGTCAGTCTGATGACCATCTGCCTGCTAGGAAACTCCTTGCCAAGGCTGGCTATGCAGTTCCCCAGAGTTATGGTCCTGGGGGGGGGACTTCAACTTGCTGTCCCTGGGACAGACCTCTGAAGCGTCTTGGGAATTCATGGCTACATGATAGTCCTGGTCATTCTGGGGCTGACCAGGCAGTGTCCTCACCCTGGACATGGTTTTCTTGTCAGAGCAGTGGCTGCGTGCTCTGAGTGATGAACCTTCATTAGCACCTCAGTTAAGGCCACATCATGTCCTGGTGGTAACTTTGAGATCCTCTTATGCTACAATCCTCTGTATAGGGAGGCTGGAGTCATTGCTTGGTCTGCACCAACCACTGATGGACCCAACTGGGTTTCAGAGTTGAAATACCTGCCTGGTTGCTCCATGGTTCTACAGAGGCACTGCCAACTGCCTAGAATAGGAAGGAAGAGAGCCTTGGACAGGATTGCATCAGTGTGGCCTTCTCTTGGCCCATAACTTCCATCCCTCCCCGTGGCTCATTGAGAAGCTCTAAGATTACTTTCCCCTTTGGAGTTGTGCACCACCATCTTCTTGGGAGGATGGAAGTGTCATCCTCAAGAAGCACCTGGCAGAAGCAAAACCACGAACGTCACATGTCGCAGTTTTTCCACCAACCAGAGTTGAAAGAAGGGTCTGTTCACAGAACCAGCATTTACTAAGCAACAGCAAGTCCATTTTCAGTACACTCATGCATCGTCTTCAGCAACAAGCCACAACTATCAAACAATCCCAACAGGTGAACGACAACTAGCTATGTATGATTCTGCAGGCAATAAGTAAACCCAGGAAGTTGTAGCTGCAGCTGCTGATTTTACCAGCATCCTCCCTACAGTTCAGTGCTTCACATTGCTCTGGACCCAGCGGTGAGGGTTCCAAAGAATAGAGGGAATTGGACGAGAAGGGAGATCAACTCTCTGGGACAATCTGCAGTCCAGCACATGCAAGGAACATGTCTTCCCCTCTTTCTTCTGCCAGAACCTGCAGATATTACACTTCAGCCATCCACCTGCCTGGGACTAACTGACATGCTCAGCAATTGAAACATGTAGTCAGCACGTGTGATGGTGCAATCAGTGACTAAGCAGTGAGGGGTCGAAAAGGATGATCCTTTTGGGCCAAGAGGGACCTTTCCAGCCCATTCGTCAAGCAACACCTGACCAATACAACACCCTGAATGTCATACGATGCAGTCTTCCAACAGCCATCAACCGGAATTAACTAAATGAAACATCGGTTTTTACACAACAGTACACCCAACTCTCCCCTTTCAATGAATACTGACATGATATTCAGCAACAAGCCACAACTACCCCCAATCCCAATGAGGTAGCAACAAACAGCTACATATGGTTGTGCAGGCAGTGAGTGAACCCAGGAAACAACAGGTGCAGAGTGCTGATTTAAGCAGCATCCTCCTTGTGCTTCAGGGCCTCAGACTGCTCCAAACCAAACTCTGAGGGGTTGAAAAAAAAATCTACTTGCTGCCATTATCAACCTCCCATCGCCCGGTTCGCTCCCACAGAGTCGGCCTCCTCAGGGTGCCGTTGGCCAGGCAATGCCGTCTGGTATCCCCCAGGGGGAGAGCCTTCTCTGTAGGCGCACTGACCATCTGGAATGAACTGCCTCCAGAGCTGCGGACGGCCCCTGACCTTCGGTCTTTCTGCCGTGACCTGAAGACTTGGTTATTCCAACAAGCGGGTCTGGACTGACTATGTTTTTTAAATTTGGCTTTTATTGAGTTAAATTGTCATGTATCTATTATATTTACTGTTTAATTCTTTTTTAAATTTTGTATTTCATGTTTCTTAAATTTTTGCTATGAGCCACCCCGAGTCCTTAGGGAGAAGGGCAGCATATAAATTCAATAAATCTAATCTAATCTAATCTTTCGGGCCAAGAGGAACCATCCAGTCCATTCCTCAAGCAGCACCTGGCTAAAGCACGGCCACGAACGTCATATGACCCAGTTTTCCAACAGCCATCGACTAGAGTTAAAAGAAAGACCTGTTGCCCAAGACCTCTTTTCAGTCAAGCAATAGACACCCACCCTGCGCTTTCAATGAGTGCTTGCATGATATCCAGCAACAAGCCGCAACTCCCATTATCCCAAAAGGTTAACCACAATCAGCTGCGTAGAATTGTGGAGGCAGGCAGTAAGGCCAGGAAATAGTAGGAACATATAATAGCAGCATCCTTCTTGTGGTACAAGGCCTCGGGTCATGAATCAAAACAAACTGCCAAAACACTTCCAGCACAGCTCATACAAAATACAGGCAACACCTGTTGTGACTCAGGGCCAGCCTGTGGGTCCGGCAGCCGGCTCAGATGTCTCGGATGACTCAGATGAGGGGGAGGAGGAGGGTGTGGAAGACGAACTGGCTGATGATGGCTTGGAGGCTTCGCAGAGCCCCCAGCCGGGGCCCTCTTCTCAGCTGCGTGAGCCCGATAGTGCGGAGGATGATGACCCACAGCTGGCCCTGTTCAAGGACGCCCGATGCAGGAGGCAGTCGAGCAGGAACAAGCAGAGAAAGGCTGTGGGACTCCTCGGGAGGAGGCACAGGGAGGCCACGCCCTGAACTCTAAATAAAAGGAGTGTTTGGGGAAGGGCTGGTTGCTGAAAGCAACCGTTCCGTTTGAGGATTCAAGTTCCAGTGTTTTGTTTCTTGTTCTGTTGTTTTGCTTGTGGATTAAACTTGGCAGACGCTTTCCAGCCTCAGACGCTCTCCAGTCTCTACTGTTTGAACAGGGGTTTGCCTTACTGCAAGGCCGGTAGCAGGCTGGTTCAGAACAACACCTTTGGAGCCAGTTAGCAAGCTGATCTTATATTACCTGAAGATTACAAGATCTATTTGCCCACACTGGGTGTAGAAGAGAGATTTTTAATTTGGTGATCTCGGAAAGGGACCTAGGAGGATTCTAATATCTGGCAAAAATGCTTGGTTGCACATTCTGCAGTCCTGCTTGAAAAACACTATAACCTACTGCGTTGTGCAGGAAATCTTAGATCCTGTCTATTATGCCTACTATCTCCTATTCTTAATAAAAGTTCCTGCTTGGAAGAAATTGTTTCCAAGAGTTCTGCTTTCTTAAGATGTGGGCTTGAAGTAGGTCCTGACAGTCATCCTAGCCAAACAGAACGAGGGCACACATCCCATGTTGTATGCACTTCTGTCTCACAAACAGAATGCTACGTACGAACGGTTATTCCACTTTGCGAAGAGCCTGCTGGCTCACACCCTGTTGTGGTCCATTTACTGCCATTTTCAAATGGCTTCCACAAATGGCATCAAAGAATGCTTTCCAAAAACTTCTTTAAAAGGCCATTTTAGATGAAGGATCTCTGCCAGGAGAGTAGGAATCTGTTGTGCTAGCCTGCTTGCTGCATAGCAGCTTCTCTGCCATCTGCCTGCCAGGAAGCTCCCTGTTAGGATTGACTGGAGACTGTTGTGATTCAGCATCAGCCTGTGGTATTGTCAGCTGAGTCTGATGATTCTGAAGAGGAGGAGGAGGAGGGGTTTGGAGAGCCTTTGGTATCAGAGGGAGGCTCTGATGCACTGCAGGACTCTCAGCCAGGCCCCTCCTGTCATGTTCCTCATCAGACTCAGCCGTGTGAGCACGAGGTATTGAACATAGATGATTCACAGCTGGATCTATTCAGGGACACTAGGAGCAGGAGGCAATACAGCAGAATAGAACAAAGAAAGGCAATGAGGCAACTTGGTGAGAAGAGGAGAAGGCAATAAGAAGCCATGCCTTGGGACTGCTGATAAAAGGGGAAGGTGTGGGAGGTGCTGGTTGCTGAAGGCAACCTTTTGAAGATCTTCTGCTAGAGTCCTGGTCTGTTATTCCTGTTTAACTCTTGTTTGAACTTTTGGTTTAACTCTTGTTTGAACTTTTGATTTCTTTGTAAATAAATTTGGTTGGGTTTTGCCAGCCTGTTGACTATAAAAAGGGGTTGTCCCTGACATTCAAACAGGGCCGGTCGTATGCTGGAACAGAACAGGGGCTTCAATCTGTCTCCCATCCCTCCCATGGTATAGTGGGGATCACAAAAAAGCCCTAAGAGTTCTCTTGCCTTCCAAGTAGCACTCTCTTCCAGACTGGTTTTGGAGGAAAGAGGGGGCTTGGGTTTACCTGGTTTGAGATTGGACATGGATGCACGCTTTCTGCCCTGTCTAAAAGAGTTTTAGCAGCATCCTCCTTGTGGTTCAGGGCCTCAGATTGCTCCAAAACCAACGGTGAGGGGTCAAAAAAAAATCCTCCATTTGTGCCAAGAGGAACCTCCATTCCTCAAGTAGCATCTGTCCAATGCGACACCACGAATGTCATATGATGCAGTTTTCCAACAGCCATCGACCAGAGTTAACTAAATAAAAAGACCAGTTTTCACACAACACTACACCCAATTGTCTGCTGTCAATGAATACTGACATGATATTCAGCAACAAGCTGCAACTACCCCGGATCTCAACAGGTTAACAAGAAATATCTACCTATGATTGTACAGGTACTAAGTAAACCCAGGAAGTAGCATATGACCAAGGAACGAAACGGTCACCTTCTGCATCCTGGTGCAAACAGCTTCTGATGTAAATATCACTTCCGGGCCCTCTTTTTTTTTGCTGGAACTGTCAGTAAGTCCTGCCCCCTTGCTTCTGTGAAGTAATAAGCTGTTCACCTTCCACTTTCCCCTCTCTGAGGGAATAAGTGGACTTTCGCGACAGGTAAATGAATGAGAAGATTGACTCTTGACCAAAAGATTGGGGATTCTGCCCAGACTATTGCTTGGCTTTGGGGCAATGAATCCTTGAAGTGTGTAGAGTTACAATGGATAAAGGTGCACCCTGCCCATTTTAGCAGCATCCTTTTCATCTTCAATGCTTCAGGCTGCTCCAATCTCAGTGGCGAGAGGTCAAAAGAATAGAGGGAATTGGATAAGAGGGGAGATCAGCTCTCTGGGACAATCTGCAGTCCAGGACGTGCAAGGGGTAAGTCTTCTGCCAGAACCTGCAGATATTAGACTCCACCTGCCTGGAACTAATTGGCATGCTCAGCAATTGAAACAAGAATCTGGCCCAACGCAGCACCTGGCCAAAGCTACGTGATGAATACACGATGCAGTTGTCCAACAGCCATCAGCCAGAGTCAGCAAGAAGAAAGGGAAGAGTTTCACTCAACCCACTCTACGCTTTCAGTGAACACCCACTGTAAGGGCCTACCTCAGTTAAACCTGCCAAGAAAGCAGAACTCTTGCGTCCTTCTCAAGATTATCAGATCTCTCCACGCCTCCTTTTCCTCCAACTTGACAGAAGGTAGATGGCCCAAAACACATTCCGTTCACACCCCGAAGTATAGCACTTCAAAGAGGACAGAACAAAGCAAAGGAAGTACACTGCACAAGGTCCATAGGTTACCCCCCACTTTCCCAGCACAAGGCAGAACCCAAAAATGAAAGCATAAGAAAGCATAAAGGTACACTGAGGGTCTGACACCCACTCTTCTCTTTCAATGAATATCAAGACATGATATTCAGCAACAAGCCACAACTACCCATGATCCCAACAGGTTAACAACAACCAGCTACATGTGATTGCGCAGGCAATCACATGTAAGTAAACACCCATAAAACAGCCTCACAAACAGTGTGCTATCTACGAACGGCAGTTCTGCTTTGTGAAAAATCTGGTGGCTCACACACAGTTGCGGTCCCCTTAGGGCAATTTTGAAATGGCTGCCATGAACGGCTTCACTGATGCTGCTTTAAAAGGCCCTTTCTTGCCAGAACATGAGGAAGTGTTTGGTAAGAAGTGGAGCTACCTGTTGTGATTCAGCATCGGCAGCGGAGTCTGATGATTCTGTACAGGAGGAGGAGGGGTTTGGAGAGCCTTTGGTGTCAGAGGAAGGTTCTGATGCACTGCAGAACTCTCAGCCTGGCCCCTCCCGTCTTGTTCCTCCTCAGACTCAGCTGTGTGAGCATGAGGGATTGGAAGAAGACGATCCACAGCTGGCTCTGTTCAGGGATGCTAGGAGTAGGAAGCAATCTAGCAGAGCAGAAGAGAGGAAAGCAATGAGGCAACTCGGGAGAAGGCAATGAGAAGTAATAATAATGGTAATGGTTTTCAAGGCCCTACATGGCATGGGTCCGGAGTACCTTAGGGATCACCTGCTGCCGGCGTCAACTTCCCTCCGCCCTGTGCGTTCCCACAGAGAGGGCCTCCTCAGGGTGCCACCAGTCAGAGAATGTCATCTGGTGGCCCCCAGGGGGAGGTCCTTCTCTGTGGGTGCCCCGGATTTATGGAATCGTTTGCCGGTTGAGCTCCGGATGGCGCCCGACCTTCGCTCCTTCCGACACGATCTGAAGACTTATTTGTTCGAACAAGCCAGCCTGGCCTGATGGGGGATGGGTTTGGATTTTGTTGTTTTAAATGTATTTTAATCTATTGTTATAATTTGGGCATCTCGTTTAATTCTTTCTTAACTTTTGTATTTTTGTATTTTTATATGTTTGCCCTGTTCACTGCCCTGAGTCCTTCGGGAGAAGGGCGGTATACAAATAAAATTATTATTATTATTAATGAGAAGCCATGCCTTGGGACTGATAAAAGGGGAAGGTGTGGGAGATGCTGGTTGCTGAAGGCAACCATTAGAAGAGCTTCTGCTAGAGTCTTGGTCTGTTATTCTTCTTTAACTCTTGTTTAACCTTTTGGTTTAAGTCTTGTTTGAACTTTTTGTTTAACTTTTGTTTGAATTCTTTGTAAATAAATTTGGTTGGTTTTTTTCCAGCCTGTTGATTATAAAAAGGGGTTGTCCCTGACATTCAAACAGGGCCGGTCATAGGCTGGAACAAAACACCGCCCCTGACTTTGCGACGCAGAGTTCGCTGTGAAGGCAAAAATGATTGTGGCGTTGGGATTGGTCCCTGTCTCAGACCTGGAAGACTCTGTCGGTGCTCTACAAGGATCTCTGCCAGGAGAATAGCAACCTGTTAAGCTAGCCTGCCTGCTGCATCATCTGCCTGTCAAGAAGCTCCCTGCCAGGATTCGCTGTGTAGACCCCCTTTGATGCTGTCCCTGGGACGGGCGCTCCGAAACGCCTTGGGAATTCACGGCCTCTGTGGCAGCCATCGGCTCTCCCTGGTCATTCTTGGTCTGTCTGGAACTAAAATTGATCTTAGATATGGTTTTCTTGTCGGAGCAAGTAGCTGTGTGATCCGAGGGAAGTGTGAACTTCCATGATTCCTCTATCACCGTCAGATCATGTCCCGCTAAGGAAAGAGGGGGGTTGGGTTTACCAGGCTTGAAATTAAACTTCGATGCTGTCTGGCCTGGCTAAAAGAGTGGGTGAACCTCCAGAAGAGGAGGCTGGTTGGTTTGGAGGGTTGTGAATTCAGGATTGGATAGCACGTACCTTTGCAGAGATATATGTCATCCTAGCAAAGCAATATGAGGCTATGCACGATGTAGGGAAAAGAATTCAGACCCGGGTCGATAGAAATGCTCTGAACCAGCCAGGCAGCCTCGTCTCTCTGAAACCAAACTGAGCAACTGCCCGCTGAACTTTTATTCACCTCCTTTTTCTGAATACCAAATACAGCATTACATAAACCCCATCAATCTCAAAAAATAGGATACATAGTGATAATTGGATACGTAGTGAGAACTACTCAGGTGCCTATGAGATCATTACAAAAACAAGATACTAAAAGATATATGTGAAAGCTCTATCATAGCGTTTCCCAAACCTCCCACATGTCATCCTGTGCGAACCAGGAGAGTGTGCTCATCACTGCAATTCACGTAGAGGCCGATAAGAAACGTTTGGGAAAGCTGAAGGTTGGGAGGCCAAAAGCTGGCCGTTCCCACACACCCTGTGATGTATGCCCTCCTGCCTCAGAAACAGCATGCTAGATACAAATAGCTACTTTGCGAAGAGTCTGGTGACTCACACCCAGCTGTGGTCCATTTACTGCCATTTTGAAATGGATGCCAGGAATGGCATCAAGGAATGCTTCCCAGAAGCCACTTTAAAAGACCATTTCTTCCACCTCGCTCACAGCATGAGAAGCCATTGGGTAATAAGAGGAGCTGCCCTCAATTTCAACAGTAACGTGGAGTTTGCCGTGAAGTAAAAGGAGATTATGGCCTTGTGGGTAATGCATTTCTTCTAAAACAATGTTGGTGCTCTAGGAGGAGAGTAGGAACCTGTTGTACTAGCCTGCCTGCCACACAGCAGCCTCTCTGCCTGTCAGGAAGCTCCTTGCCATGGTTGACTGGAGACTCCTGGGGGGCTTCAACTAGAACAGGGAGGCAAGGAATGTTGCGGGCCTCATCCCCTAAGGCGATACATCTGGCGGGACCCAGAAGAAGACCCTTCTCCGTGGTGGCTCTCTCTCTCTGGAACATCATCCCACCCAGAGATTAGACTGGGCCCCACTCCAGATCTCTTCCGGAAGGTGGCTGAAGACCTGGTTCTGCCAGTGGGCCTGGGGGACCCAGAGTGAGATGGAGCCCATTAAATGGTTAATCTGAATGGGTGTTGCTGCCAAGGTGGAGAGGGTGTGTGGGGGGGCTATTATTTCATTATTTTTCTTCTTGTAATTTCTCCCCTTTCTACAGAGTGTTTTTATATCTGTGCAAGTCGCCTTGCGTCTACTAGGCGTGAGTTAGGCAGCAACGTGAATTTTCTAAATAAAATAAAATAAAAAACCTGTCCCTGGGATGGGCCCTCTGAAGCATTTTGGGAATTGATGGCTGCCGTGACAGCCCTGGGCCTCTCCCTGGTCATTCTAGGCCTGACGCGACAGTGGCCTCACCTTTGACGTGGTTTCCTTGTTGGAGCAGTGGCTGTGTGTTCCCAGGGAACAGCCTTATGTGGCTCCTCTGTCAAGGCCATAGTATCCCCTGACAGCTCTGAGTTTCTCTTGTGGCAGCCCTCTGTCAAGCACTCTTCCAGCAGCCAACAGCTATCAACCAGAGTTAACAAGGTGGCCTCTTGCCCAAGAGAGCTTTTGTTCAGCAATAGCAACCCACCCTCCTCTTTGAAAGAACACTTGCATGATATTCAGCAACAAGCCGCAAGTCCCCCCAATCTCATCCAGTTAACCACAACCAGGTAAATAGGATGGCGCAGGCAGTAAGTAAACCCAGAAATTAGAGGGTGCGCGATGTGGAATGTAGCATCCTCCTCCTTGTGGTTCAGGGCCAAAGATTGCTCCGAACTCAACGGGGAGGGGTCGAAAAAAATCCTCCTTTCGGGACGTGAATGTGGAGTGATGACAGATAAAGATGCATCCTGCCCATTTTAGCAGCATCCTTTTCATCTTTCAGCGCTTCCACAAACCTTGTAATAATTGGCAGGCTCAGCAATTGACACACGTAGCCAGCCAGTGGACCCCAATCTGCAGTCTCCAAGTCCCAAACTGGGTGAATCTTTCACCTCTTACTAGCAAGGACTTTTAGCCAACTCTCAGCTATTCAGTCTTCAAGGGTCAGCTGGCCAAAGCAACGTCACAAACACATGATGCTATTTTCCAACAGCGGCCAACCGGAGTTAACTAAATAAAAGCACCGATATTCACATATCAGTAGCACCACTCTTCTTGCTTTCAATGGTTACTCACTTGGTTTTCAGTAACAAGCCACAACCAGCTCACAATCCTAGCAGGTTAACCACAACCAGCTACATATGATTGTGCATGTGTGAAGGAAACCCAGGAAGTAGCATATGACCAAGGAATGAAACATCCCCTTCTGCTTCCTTGTGCAAACAGTTTAAAACTCTGGTGTAAATCTGACATCCGAGCCCTCTTTTTTTTTTCTTTTTGCTGAAACTGTTAGCAAGACCTGCTCCTTTGCTTCTGCGCAGAAATAAAATGTTCAGGTTCCCCTTTCCCTACTCCAAGGGAATAACGGGAGAATGGTGACAGGTAAGTGAACCTCCAGGTTGCCTCTTGACCAACAGATTGCCAATTCTGCCAGGATTATTGCCTGGCTTTCGGGCAACAAATCCTCAAAGGCTGCAGAGTCATGACAGTTTCGCCCTGCTGATTTTACCAGCATCCTTCCTGCAGTTCAATTCTTCACATTGCTCTGGACCCAGCGGTGAGGGTTCAAAAGAATAGAGGGAATTGGACAAGAAGGGAAATTGGCTCTCTGGGACAATCTGCAGTCCAGGACATGCAAGGGGTAAATCTTCCCCTCTTTCTTCTGCCAGAAACTGCAGATATTAGACTTCAATCATCCACCTGCCTGGGACTAGTTGACACGCTCAGCAATTGAAACACATAGTCAGCACTTTGAAGTCCCAAATGAGTCTTTCACCTCTGAGCATCAGGGACCCTTATCCCACGATCAGCCACTCAATCCCCAAAACTTTGCAGTTTCCATCACATCTAATAGAACGGGAAGAGAACGGGAAGATGTTCCAACGATAAAAGAGGATAATTGCAACAAATGATTGATTCAAATAAAACTGGATTTGGAAAAATGGCAAAAAAAATTTGCAAATGTCGATATTAGGAAGAACTGCCACAGTGAAAATGAATTTACTGCCGAAAATTTTATTTCTGTTTCAAACAATGCCTATAAAATTGGACATGCTCAGCAATTGAAACATGTAGTCAGCACTTTGAAGTCCCAAATGCCAAACTGGATGAGCCTGCACTAGTGCCAAATATCTGTAGCTCGGGTGGAGAATGAGGGTGAAGTTTTGTTCTCCGAGCTTGGTGGTTGTTTTCAGAACATTTTGTTACCAGCTAGGTGACCTCTTCAGCGATGTTTAGTGGACTACTCTATCAATCTATCGCCTCTGACCAGCAGGGATCCTTATCCCACCACCAGCCACTCAATCCCCCAAATGTCCCATTTTCCATCACATCAAAAAGAACTGATGTCAATGTTTTGTGTTATTCATCGGAACCATGACAACTGGATTTCAACTTGCAGGGAACCACCAATCTCATCCTCTATCAGCACCTGGGCAAAGCAACGTCACGAGCTCATGACGCGGTTTTCAACAGCCATCAACCAGAGTTAACAAAATGAAAATGCCAGTTTTCACACAACAGTAGCACCCCACCCTCCGCTTGCAATGAAGACTGACATGATGTTTAGCAACAAGCCACAACCAGCCCAGAATCCCAACAGGTTAGCAACAACCAGCCACCTAGGATTGTGCAGGCAGTAAGTAAACCCAGGAAGTAGCATATGACCTGTTGGAATAACCACGATCTCTGTTCCTATACATGAAGCTGGCTAGTACTTTTCTACCATGGAAAGTCTTCAGTGAACCATGTATAAGGAAGTAAACATAGAAACCTAGTAAACAAAGAAACCTAGGAGAGATGTCATTGGCTACAGCCATATAAGGGCATAATCACAGAATTCCTTCACACCATTGGCTATTCCATATAAGGCAAATTCTGACACCTCCTGCAGGTGATTGGTCATTACTGTATTTGAATCTACTATTAACACCATTGTCCTTTCAGGATAGTTTAGAAGAACACATGTGTAATCATGATTGGTCTATTTGAACAATAATAAAATATGATTGGTTGCTTTTACTATAAACAAACAAGGTCCACTGCTCCTCGTGGTTGAGAGTGCATCCCAGGAGCAGCGGAGCCCTTCCCCCGAGAGATCTCTGTGTCCTTCTTTCTTGGGCGCCAACCCTGGGCAGGAGCAGCCTCTGCCCAGCTTCACCAGCAGCTAATTTCTCAACCCGGCTGCACAAGCAGCAGGTTCCCAGCAATGACCAAGGAATGAAATGGTCACCTCCTGCTTGCTTTTGCAAACAACTTAAAACTCTAGGCCCTCTTTCATTTTCCTGAAACAGGCAGCGAGTCCTGCCCCCTTGCTTCTGCACAGAAGTTCAAGTTCCACTTTCCACAGTCTGAGTGAATAACTGGAGTATCGCAACAGGTAAATGAACCACAAGGTTGGCTCCTGACCAACAGGTTGGCGACTCTGCCACGACTGTTGCCTGGCTTTAGGGCAATGAATCCTTGAAGGGTGCATTCATGACAGACAGGTACAAGTTCACCCTGATGATTTTAGCAGCATCCTTCTCATCATTTAATGCTTCCTATTGCTCCGAACTCAAGGGTGCGTGGGAAGTCAGCTCCCCAGACAAGGAAATATTAAAAGGGCAGAAAAATATATTTCCTAAAAAGAAATTGAAGAATCAGGAAAGCATGCCCAGGTTTTGCAATAGTCTCAGGTTTCCTTCCCCCCCAAGCAGAAAACCAGTTCTACAGACATGCAAATGTGAGCCATCAAGAAGGTTGGAGCCAGGAGCTTAGGAAAAACAAAGACATATCCCAGGCACCGGGAGGCAGGGGCTGGGACATGCCCACAACCAACAAGATTCCTAGAAGGGCACTCCTGGACTCAGGACACAATACGTGACACAAGAACCGGAAATAACTTCAAACAATGGAGTACAGGGGGTATAAAAACCCACCACCCACATGTGGTCAGTCCTTTTTCTGTTGGATCCATACTTCTGTCTATAATAAACTACAACTTTCTTCCCAAAGCCGTTGCCATGTTTATTCCCCGCTTGAATGAATCATGATGAAGACTTTTCTTCCTACAGGTGAGTGGTCAAAAGATTAGCAGAAACTTGAGAAAAAGGAAGAGAAACTTTTTGGGACAACTGGACAGTCCAGGTCATGGAAGGAGGTAAGTTTTTCCCCGTTTCCTTTGCCAGAAGCTTCAGAAATTGGACTCTAGCTATCCACAAACCTTGTAATGATTGGCAGGCTCAGCAATTGACACACGTAGCCAGCAAGTGAACCCTAATCTGCAATCTCCAAGTCCCAAACTGGATGAATCTTTCACCTCTTACTAGCAAGGACTTTTAGCCAACTATCAGCTGTTCAGTCTCCAAGCAGTAGCTAGCCAAAGCAATGTCACAAACTCATGATGTAATTTTCCAAAAGCCATCAGCCGGAGTTAACTCAATAAAAGCACTAGTTTTCACAAAACATTAGCACCACACTCTCCGCTTTCAATGAATACTCACATGCTCTTCAGCAACAAGCCACAATCAGCCCACAATCTCAACAGGTTAACAACAACCAGCTACATACTATTCTGCATGCACTAAGGAAACTCAAGAGGGGGTAAATAACCAATGGGGGGGGGGGAAATGCAAGCTTGCTCTTCCTTGTACAAACAGTTTAAAAATCTGATGAAAATCTGACTTTTAGGCACTCTTTGCTTTGGCTTAAATTGTCAGCAAGAGGTGGGTCTGTGTTTAAGCACAGAAATAAAGGACTTAATTTAACATAAGGTTACCCCTTGTGCCAAGTAAAGGAAGCATAATGTTAGTTTTGGACCCCAGATTTGCAACTCTTCCAGGACTCCTGCCTGGGTTCAGAGTAAATCCTTGAAGGCGCAGAATAACAAGGAACAGATAAAGTGCAAACTGCTTATTTTAGCATCCTTCTCCTCGTAGGTCAGTGCCTGAGATTGCTCCGACACCAACTGTGAGGGGTCAAAAGAATAGCAGGAGAAGAAGGGAGACCAACTCAAAAATCCAGGTCATGGAAGGGGGAAGTGTTCTTCTGCCACAACCTGGCATGGGTCCGGATTACCTACGGCAACACCTGCGGCCGACGTCAACCTCCCTCCGTCCAGTGCGCTCCCACAGAGAGGGCCTCCTCAGGGTGCCTCCGATCAAAGAATGTCGATTGGTGGCCCCCAGGGGGAGAGCATTTTCTGTGGGCGCCCCGGCTCTGTGGAACCGCTTGCCGGTTGAGCTCCGGACGGCCCCCGACCTTCGCTCCTTCCGGCGGGATCTAAAAACGTATCTATTTGAGCAATCTGACCTGGTCTGATGGGTTAGGGTTGGGGTTTTAATACGTCTTAATTATTGTTTTAATCATTGTTTTATATTGGACATAATTATTTAATTTTTTAACTTTTGTATGTATATTTTGATATTTATTGCCCTGTACACCGCCCTGAGTCCTTCGGGAGAAGGGCGGTATAAAAATTTAATAAATATAAATATAAATATAACATATACCTCTCTTAAATCCTAATTGCTTTTTTGTACCTATTCAAGCTGCTAAATATTAATGCAAAAATAAAGCTGGGAAAATGTATATGGTTATTGATGGTCCAAAAGATGGAATGCCAAAATAAATAAAAATAACTGGAAGAGTTATTCAAAAGGGCTGATGGGGCTACTGCTAAAGTAGTACAGTTACTACTACTGGAAACCAACCAATGACGGGACTGAGCACCTTCTCATTAGCTGACCTTCACACCATGTGACCAGTCGGGCCAATGCAATTTTTTACTGTCATGAGAAGATCGATAAAAGCTCGGGGAAAACTGAAACAAGATGCGTCACCCCAAGTCCCACTGAGGATGTCTCCTAGTCTGGCAACAAAAAGTTTGGAAAATAACAGCAAGCTCGGAGAACAAACCACGGCCACCATCTCCTGCTAAATGCCAAATGTCATGATTCCCGGCCAGCCAGAGGATGTGGCAGCTGAGTCTGAGGACTCAGAGGACTCAGAGGAGGAGGGGCCCAGAGTCACATCAGAGTCAGAGGAAGGCTCTGAGGAGCTCCAAGACTTACAGTCTGACGAGGAACCTGGCCCCTCTACTTGCGCTCAGGCTGAGACACAGCTGTGCTGGGAGCCAGAGTTGGACAGTGATGAAGCACAGCTGGGAAATATTCAGGTTGCACGAAAGTGCAGGCAAGAGAATCGAGTAGGACAGAGGAATGCAATGGGGCAGCTTCAAAGGCAAAGGAGAAGGCATTAGGAAGCCACACCTGGGCTGCATTATAAAAGGGAAGCTGTGGGAGGTGCTGGTTGCCAAAGGCAACCGTTCATGTTGAGGATCGAGTTTCTGTGGACTGTCTTTGTTTGCCTTGGACACTGACTCAGGTCTGTATTTAATAAAAGGGGTTGTTGTTTTCTTGCAGTTCCTGCCTGTTTGTTGGAAGAGGGGTTTCCCCTTGTGAGTAGAACAAACGGTACAATCCTGCCATAAAGCTTAGGGATGGGGGAGGGGAGGGTATAGAGAGGGGGGAATGACAGGAACCAACTGGAGTGCCAAACGGAGACAACAGTTGGATGATTCAAGGACACAAACCTGGGAACAGAATTCTAACACCCACCAAAGAGGCACAAAACTTGAAATCTGCCATTAAAACTCCCCAATTTGAACCTTATTGAACACTAACAGGATGACTGGGATGGGGGGGATGGCCTGGGAGAAAGGGAAAATCACTGGGTTTATGCGGGAATATTCAGATCCAGCTTTGCTTATGTTGTAACTACTAGGCTTTAATAAAGGTATCTTTTCCCTTAGAAATGGAGTTGAGGGTCTCACTTTCCTGAATGCCCCAGTTGGGATAAGCCTGACATAACAGTTGAATCTTTGTGTGTTTCATCTTGTTGTAAGCCTCTCACAAGAGGCTTTGCTTTGCTGCAAGATAGGCAGCAAATAAATTTGATAATGCCCTGTGCACCGTCACTCATGCGCTCGTGACCTCTCGCCTTGACTACTGTAATGCTCTCTACATGGGGCTTCCCTTGAAGACCACTCGGAGGCTCCAACTGGTACAGAATGCGGCCGCGAGAGTTTTCTTGGGAGTTTCCCGGTACTCCCATGTTACACCTTTGCTCCGCGAGCTGCATTGGTTACCAGTTGTCTTCCGGGTGAGGTTCAAGGTCTTAGTTATGATCTTTAAGTCCCTACATGGCATGGGTCCGGGGTACCTCGGGGACCACCTGCTGCCGGCTTCAACTCCCCTCCGCCCTGTGCGTTCCCACAGAGAGGGCCTCCTCAGGGTGCCTCCGGTCAGGGAATGCCAACTGGCGGCCCCCAGGGGGAGAGCCTTCTCTGTGGGTGCCCCGGCTTTGTGGAACCAACTGCCGGTGGAGCTCCGGACGGCATCGGACCTCCGAACTTTCCGTCGTGGTCTGAAGACCCATTTGTTTGAATTGGCCGGTCTGGCCTGATGGGGGAGTTGGGTTTTAAATTGTCATTTTAGATTGTATTATTGTTTTTTAATTGGGCACTGATTTAATCTTTGTTTTAACTTTTGTATAGTATTGTATTTTTATTTATATGCCCTGTGAACCGCCCTGAGTCCCCAGGGAGAAGGGCGGTATATAAATTAAATAAAACATAAAACATAAAACATAAACATAAATAAAGAAGAGACCTGGGACTTCCGGTTTGCCACGCAGCCGCTATGGATAACTGGGAGACTTTCTCTCCCCCGTTCAGTTTCAGATCGGTGGGGGCCCCTGAAAAGGGCCAAAAGTTGCCCTGGAGAGGCGACCAGCAAGGAAGGGCTCTCGCTGGATCACGGGAGAGCAGCAACTCTCCTGTTGCATGTAGCAATCCCTCCAAACCAGCGGACGAAAGGACCGGCCATAAAAATATGGCTCGTCCCTAGGCTGCAGACATCTGAAGTCACACTCACCATAAGGCAACTTCAGAACAGTTTGAAAAGGCATGGGTGAGATCTACCTTCGCCCAGGTTTGCCTGGTGCGCCAGTTACGGCCCTATCTAGACCGGGATGCCTTGTGTACAGTCACTCATGCGCTCGTGACCTCTCGTTTGGACTACTGCAACGCTCTCTACATGGGGCTGCCCTTGAGGACCACTCGGAGGCTTCAGCTGGTGCAGAAGGCAGCTGCGTGAGTAGTGTTGGGGGTCTCCCGATACTCCCATGTTACACCTCTGCTCCGTGAGCTGCATTGGCTGCCAGTTGCCCTCTGGGTGAGATTCAAGGTGCTGGTAATGACCTTTAAAGCCCTACATGGCATGGGTCCGGATTACCTACGGCAGAACCTGCTGCCGGCTTCAACTTCCCTCCGCCCAGTGCGCTCCCACAGAGTGGGCCTCCTCAGGGTGCCTCTGATCAGAGAATGTCGATTGGTGGCCCCCAGGGGGAGGGCATTCTCTGTGGGCGTGCCAGACCTAGGGAACCGCTTGCCGGTTGAGCTCCGGAAAGCCCCCGACCTTCGCTCCATCCGACGCGATCTAAAAACTTATTTATTTGAACAATCTGGCCTTGTCTGATGGGGTTGGGCTTTGGATTTTGTTTTAACATTGTTTTAATCATTGTTTTATATTGGGCATAATTATTTAATTCTTTTTAACTTTTGTATGTATATTTTGATATTTATTGCCCTGTACACCGCCCTGAGTCCTTCGGGAGAAGGGTGGTATAAAAATTTAATAAATATAAATATAAATATAATATATACCTCTCTTAAATCGTAATTGCTTTTTTGTACCTATTCAAGCTGCTAAATATTAATGCAAAAATAAAGCTGGGAAAATGTATATGGTTATTGATGGTCCAAAAGATGGAATGCCAAAATAAATAAAAATAACTGGAAGAGTTATTCAAAAGGGCTGATGGGGCTACTGCTAAAGTAGTACAGTTACTACTACTGGAAACCAACCAATGACGGGACTGAGCACCTTCTCATTAGCTGACCTTCACACCATGTGACCAGTCGGGCCACTGCACTTTTTTATTGTCATGAGAAGATCGATAAAAGCTCGGGGAAAACTGAAACAAGATGCGTCACCCCAAGTCCCACTGAGGATGTCTCCTAGTCTGGCAACAAAAAGTTTGGAAAATAACAGCAAGCTCGGAGAACAAACCACGGCCACCATCTCCTGCTAAATGCCAAATGTCATGATTCCCGGCCAGCCAGAGGATGTGGCAGCTGAGTCTGAGGACTCAGAGGACTCAGAGGAGGAGGGGCCCGGAGTCACATCAGAGTCAGAGGAAGGCTCTGAGGAGCTCCAAGACTTACAGTCTGACGAGGAACCTGGCCCCTCTACTTGTGCTCAGGCTGAGACACAGCTGTGCTGGGAGCCAGAGTTGGACAGTGATGAAGCACAGCTGGGAAATATTCAGGTTGCACGAAAGTGCAGGCAAGAGAAGCGAGTAGGACAGAGGAATGCAATGGGGCAGCTTCAAAGGCAAAGGAGAAGGCATTAGGAAGCCACACCTGGGCTGCATTATAAAAGGGAAGCTGTGGGAGGTGCTGGTTGCCAAAGGCAACCGTTCATGTTGAGGGGTCAAAAGAATAGCAGGAGAAGAAGGGAGACCAACTCAAAAATCCAGGTCATGGAAGGGGGAAGTGTTCTTCTGCCACAACCTGGCATGGGTCCGGATTACCTATGGCAACACCTGCAGCCGACGTCAACCTCCCTCCGTCCAGTGCGCTCCCACAGAGAGGGCCTCCTCAGGGTGCCTCTGATCAAAGAATGTCGATTGGTGGCCCCCAGGGGGAGGGCATTCTCTGTGGGCGCACCAGACGTATGGAACCGCTTGCCGGTTGAGCTCCGGACGGCCCCCGACCTTCGCTCCTTCTGGTGCGATCTAAAAACGTATCTATTTGAGCAATCTGACCTGGTCTGATGGGTTAGGGTTGGGGTTTTAATACGTCTTAATTATTGTTTTAACCTTGGGCATTTATTTAATCGCTTTTAACTTTTGTATCCTGTTTTGTATTTATTGCCCTGTACACCGCCCTGAGTCCTTCAGGAGAAGGGCGGTATAAACATATAATAAATAAATAAATAAATAAACCTGGGAAGTGTTCTTCTGCCCAGGTTCGCCTGGTACACCAGTTGCGGCCCTACCTGGACCGAGATGCCCTATGCACAGTCACTCATGCACTTGTGACCTCCCGTTTAGACTACTGCAATGCTCTCTACATGGGGCTGCCCTTGAGGACCACTCGGAGGCTTCAGCTGGTGCAGAATGCAGCCGCGTGAGTAGTGTTGGGGGCCTCCCGATACTCCCATGTAACACCTCTGCTCCGTGAGCTGCATTGGCTTCTGGTTGCCCTCTGGGTGAGATTCAAGGTGCTGATGATGACCTATAAAGCCCTAAATGGCAAGGGTCCGGGATATCTGAGGGAACACCTGCTGCCAGCATCAAGTTCCCTTCGTCCTGTGCGCTTTCACAGGGAGGGCCTTCCTAGGGTGCCGCCGGTAAAAGAATGCCGGCGGATAACACCCAGGGGGAGGGCCTTCTCTGTGGGGGCGCCTGCCCTTTGGAACCAGCTGCCCGTGGAGCTTAGGACTGCCCCCGACCTCCGTTCATTTCACCGAGACCTGAAGACCTGGCTCTTCGAGCTTTCCGGCCCAGGCTGAGTTTTAATTGGGGTTTTAATTGGGGTTTTATATTTTTTAGGGATTTAATTTAATCTTTTTAAATTATTCTTAATTTTTGTATCGATGTTTTATATACCCTGTAAACTAGTAAACCTGACGTTCGCTCCTTCTGACGCGGTCTGAAAACCTATCTATTTGAACAAGCCGGCCTGGCCTGATGGGGGATGTGTTGGGGTTTTTATTGTGGATTTTTATATTGTTCTATTGTTTTAGCTCGGGCTCCTATTTAATTCTTTTTTAATTTTTGTACTCTGTATTTTTATATGTGCCCTGTTCACCGCCCTGAGTCCTTCGGGAGAAGGGCGGTATACAAATATAATAAATAAATAAATAAATAAACTGCCCTGAGTCCTACTGGAAAGGGTGGTATATAAATTCAATAAAATTCAAATTCAAATTCAAATTCAACAGATATCAAACTCAAAAGCCATCCACATGCCGACTTCCGGGTGGCAAGGCTCCGCCGCCGGCAGCCATTCAGGCTGTCAGCCCCGTTGTTTCCGTAGAATCGCCAAATACAGCGCCGATCAGCTGTTTTGGCGGCTCGGAAGCCCCCTCCTCGGGAGAAGAGGAGGGGGTGAGCGCCCAGGCAGGGGTAGAGCTCTCCCGGGCTGCCAGAGTTGAAACTCTGGTGGCTGAAGGATCGAGCCACCCCAAAGCCTGAGTTTGCTCCGGACCTCAGGACGCCTCTGCTCCAGGGCTTTGGAGCAGAGCAGGGCATAGCAACCATCCCTGCCAGCGAGAGTGAACTTTGGATTACTTGGATGCAGGCAGAGCGGTACAGGAGAATCATGTGAAAGCAAGTATATGATCTTTAACTCGGTGGACTTTGTGGAGTTTGTTAAAAGTGAAAGTGCGCAACAGGCTCAAGTGGGTGAAAATGGCTGCCAAATCTTCTAAAGCGCGGGGGCTTCCCCGGTGCAGCAATCTTCGTTACAAGCTTTAATGCCCCCCCTCCTGCACCTGCACCTGCACCTGCACCAGCTTTAACAGTGAAAGATCTGCAGGATGTTTTGCAAGAGGCTTTGAAAAAGCAATCTCAACAATTAGCTGAACTTATGGAGGAGAAGCTTACGTAAATTGGAATTTAGGAGGAAAGAATTGGAGGATGAAATTAAGGAAAAAGAAAAGGCTTTAATTTTGAATCCATCTGACAGGAAGATTAAAGAGGTAATTACTTTACTTAGGGGTCAGTTTGACGAGTTGATGGCAGATCAAGTAGCAACTAATTTGCGGTATGCTAGACATAATACTTTTTGTAATGCTAATAAACCAGGTAGATGGTTAGCTTATTTGTTAAGAAAGAAGCAAAGGGCTGCTAATATAGATAGAATAGAACATAAGGGGAAAATAGTGTATCAGCAGAGTCTTATTAAAAAGACTTTTGTTGATTTTTATTCTAAGTTGTATGGTAGAGATAAGATTAGAGATGCAGATATAGATTATTTGATAAGAGCTAATATTCCTGTGCTCACGCAAGAACAAAAGGAAGGGATGAATCAGTTGATAACTGATGAAGAATTTTTTTTAGCAATCAAACAATTGAAAGTGGGTAAAGCGCCGGGTACTGACGGATTGACTGCTGTGTATTATAAAAAATTGCAGTTGGAAATGGTGAAGCCTTTAAGGGAATTATTTAAGACAGTTCAAATGGGGGGAGGGGTACCTCCATCTTGGAAGACTGCTTTTATTTCTTTGATTCCGAAGGAAGACCAGGATGTCACCCAAGCCAAAAATTATAGGCCAATATCACTTTTGAATACTGACTACAAGATATTTGCAAAAATTTTAGCTAACAGGTTAATGAGGGTAATACAACAAGTAATTCATGGTGATCAAACTGGATTTATAAGTGGTAGACAAATGAAGAATAATGTGAGACATATTGTAGATTTATTGGAATTTTTGAAAAGAAACAATCAGATCCCTGCAGTGCTGATCTTTTTCGATGCTGAAAAAGCCTTTGATCAATTGGATTGGCAATTTTTGATGAAAGTATTAGAGAAAATGGAATTTGGGGATAAATTTTTACAGCCAATTAGGGCTATATATCAAAAGCAAACAGCCCGTATAATAGTTAATAATAGTTTGACCGAACTATGTAATATTGAAAAAGGTACAAGGCAGGGGTGCCCGTTGTCACCTCTATTATTTGTTTTAACATTGGAAATATTACTGATTAAAATACGTAATTCGGATAAAATTAAAGGAATCCAAATAAGAGATCAGGATTATAGACTGAGGGCGTTTGCAGATGATCTGGTTGTTACATTAACTCAGCCTGATTATTCAGTTGTAGAATTGATGGAGATAATAATGCAATATGGGAGAGTTTCTGGATTTAAGATTAATATACAAAAAACTAAAATACTGTCTAAAAATATGACAGTATCACAAAAGGCTGTTTTAGAAGAATTAATGGGATTTGAAATAGTTAAAAGGGTTAAATACTTGGGGATATATTTGTCAGCCTCAAATGTGAAGTTATACAAAAATAATTATGAAAAGTTATGGGGAAAAGTTCAAGAAGAATTAGATAGTTGGAAAAAATTACAATTATCTTTATTGGGAAGAATTGCAGCAGTGAAAATGAATGTTTTGCCAAAATTTTTATTTTTATTTCAAATGATACCTATACTTAAAAAGGATTTAAACTTGGAGGAATGGCAAAAAGGAGTTAATAAATTTGTTTGGGCAGGGAAAAAGCCACGAGTTAAATTTAAGATAATGCAAGATACGCGTGAAAGAGGTGGTCTTAAAATGCCTAATTTCAAATTATATTATGAGGCTGCTGCTTTGTCAGCGATAAGCGACTGGTTTAATTTAACACAAGCAAGATTATTAAATCTTGAGGGTCATGATTTGTTATTTGGATGGCATGCATACTTATTGTATGATAAGAAGGTGGATAATGTGTTCAAGGTACATATTTTAAGGTATGCTCTATTGCGAGTTTGGAAAAAGTATAGACACAAGTTAAATTATAAGATACCTATATGGGCAATACCGAAACACGCAATAGAAAATATAAATGTTGGGTTTAAACATGATGTGACTACATATAAGGAAATTTTAAGTTTGGAAAGGAATGTATGGCAATTAAAGCCATATAATATTTGAAGAGAAGAAAAGATTGTACAAACTTGGTTTCATTATGGGCTGTAATTGCCAGGTGGAGGGAAGACCAGAAAATTGGTTTTTCAATGATTGATGAAAATCTGGTAAAGCAAATTAGAGATCAAGGTCAAGCACATATTAAAAGGATATATCTTGCATTGATAGAAATTGATTCAGAGACAGAACTTGTTAAAGACTGTATGATAAAGTGTGCTCAGAATTTTCAAGAAGTCATTACAATGGATACTTGGGAAAAGATTTGGGTGAGAAATGTAAAATTTACGCAGGCTCAAAACTTAAGAGAACTTTTATAAAATGTTTTATAGGTGGCACTTAGATCCTAAAAAATTAGCAAGTATGTATCCGAACTGCCAGCCCAAATGTTGGAGGTGTGGCGGTGAAGATGCAACGTATTTTCATATATGGTGGACCTGTAAAAAGGTGAAAGCTTTTTAGATTAAAATTTGGTGGAATATGCAAAAAATATTTAAGAAAAGGATAAAGTTCTCTCCACAACTGTTTTTATTGGGTATTATTACAGATACCACCATTGTAGATACTAAGTTGATGTTGAATTTAATTACGGCAGCGAGACTTTTAGTAGCGCAATATTGGAAAAAGGAAGAACTGCCGACTATAGAAGAATGGACCTTAAAAGTTTCTAACTTGGCGGAGATGGCAAAGATTTCAGCGAATTTGAAAGATCAATCGCAACAGAGATATACTGTGGAGTGGAAGAGATGGATTGATTATATTCAGAATAAATATGGGACTAAAAAGTTTCACTTAGCTACCTGCACTCTTATATATACTTTGCCAGTACCTGGCCAGGTACTCAACCAACCAATCGGATTGAACCTCTGTTTCCCGCCGAAATTGCTTCCCACCAAAACAGTTACAGTTCAGCGCCTCCTGGTGGTGACTCTTAAACACAGCTTTAGGTTTCCAATAAAGCTTAATACATAACAAACGGACCTTTATTATCAAAGTGCACCTTGTATACAGTGAGACTGGCTGAGCCTCCCTTCATGCACCCACCACCACCGCCGCCACAACTCACAGTGACCCAGCACACCGGCCTTGTAAGTCAATCATACATAGAGTTATTTCCCATTCAGGAGCCTGACAGCCCATGGATAGAAGGGTGTTCTTCAGCCTGTTGCTGTCGTAGTTTCCAACATGGGTTCTATCACATCCAATAGAACTGGATTTCTCCCTCAGAGCCTTGTCCAATCTTCAAGCAGCACTGGGCCAAATTAAGACCATGAACACTATGCAATGCCCTTTTCCAAACCCACCAACCAGAGTTAAAAGGGGTCTGTTGCCCAAGACCAGTTTTCACTCAGCAATAGCAACCCACTCTCCACTTTCAATGAAGGCTTGCATGGCACTCAGCAACAAGTCACAACTACCCATAATCCCAGCAGGTTAACCACAACCAGCTGCACATGATTATGCAGGCCGCAAATAAACTCAGAAAGTAGCAAGGGCACGTGGCAGATTTTATCAGCATGCTTCCTGTGGTGCAGGGCCTCAGATTGCTCCAGAACCAACGGTGAGGGGGTCAGAAACAATCGTCCTTTTGAGGAATTTCTCAAGCAACACCTGACCAATGCAAGACCCTGAATGTCATATGATGCAGTTTTCCAACAGCCATCAACTGGAGTTAACTAAATGAAATTGCCGGTTTTTACACAACAGTAGCAACCCACTCTCCGCTTTCAATGAATACTGACGTGATATTCAGCAACAAGCCACAACTACCCACAATCCCAACAGGTTAACCACAACCAGGTAAATATGATGGTGCAGGCAGTAAGTAAACCCATAAAGTAGAGGGTGCACAGTGCAGATTTTAGCATACTCCTCCTCCCTGTGGTTCAGGGCCTCAGATTGCTCAGAAAACAACAGCGAGGGGTCAACAACAATCCTCCTTTTGGGCCAAGAGGGACCTTTCCAGCCCATTGCTCAAGCAACACCTGACCAATGCAACCCCCTGAATGTCATACGATGCAGTTTTCCAACAGCCATCAACCGGAATTAACTAAATGAAAGCGCCGGTTTTCACAGAATAGCACCCACTCTCTGCATTCAATGAATATGGACGTGATATTCAGCAACAAGTCACAACCATCTCACAATCCCCACACGTTAACCACAACCAGCTACATACGATTGTGCGTGCCGTGAGTAAACTCAGAAAGTAGCAAGGGCACACTGCAGATTTTATCAGCATGCTTCTTGTGGTGCAGGGCCCCAGATTGCTGTAGAACCAATGGTGAGGGGGTCAAAAACAATTGTCCTTTTGGGCCAAGAGAGACCTTTCCAGCCCATTCCTCAAGCAACACCTGACCAATGCAACACCCTGAATGTCATACGATGCAGTTTTCCAACAGCCATCAACCGGAATTAACTAAATAAAAGTGCCGGTTTTTACACAACAGTAGCAACCCACTCTCCACTTTCAATGAATACTGACATGATATTCAGCAACCAACCACAACTACCCACAATCCCAACAGGTTAACCACAACCAGGTAAATAAGATGGCGCAGGCAATAAGTAAACCCAGAAAGTAGAGGGTGCAGAGTGTAGATTTTAGCATCCTCCTCCTTGTGGTTCAGGGCCTCAGATTGCTTCAAACCCAACGGTGAGGGGACAAGAGAATCTGGGAGAAAACGTATCTGGCGGAGCTTAAACAAAATACAGGCAGCACCTTTGGAGCTGGTCAGCCTGGATGACCTTATATTACCTGTGGGATACAAGATCTATTCACCAATACTGGGCATAGAACAGCCGTTCCTATTTGGCGATTTTGGAAAGGGACCTAGGAGGATCCTAACATCTGGCAGAAATAGTTGGCTGCACATTCTGCCGCCGCTTGACACCCATTATGTGAACGGGACTTGCTCCCAGACAATTGCTCAGCAACCGCTTTCAAACTCTTTGCTCAGGGTTATGTCATCCTAGCAAAGCAGTATGAGGCTGTGCACCCAGTATCGTCTGGGTCTGGAGGTGAAGGAAGTTCTTCCCAAGTGAAAATGAAGATTTTCTCTCGATGAGGTCGCTTTTTCTAACGTGTCGTTGCACTCGATCTGTTTCACACCCCAATAGGCAAAAATTCCCTGTTCTCAGCTGATCACAGAAGCCCTTTTATGTCTGGACATCAGTTGCCTCACAACATTCACATGGAGTGGTGGTGCCTTTACATTCCACGGAGGGCCTAATGCTGAAGTTACGTATGTAGAAAGCAAATCATATTAATGAGAGAGAAAATAACGTATAAGCTATAAAGCATATGAAGGAAGGAAGGAACCTTTATTATCAAAGTACAACATGTATGCAGTGAGATTGCTTAGACGACACACACACACACAGAGACCCTGTGAATTGGACCTTGAAGGGCAAAAGTCTGAGTGGGGGTCTGGAGGCGAAGACAGTTCTTCCTAAGTGAAGAGAGAGACTTTCTCTTGATGAGGTCACTTTTTTTAAAGTGGTGTGGGACTTGATCTGTTTCATATCCCAATGTTAGTTTGGGTGGAATGATCTCATTGAAAAACATGGGTGACTCTGCCAGGACTTGAAGGGTGAATGTGGAGTGATGACAGACAGCTAAAGATGCATCCAGCCCATTTTAGCAGCATCCTTTTCATCTTTCAACGCTTCCACAAACCTTGTAATGATTGGCAGGCTCAGCAATTGACACACGTAGCCAGCAAGTGAACACTAATCTGCAGGCTCCAAGTCCCAAACTGGGTGAAACTTTCACCTCTTACTAGCAAGGACTTTTAGCCAACTGTCAGCTATTCAGTCTTCTAGGGTCAGCTGGCCAAAGCAGCGTCACAAACTCATGATGCGATTTTCCAACAGCGGCCAACCAGAGTTAACTAAATAAAAGCACCGATATCCACATATCAGTAGCACCACGCTTTCTGCTTTCAATGAATACTCACATGCTCTTCAGCAACAAGCCACAACCAGCTCACAATCCCAACAGCTTAACCACAACCAGGTACATATGATTGTGCAGGCCGTAAGTAAACCCAGAAAGTAGCAAGGGCACCCGGCAGATTTTATCAGCATGCTACTTGTGGTGCAGGGCCCCAGATTGCTCTCAACCCAGCAGCGGGTCAAAAGGACCCTCCTTTTGGGCCAAAAGAGATGTTTCCAGCCCATTGCTCAAGCAACACCTGACCAATGCAACCCCCTGAATGTCATATGATGCAGTTTTCCAACAGCCATCAACCGGAATTAACTAAATGAAAGCGCCGGTTTTCACAGAACAATAGCACCCACTCTCTGCATTCAATGAATATGGACGTGATATTCAGCAACAAGTCACAACCATCTCACAATCCCAACAGGTTAACCACAACCAGCTGCACATGATTATGCAGGCCGCAAATAAACTCAGAAAGTAGCAAGGGCACGTGGCAGATTTTATCAGCATGCTTCCTGTGGTGCAGGGCCTCAGATTGCTCCAGAACCAACGGTGAGGGGGTCAGAAACAATCGTCCTTTTGAGGAATTTCTCAAGCAACACCTGACCAATGCAAGACCCTGAATGTCATATGATGCAGTTTTCCAACAGCCATCAACTGGAGTTAACTAAATGAAATTGCCGGTTTTTACACAACAGTAGCAACCCACTCTCCGCTTTCAATGAATACTGACGTGATATTCAGCAACAAGCCACAACTACCCACAATCCCAACAGGTTAACCACAACCAGGTAAATATGATGGTGCAGGCAGTAAGTAAACCCAGAAAGTAGAGGGTGCACAGTGCAGATTTTAGCATACTCCTCCTCCCTGTGGTTCAGGGCCTCAGATTGCTCAGAAAACAACAGCGAGGGGTCAACAACAATCCTCCTTTTGGGCCAAGAGCGACCTTTCCAGCCCATTGCTCAAGCAACACCTGACCAATGCAACCCCCTGAATGTCATACGATGCAGTTTTCCAACAGCCATCAACCGGAATTAACTAAATGAAAGCGCCGGTTTTCACAGAACAATAGCACCCACTCTCTGCATTCAATGAATATGGACGTGATATTCAGCAACAAGTCACAACCATCTCACAATCCCCACACGTTAACCACAACCAGCTACATACGATTGTGCGTGCTGTGAGTAAACTCAGAAAGTAGCAAGGGCACGTGGCAGATTTTATCAGCATGCTTCTTGTGGTGCAGGGCCCCAGATTGCTGTAGAACCAATGGTGAGGGGGTCAAAAACAATTGTCCTTTTGGGCCAAGAGAGACCTTTCCAGCCCATTCCTCAAGCAACACCTGACCAATGCAACACCCTGAATGTCATATGATGCAGTTTTCCAACAGCCATCAACCGGAATTAACTAAATGAAAGCGCCGGTTTTCACAGAACAATAGCACCCACTCTCTGCATTCAATGAATATGGACGTGATATTCAGCAACAAATCACAACCATCTCACAATCCCAACAGGTTAGCAACAACCAGATGCATATTTATTTATTTATTTAATTTGTATACCGCCCTTCTCCCGAAGGACTCAGGGCGGTGAACAGGGCAATACATAGTAAAAACAAGATACAAAAATTAAAAATTATTAAAAGTAATTAAACAATGGTGCCCGTAATAAATTAGTACAAATTAAAAGTTAAGTTATGACTGTTCAGGCAGTAAGGAAACCCAGGAAGTAGTAGCTGCACCCAGCCAATTGTAGCATCCTCCTCCTTGTGGTGCAGGGCCACAGATGGCTCCCAACCCAACGGTGAGGGGACAAATGAATCTTGGAGAAAACTATCCAGCAGAGCTTACAGAAAATACTAGCCACACCTTTAAACCTGGTCAGCCTGGATGATCTTGCATTACCTCAGCAATAACACAGTCTATTCCTCAACACTGGGTGTAGAACTGGGGCAATTTTGGAGAGGATCCAAATATTTGGGAGAAGTATTTGGCTGTCCTACATATTTGGCAATTTTGGAAAGGGACCTAGGAGGATCCTAACAAGTGTCAGAAATGGTTGTACATTCTGCAGCCACCTGACACCCATTACATGAACGGGACGTGCTCCCAAACAATTGCTCAGCAACTGCTTCCAAACTCTTGGGTTGCTGTTTCATGGGGAGGGGGCCTCTTTGTCTTTGGCTGTCCCACTCACTCACACGCACAGGTCATGGTGCTTTAGTGGATTTATTTAATATTTAATATTCCCCAGCAATTTCCTTCACCAAAAACCCCAGAACTGTCCCAATTAAGTCCAGCCGAAAGCAAATCAACCCTAGTCCAGAGAGCCATGTCCCAATGAGTCTATGAGGCACTTGAAAGTTTCCAAACCAAGATAAAAGTCACCCAAGCGAACTTAAATCCACAAGAGAATTCACCAAGCAAGAGTTCACAGCCACGATCCAAAGTCAAGGCATGATGTCAGTCCAAAGCAGGACAGGAATTATAACAACCAGGAAACACAAACAAGAAAACCGACGTGGTGTTCCAGGTACCATCTTCCTCCGTCTGCTGTGCTAAATAGCCAGCTTCCAGCGCATCCAATCAAGAGGGGTGAGGCTGCCTCCTCATGAATAGTCAGGCTGAGCTTCACTACTCTTGCCTTTTCTCTGCCCTGTGTATTCTTCGATCGTAGGGAGAAGGCAGTTCCTCCCCCTCACTTGGACTCGCGGCCCCTAACTTGGGGCCATTGACTGACTCCCCTCCTGGCGTGCCTTTGACTGGTTTATCCTCCTCTGAACTAACATCAGGAGAGGCATCTGGGGAAGTGATCACACAAGACGTGGGTCCAATAAGTTCTAGAGAGAACTTGGGATTTTCTTTAAGGAGCTGACGCTGGTTTGGGCAAAGTTTTAGGCCACCTGATCTCAGGGGCATCTTGGTTTACTGAGGAAGTGCCAGAAAAGATACCTGGAGTGGCGTTGGAGAAATATCCAAATTGGGTGTGACAGAACAGGAGTAACAAGGATGGCAAAAAAACCCCTAACATTTCTGACAGTATGTGTGCCCAACTAATATTAATTTCATGCATCCAAGCATTTTATGGGATGGTCATTGACCGCGATAAAGATTCTTGCTCAAACAAAAGCTAGGTCATTAATGTAAAATGTCTGGAAAAATGACAGCAGATGGAAGAGTAATCTATCTCAAATCACCTTCTTTGGAAATATTAGAACACCCTAAAGGATAAAGGGAGGATTCTAATCTTGAAAATAAAAAATGGCAACATTTTTACACCTGCGCCCATCAATAAAAAAATAATAATTTTATACTTTTTCATACGCTAATTTTATTAAATGCTTTTTCATACACAGAGGAAGGAATAGTGATCATGGGAAATATGGAGTGCTAGATTTGAATTTTAAAACAATCAAAGCAAAAAAAAAATCTTTCAAGAACAGTGTTCCAGTATATGGACACCGCCAAGGGCCACAATTCAGACTCCTCTGATTTAAAGTCCGACCACATTGCTTCAGTTGACCCCATGGATTGTTAACCTCAGGAATTATCAAGCCATGATCATCGTTTGAGGCTGATCAACCACAGCCTTCTTCCTATCAGCCGGAGAAGTCAGAGGAGGAGGTACAGCTCCTTGATAAATGCAGAGCAATTGTCAGCTACCACTTTGCTTTGCTTTTGATTTTGCTTTGATTTTGCTTTGTTATGAGGTCAAAATCTACCAAGAACTCTGGGGAGGGTGGACAAGGAAAGGGAATGCTTGGGGGGAAAGTGAAAATAACTTCTGTATCTCCCGAGATGCTGCTTCAAGGTCAAACCAGCTGGGAAAGGAAAGCAGCTGCACACCAACCTACGCTTGAAGTGACCATTCTGAAAACATCTTGCTTGAACCTGATTGGCCGTGTGTGTGTTTTGTGTGTGTGTGTGTGTGTGTGTGTGTGTGTGTGTGTGTGAATGATGGGAGGCAATTAAGGGAGGGAAAAGTTGAACTTGGGGATTTTGACCCCTGATTCTCAGTTCTGGCTATGCATTACTGCAATGCACTTGGCTTCTAATAAAACTATGCCTTTTATTGAAGAAATGGAGACCAGGCTTGTTTCTGTTTAGAGGTTTAAGTGGTGGCAGGTCTGACAGCAGTGCCGCTCAATGAGGCTCCCTGCCAGGAAAGAAATAGCACCTAACTGCCTGTAAAGAGATTTGGGTAGCTGTTTTGCCTTTGGTCTTCATTGGAATCAACCCTTTGGAATTCCAGTTTGTGACTTGCTCTTAAATCCTTGTCTGTTGGACTGGCTGTGTCATGCCATCAGAGTCTGACTCATCTGCAACACAGACTGCTACAGGCACTCACTTGCCCCCCCCCAACAAATTTCTCCTGGGAACTCTGTACTTCACCAGAATCAGAGACTTGTGAACAAGCAGCAAGACGCTGAACTCACCAGCAAGATGTTGCCGTAACTGTGCCTACTCAGCAGAGAGAGGATTCAGGTTTCCATAGGAACAATGGTCCCTTGCTAGAAGTGACTCCAGCATTTGGCTTCCCTTTCGTAACACTTGGAATCTAGTTATTTATGACCCAGATTGTTGACTAACCATGACTTTAATGTCTTTCCATCGATTTGGCCTTGTAAACCAAGGGCCTGACTTTGGATTACTCAAATTGGAAATCTGTTTTGACCAGCTATATTTTTATCTATAGTCAGTTGTGGCTTCCTGATGACTTGCTGTTCAGATTTGCAGAACTTAACACTCTCTGTAAGTGTAAGAAGTATGTCCTGCTTCTGAACAGGTGCTAACAAAGGCCAGGACGTGAATGGTTGACTATCCAATTCAGTTCTTGAACTCCTGGAATGAATCTGGACCATCCTCTTACTCCTTGAACTCCTAACGCAATTATTCAGACAAGCACTCTTTGCAAAGACCTTGATTGACAATCTTGTCTACTGTTATCTGCCTTGTTGTAGTAAATAACTCCTTAGCAACTGTGTGTGGTGTGTGTGGGTCCAACCCAAGTCAAGTCTGGTTGGTTTTGATAAATGCTTGGAGGCTAAAATATCCAGAAGAGACCAAACATTTTTCAGCTAGACAGAAAAAAATATCCAAGGATTGCCGTGTGTTGGGTGTCCAAAACTCTTTTCCCATCTATTAAAGAAGTGCAGATCATCCTCCAATGTTTTTCTCATAGTCTCAATGGGAAAAAAACATATTTTAGGTGGAGGATGAATTACATGATATTACTTCAAGAAAGTATTATACAGCTAGCCTAGAACTGTAATGAGTTCTTTTTTATTCCTGGAGATTCTAAGCTGAGTTCTAAATTATGTTTCCTGGAGATTCTACCTTCTCTTAGGTAAGGCGGATGTAGGACATGGCTGCTGGTGAGGATTTTTGGCCACTGTTAAAGTCACTCAACTTTACTCAAAGTTGAACTCTAGCTGGACAGTTCCTCTGGACGTGACCGAGATATATCTGAGCTCTGTTATTTGAGTTGGTTGACCCCCCCAGGAAGTGGAGAGGGTCATCATGCCCCTGTGACTTCCCCATGAACTGTCTGGGAGAACGCGGGAACTGACCGCTGTGAGATGGCGGTTATGGATCGGCCATCAACCACCCCACTGATGTGAGAGATCAGTTGAGGTAGGTTTATTCCTGTGGTTCTACTCTGTCTACCCCAGATTGGATGCCTCAGCCGCGGTGAGAGAGCGGTTGTTGTCCTTTACCTGGTTACCGGCTCGGGTGAGAGCAGAGCCGGATTGGTGGACTTGAGATACTTCCCAGACTTAACAACATCTTAACATCATCTTTTGACCATCTATCTGCACATAGCTGCCCCATGTGGACATTATTATATGGCTCGTTTGCGCTATTCCAGTGCAGACCTGTACGCCCTCAGGAGGGCCCCCCCTCCTGGGTGCGACCTGCCGCCCTTTCCAACGTTTCCCTTAAGGACGGGCCCAATTGTTGGGACCCCGAGAGGTGGTTGGGCATAGACAGGGGCCTCTGGTGTAAATATATTAAGAGGCCCCTGGTATGTTTTTTAGCCGGTTGTTTTAAGGGGTTAGGGAGGGAGGTGGATGGTAGGGTTGAGTGGGAATTGGGGGGGTGTTCCACCAACCGGTTGTCAGTCCAGGCATGAGATGGTTCCTGGCGGGATGGGGTTGGGGGCTCACCAACTATTGTCCCCCTGTCATGGTCCGATTATTATCTCCTGTGGTTGGTCTTCCGCTATGCCACCCCTCGCCGTTGGGCTGTGGAGCCGACCAGGTGGTTCCGCCCCAGGCGCCTAATGGATCCAGAATGGTTCCAGACAGTGCTAGGGTCTATACCTATCTCCCTCACTCACAGCTCGGCCGATGCCTTGGTGGATGCCTGTGAAAGGGCGGCCACCAAGGCACTCAACCGTGTTGAACCCTTGTGACCCCTGACCCGGCACACTGTCAGGTCTGCCATTGTAATCACTGGAAGGAGGAAGAACTGGGAAAGATGGAGAAATGGACTGTAAAAGTTTCCAACCTGGCGGAAATGGCAAAGATCTCAGCGTATTTGAAAGACCATTTGCAACAGAGATATATTGTGGAGTGGAGAAGATGGATTGATTATATCCAGAATAAATATGGGACTAAAAAGTTTCATTTAGCGTTTGAATAAGTATTGATGTGATATTTATATTGCTTGTAGTCATTTTATAAGAGTTAAAGTGCGATAGATTTAATAGCTTATTGTTTGCATATGGTAGATTATGATTGTTTTTACTTTTATACCTTGTATTTAGCTCTGGGAAGTCGGGGAGGGGGGAAGGGGAGGGAGGGAGGTGTTGGGGTGGGTTGGGAAGAGGGGAGGGAGTTGGGAGGGGTTTTGTTTTGTTAAAGATAAAATGTACTGAAAAACTTTTTTTAAAAAAGAGTCTTGGATATCTCAGAGAGGGAAGCAAATACTCCATCAGCTCCCCTCCCCAGGAATCATAACCAAGACCATAATGCAACGCCTGGAATCTACAGCATTCCCACGCATACAACCCAAAGTGTGGACCTGGCGTGTACATGACCCCTTTGTCATCTTCAAAAGGGACCATCTGAAGAAGAACATGGAGCCATCAACAACATTGGCAACTGTCCTATTAGCATACACAGCCAAAGAATATTCAAAGGAATATTTTGTGCCTTCAAAGGAGAATGTATGACAAAGACATGTTTTCATTGGACATCACAGCCCTTTTCCCATCCAGACCTAGCTAAAGAACTCATGGCAGGGCAGTGATTACACAACATGCCAGATCTAACCAAATACACTATGGCTGAGATTCCTCCAATCATGGACCTCATCAACCTTTGCCTGACCACCTACTTTCAGGTAGATGGAGAAATGTTTCAACAATGAATGAACCTTTATTATCAAAGTACAAAGTATTTTAACGCTTTGTATTAATTTATTGAATTGGGCTGTTGTATTTAATATTTTTTTAATTTTTATATATTGTATTTTATTGTATTGCCCTGTACACCGCCCTGAGTCCTTCGGGAGAAGGGCGGTATAAAAATTAAATAAAATAAATAAATAAATATACACAGTGAGATTGGCTGAGCCTCCCTTCGTGCCCCTCAGTGACAACAAAGCCACCATCTTGTTACGCCATGTGAGATAATTTGCAACAAACCAGAAGTTTGCTTCCAGGGCTCATAACTGAGACTGTCATGCAACACCTGGCATCTATAGCACTCCCACCCATACAACCCAAAGTATGGATCCAAAACTGAAGTCCCAGCATATGAGGGCAGACATGAGGTGTGATGTGGACACTAACCTTATGGATCTATCATAAGAGCCTAAAGACCTGGCTCTGCCAGTTAGCTTGATGCTCCAGTGGGGGAACATCACAATGGAGACGGTTGATCGGTTGACAATGGATCCCACTTCTCCCCATTTTTTAATTGGCCATTGCATTTTGGATTTTTTATCAACTTATGATGGCTTTTAATTTTAATGTTTATGATTGTAAGCCTCTCAGAGTTAACAAGGTAAAATAGGCAGGCCTATAAATTCTATAAATAAATTATAAATAAATAAAATGACATTGCTGCCATTAAACTTAAGATTGGAGGCCTATATATTTTATAAATAAAAATGGCACTGTTGCCATTATTGAAACTCGATGGGATGCTTGCAATGAACTGCTAGAAGGATTTAAACGGGTCAGAAGAAACATTCAATTTTGCAGCTACTAAGATTGTTGGACGAGCAGGCACAAAAATAGCCGGGAAAGTGATTGAAGCTTGGAAAACAGTCCCCTCGTCAGCCATGAAATGTGTTGATTTACCACCAGCCTATCAAGTGTTTAAAAGGCGAAGTCTGGGTAGAAAAAACAAACAAAAGCTAATGGTTTCAAAGCCAGCCATCAATGCAGTTCAGCCAAAGTCTAAAAAGCCTCACACAAAAAGGCAGTATAACACCCCCCCACACAGAACAGGACACTGTCCTAGAGAGGTTTCCCTGAAGATGTGTTCCAGCACAAATCCAAAAGCTCAGAAGACGAAACCTTCTGGTCCCGGTGACTGGCCCAGATTAGATGGTGCAACATTATCCTGGGGAAAGCAAGGTTGGCCTTCTTTCGCAAGAATAAATTGTATTCCAAATCAAACCCATTCCAATCTTTTCTGCTGGAGCTAATCAATCCATTTCATAACTTCCCCTTGGAAGAAAGCGAGCAGACATCTTGAGAAGGGACATCTGCCAGTGCACAAAATTATAGAAAAAAAAGTAGACCGGGCTTTCCTTAAAATAAATAAATAAAAAGCATGTGTTGGTGGTAGGAGACTCACTTCTCAGGGGAACTGAATGAGCTGTGTGTAGACCGGTCAATCAATCGAGGGAGGTTTGCTGTTTCCCAGGAGCAAAGATCAGAGATATGACCGAGTGTCTTAAGTGCACAGATTATCACACCCCTTTTTTTTCTTTCATGTGGGGACAAATGATACGGCGAAGAGGCCAAACAGTACTGAGAGACGATGAGCATGGCTATGCTTGAAAATCAAAGAGGCAAGTATAAAAGTGGTGGTTTCTTCCATATTCCCAATGAAAGGTAGACACTCAAGGGAATGCAGAACTTTTGAAGCAAACCGCTGCTTTAGGAGATGTTGAGATCAAAATGATTTTGGATTCTTAGATCACAGTCTACAGTACCTACAGGAGGGGCTTCTGGCAAGGGATGGTCATACACAACACAACAATAACCAAAGAAGCACGTCTTTGGAAACCAACTGGCTCCCTTAATCCAAGGGTTTAAAGCTAAAACTGGAGGGGGAGCTTATTCCAAGCATAAATCTCACGACAATCAACCGAGTGATAAGAAAGAAGGGGAACTTGATTATACATAAAACCAGAAATGTAGAAAGCACAGAGGCAGAAAGGACTCTGATGCCTTTACACCAATGCGCAAAGTATGAGGAAGCAAAGGGGGAGTGACTTAAAATCCTAGTCTGTATAAATATGCAAACATTTCAATAAATTATATATTGTCTGCTGCCACCACCTCAGGTTGTGACTGGCAAGATCCCATCATCTTAAACTGTTTGAAAAATACTTTTGTTTAACAAGTGGCTCCGCATAAAAAATTATTTTGCTGTTTTTTTATAACGGTACCCAATTGTAATAAAGACATTTTATGTAATTGTAAAAAAAAAAGAAGGGGAACTCGGGTATAAAACCGGAGATGTAGAAAGAAAAAACGAGGCTAGTCAAAAAGGACTCGGATGCTCAAAGTATGAGGAAGCAAAGAGGGGAACTTAAAATCCTAGTGTCGTGGTTCCCACAGATGAAACTAAAGAACTTCTGCTAACAGCAGATGTTTTTGCTTTGACACCTAGCAGGTAAGGGCAGATATGAGGTGTGAGGTGGCCCCAACTCTCCTGATCTTCCATAAGAACCTAAAGACCTGGCAATGCCAGTTAGCTTGGCACCCCAATGGGGGGGCATCACATTGGAGGTGGTTGATCGATCGACAGCGGATCCCACATGCCCACCCACCCTCTTCCTCTCTGCCCATTTGTTTTGTATTGACGTAATAAAACAATATCAATTAAAAACAATTTTTTAATTTATGAGAGCCGCCCAGAGTTACAGAGTTGTGGTGAAATGGGTGGCCTATGTATTTAATAAATAAATAAGCATTGTTGCCATTACTGAAACTTGGTGGGATGAAAGTCACGCTTGGAATGAACTGCAAGAAGGACTTAGGCCTCCGTTTCTTCTGAACAGCTTAAGAAAAGAGGTGGAGCTGCATTTTAGACACCCCCAAGAACCAAGACACAGAAGAGGACAACGGCATCGCCCTCTTCCCCTACATTAAAGGCACCACAGATAAAATCAGCAAAATTCTCCACAAACACAATATCAAGACAGCCTTCGGCATTGACCAAAAAATAGCCAACATCTTAAGAAACCCCAGAGACAAGATCCAGCTTGAAAACCAAGGAGTCTATGAAATACCGTGCAAAATCTGCCCAGCCACATACATTGGACAAACTAATAGGAGAATAAATGCACGCATCGCAGAACACAAGAATGCAGTCAGAAAAGAAGAAAAAACTTTCTCTCTTTTCTAGCACCTTAAAGCAACAGGACACGAAATTGACTTTGAAGGTACAAAATTAATCTCCAAAACTGAACACTACAACAAGAGAATAATTATGGAAGCCATCAAAACAGAGAAACACCACCACAACATGAATAAACGTGATGATACCTCCCGCCTACCAGACATCTGGAAACTAGCCCTAGTCAATAAATGAGTCCCAGCCACAAAAACCGACACCGGACCCACAACAACACAGGATGCCACCACCAATCCTCCTCACCAGACTCAAACCCAAACCCACCCCATAGACGAAATGCAACCACCATCCAGAAGCCAAACCACGGCAGCATCCCCAGCTGCTGCACCACCCCCCCTGACCCCCACAAGCAAACTGACACATGCTATGAACACAAGGCCAGACTGCAAACTTGGAGCCAAACCAAAGCCTGGGATGTTACACCACAGCCTTCTGCTCAGGACATTACATCGCAAAACTCAGGAGGTTACAATACTAAAGCTTGGGATGTCACAACACAGCCAACCACCCAGGATGTTGCAACACAGAACTCAGGATATCACTACACTAGAGCTCAGGATGTCATCACACAGCCCATTATCCAGGTCGTTACAACACAAAAGACTAATAGGCACACAGCCAACACCTCAGCCACACAGGATGTTACAAAACTAATCTGCAAACAATAACACCATCAACCAATCAAGATGTAACACAGCCAACCAACCCGCTTAAAGCAACAAAGCCAGCACCCCCCACACCCCCACCTGATCACGCTTTGCTTGCACAAGCACAAAGCTGAAGACACCAGCCTGAAGATGACGAGTGGGACCTCGCCGAAATGTCGCCAAGACACTCTCAATCTTACATGGGAAAAGACCCAAATATGCCAAGACCTACATACCTGTACCCGTGAAAATCTACGAAAACAAATTACATGCTTATGTGCTAGGATTTCGGGATGGGTGGTGTGGGGGGGGAGTGCTCTGTTGCAGAATTTGCAAAACAACAGAATACATTGGGAGGGACCTTGGAGGTCTAGCTGTCTCATATATCTGTCTGCCACAGAGCACTCCCCCCCACACCACCCAACCCGAAGTCCTAGCACATAAGGGCAGATATGCAACCGAGCGGAAGGGCAGAACGGCTTGGGCAGCAGAGTTAGGGAGCCGGATGTGAAGCCCCCTTCCTGAAGTTGGGGCTCAGGAGGGGAGTCAGGACTTTTGCCCTTATGCCAGCCTCCAATGGTATCATTAGCAGGGACCCCAACCTATGATATTGCAAAAGAACTGATACAAAAGTCTTGGATATCTCAGAGAGGGAAGCAAATACTCCATCAGCTCCGCACTACGGTGCCCCCAAAGAATCAAAGACCTGAGAATGGATGACAAAGACATGTTTTCATTGGACGTCACGGCCCTTTTCCCATCCAGACTTAGCTAAAGAACTCATGGCAGGGCAGTGATTACACAGCATGCCAGACCTAACCAAATACACTATGGCTGAGATTCCTCCAATCATGGACATCAACCTTTGCCTGACCACCTACTTTCAGTTAGATGGACAAATGTAGCAACAACTCAGAGGAACCCCCCATGGGATCGTGCCTATCAGGAGTCATAACCAAGACCATAATGCAACACCTGGAATCTACAGCATTCCCACACATACAACCCAAAGTGTGGATCAGGCATGTAGATGACCCCTTTGTCATCTTCAAAAGGGACCATCCGAAGAAGTGCATGAAGCTATTCGTCTGCTAAATTCGCTAAATTCATTTTTCTTGCCATGCACATCTATACATAACCCAAAACAGACCATTGTTTCTGTGTGTCATTTAATGTCTGTGAATATATGCACACTTCTGTATTTGTTTTTGTCATATTTATATTATATTATTTAGTTATTTCGGAGGTGGTGACCCTTTGGGAGCTGAATGCAATGAAATTCCATTTTAACACATGCTGATTAGTGTGCATTTAGAGGGACAGTAATGATATTATTCTATTCTATTATTCAATCAATAACAAAATCTCTTGGAGGGGGGAGATATTGCCAATGTAATCTATCAGATCCCATGCATGGATTGCCCCTGTGACTAGGTAGGACAGATGGTGGTGGGAACCTATACCAGACTGCAAGAACACAAGTGAGCAGTCAGACAAGGAGGTCTGAGCTCATTAGTAGCATCACACAGCAATGAACAAGGACACACATTCAATTTTACAGCTACTAAGATTGTTGGACGAGCAGGCACAAAAACAGCCAGGAAAATGATTGAAGCTTGGAAAACAGTCCCCTCGTCAGACAACAAGAATGTTAATTTACCACCAGCCTATCAAGTGTTTAAAAGGCGAAGGCTGGGCAGAAAAAACAAACAAAAGCTAATGGCTTCAAAGCCAGCCATCAATGCAGTTCAGCCAAAATCTAAAAAGCCTCACACAACAGGCACTGTAAACCCCACACACAGAAGAGGACACAGTCCTAGAGAGGTTTCCCTGAAGATGTGTTCCAGCACAAATCCAAAAGCTCAGAAGACGAAACCTTCTGGTCTCGGTGACTGGCCCAGATTAGATGGTGCAACATTATCCTGGGGAAACAAAGGTTGACCTTCATTCGCAAGGATAAATCGTATTCCAAATCAAACCCATTCCAATCTTGTGACCCTGGCGATGACAATCTTGCAAAACTCCCAACGAGACGGTGGCTTTAAAAGATTGCCTTTCTCCGTTGCAGAAGGACAGACAAAATTTGTGTCAAAGTTCTCAGCCTTGATGTCACAACACCCAGAATCAGCAAAGAAATCTGTGGGAACACTACTAGCCATCACACCTGACCTAATGGAATACCCTCACATCGAAATATCCACAATCGTGGATCTTCCCAAGCTTTGTCAGACCCACTACTTTCAGTTTGATGGACAAATATTATGAATCAAAGGAACTGCCCTGGCATCACCACTCTCAGGACTCATAGCAGAGACTTTAATGCAACTTCTAGAAACCATGTACTCCTCTCACACGCATACAATCCAAAGTAAGGATCCGGTACTTAGATGACACCTTGGTCAAAATAAAGGAGGGACAACTAAAGATGCATGAACCTATCAACAATGTCAATCAATTTTACTCTTTGCTTGGTGATTTGACGCCAAGGAAGGACAGAGAAAGAGGAAGGAGAAAGAGTCAGGCATCTGGCTTCTCATGAGTTACACAACATGAGTCCAGGCTACGTTTCAACCCAATGATTTATCACTTGTTGCTTGTTCGTACACCAAGAGCTTTTTCAGAGAAATAATCCTTGCGAGTCCAGTCACACTTGGCCAATAAAGGATTCTATTCTTCTGTTCTTAATGGGAATGGCCTGCCCCACCTGGCTGGCGGAGGAGGGGGCACACTGCAAATCCCATCGGTCAAGGAATTTTAGCTGGGAGGGGGGCGGGAGAAGAGACTTTTCTGCCAAGGCTCCTGTCCTCTGGAATATTTTGCCCGCTTAGGTGTCATCAGATCCCACCCTCCTGACTTTTCATAAGACCTGGATCTGCCACATGGCTTGGCGACCCAATGGGGGAGCTTCATACTGGGGGGGAATGGATTAATAAAAAGCTGACCCCGCCTCCCCACCCTCCTTTGCCATCTTGTGTTAATGATTTTATTTTTATCTGCTTTTTCATTTTACAGTTGATGGTTTTATTCTATTTTGATGCTGAAAGCCACCCTGTTGTGATTCAATGTCAGTCTCTGCTCCCAGCAGCTGAGTCTGAGGAATCTGAGGAGGAGGAGGAGGGGTTTGGAGAACCTTTGGTGTTGGAGGGAGGCTCTGATGCACTGCAGGACTGTCAGCCTGGCACCTCCAATTGTGTTCCTCATAAGGCTCAACTGTGTGAGGAGGAAGTGTTAGACTTGGGAGGAGTCACAGCTGAATCTCTTCAGAGATGCTAGAAGCAGAAGGCAGTCCAGCAGAGCAGAGCAGAGAAAATCAATGAGGCAACTCAATGAAAGGAGGAGAAGGCAGTGAGAAGCCACGCCTTGGGACAGATAATAAAAGGGGAAGGTGTGGGCAGTGCTGGTTGCTGAAGGCAACCATTTGGAGACATTCGAAAAGAATCCTGGTCTGTTCTTGCTAATCTGACTCTTGTTTGACTCTTGTTGGATGTTTTGAATCATGTATTTTTGGTTGAAGAAAATATTCTGCTGCTTTTTTGTTTGAAAGACTATTATTTGGAACTGTAAATAAATTTGGGTTGGGTTTTTTTCTGCCTATTGATTGTTAAAAGGAAAAAGGGGTTGTCCCTGACACACAAACAGGGCCAGTCTTGGCTGGAACAGAACACACTCAGAGATGTTTGACATGAGGTGGGTGACAAATTTCATAATAAAAATAAAAATGAGCTCTTTTCCTTCTGAGGTGACCACCTGTGACATTTTGATTGCTTTATGGCTGGTTGTACATTTTGAAAACAACTAAAATGTTTTCCTGGATTGAATCGCTTTGCAGAATAAAGTTTTTTCCCCCTGACTGAGTGTTTATCTAATGGCTTGAAATCAATTTCCTGGACATACTTACTCGCAAGAGGAGAACAATGGTTACCCAACTAAAGGTTTATCGCGGCACACTCAAAACAAAAATGCATTGTAAAAATCGCTTGGAGGGGGGGGGTATTGCCAATGTAATCTACCAGATCCCATGCATGGATTGCCCCTATGATTAGGTAGGACAGATGTGGGGCGGGGAGGAACCTACACCAGACTGCAAGAACAGAAGTGAGTAGTCAGACAAGGAGGCCCGAACTCATTAGTAGCATCACACAGCAATGAACAAGGACACACAATTTTGCAGCTACTAAGATTGTTGGACGAGCGGCACAAAAACAGCCGGGAAAGTGATTGAAGCTTGGAAAACAGTCCCCTCGTCAGTCAACAAGAGTGTTGATTTACCACCAGCCTATCAAGTGTTTAAAAGGCGAAGTCTGGGCAGAAAAAACAAACAAAAGCTAATGGCTTCAAAGCCAGCCATCAATGCAGTTCAGCCAAAATCTAAAAAGCCTCACACAACAGGCACTATAACCCACCCCCCCCCAGAACAGGACACTGTCCTAGAGAGGTTTCCCTGAAGATGTGTTCCAGCACAAATCCAAAAGCTCAGAAGACGAAACCTTCTGGTCCCGGTGACTGGCCCAGATTAGACGGTGCAACATTTATCCTGGGGACACGAAGGTTGGCCCTCATTCGCAAGGATAAATTGTATTCCAAATCAAACCCATTCCAATCTTTTCTGCTGGAGCTAATCAATCCATTTCATAACTTCCCCATGGAAGAAAGCGAGCAGACATCTTGAGAAGGGACATCAGCCAGTGCACAAAATTATAGAAAAAAAGTAGACCAGGCTTTCCTTAAAATAAACAAATAAAAGCATGTGTTGGTTGCAGGAGTCTCACTTCTCAGAGGAACTGAACGAGCTGTGTGTAGACCGGTCAATCAATCGATGGAGGTTTGCTGTTTCCCAGGAGCAAAGATCAGAGATGTGACCGAGTGGCTTACTAAAATAATTAAGTCCACAGATTATTACACCCCTTCCTACTCTTTCATGTGGGGGAAAATGATAGGGAAAAGAACCCAAAAATGCTATCGAGAGATGAGTGTGGCTATGCTTGAAAATCAAAGAGGCGAGGGTACAGGAGGCATTTCTTCTGTGTTCCCAATGAAAGGTAGGCACCCAATGAGGGAATGTAGAACTTTTAAAGTAAACGGCTGGTTTAGGAGATGTAATAATGGTATCATTAGCAGGTACCCCAACCTATGATATTGCAAAAGAACCGAAACGAAAGTCTTGGATATCTCAGAGAGTGAAGCAAATACTCCATCAGCTCCCCATTACGGTGCCCCCAAAGAATCAAAGACCTGAGAATAGACAAAAAAGTCAGGTTCTCATAGGACATCATGGTCCTTTTCCCATCCAGACTTAGCAAAAGAACTCATGGCAGGGCAGCAATAACACAACACGCCCAAACTTACCAAACGCACTACGGCCGAGATACCCTCAATCATGATCATCATCAACCTTTGCCTGACCACCTACTTTCAGTTTGATGGACAAACGTATCAACAACTCAACTTCGCTTTCTTGCGAAGGTTGTTGAGAGTGTGGTGGCGCATCAGCTCCCTCTGGTCCTGGATGAAGCGGATTATTTGGACCCGTACCAATCGGGTTTCAGGCCCGGGTACAGCATGGAGACGGCATTGGTCGCTCTGGTGAATGATCTCTGGAGGGCTCGGGATAGGGGATATTCCTCTGTCCTAGTCCTATTAGACCTCTCGGTGGCTTTCGATACCATCGACCATGGTATCTTGCTGCGGCGTCTCAGGGGATTGGGAGTGGGAGGCACGGTTCTTTGGTGGTTCTCCTATCTCCTGGGACGTTCGCAGTCGGTGTTGGCAGGGGGGCAGAGGTCGACCCCTAGGTCTCTCGTTTGTGGAGTTCCTCAGGGGTCGGTCCTCTCGCCTCTCCTGTTCAACATCTACATGAAACCGCTGGGTGAGATCATTCGTGGTTTTGGAGTTGGGTATCATCAATATGCCGATGATACCCAACTTTTCATTTCGACCCCAAACCACCCCAGTGATGCCCTCGCTGTGATGTCCCGTTGCCTGGAGGCAGTTCGGGTCTGGATGGGGAGGAACAGACTTCAACTCAACCCTGACAAGACTGAGTGGCTGTGCATTCCGGCATCCCAGGACATTCAAAATGTTCCATCGCTTTCTATGGGGGGTGAGTTTTTACCCCCCGTGGATAGGGCCCGCAACTTGGGAGTCCTCCTAGATTCACGGCTTACCTTAGAAGACCACATAGTAGCCGTGACTAGGGGGGCTTTCGCTCAGGTTCGCCTGGTGCGTCAGTTGCGGCCCTATCTGGACCGGGATGCCCTGTGTACGGTCACTCATGCGCTCGTGACCTCTCGTCTTGACTATTGCAATGCTCTCTACATGGGGCTTCCCTTGAAGACCACTCGGAGGCTCCAACTGGTACAGAATGCGGCCGCGAGAGTTGTCTTGGGAGTTTCCCGGTACTCCCATGTTACACCTTTGCTCCGCGAGCTGCATTGGTTACCAGTTTTCTTCCGGGTGAGGTTCAAGGTCTTGGTGATGGTTTTTAAGTCCTTACATGGCATGGGTCCGGAATACCTCGGGGACCACCTGCTGCCGGCGTCGACTCCCCTCCGCCCTGTGCGTTCCCACAGAGAGGGCCTCCTCAGGGTGCCTCCGGTCAGAGAATGCCGGTTGGTGGCCCCCAGGGGGAGGGCCTTCTCTGTGGGTGCCCAGGCTTTGTGGAATCAACTGCCGGTTGAGCTCCGGATGGCACCAGATCTTCGCTCCTTCCGGCGCGGGTTAAAGACCCATTTATTCGAACAAGCTGGCCTGGCCTGATGGGGAGTCAGGGTTTTAATGTTTGTATATTTTGATTGTTTTAATTTGGGCAATAATTTAATCAACTTCCTCAGGGTGCCGCCGGTCAAAGAATGCCGACTGGTGGCCCCCAGGGGGAGAGCATTCTCTGTGGGTGCACCGGACTTATGGAACCATCTTCCGGTAGAGCTCCGGATGGCGCCCGACCTCCGCTCCTTCCGGCGCGACCTTAAAACCCATCTCTTTAAGGAAGCGGGCCTGGCCTGATGGGATGGGGTGGGTTTGTTATTATGACTTTAATTTTAAATTTGTACTATTTGTACTATGGGCATTGTTTAATCATGTTTTAATAATTTTAACTTTTGTATTTGTCTTTTACGTATTGCCCTGTTAACCGCCCTGAGTCTCTTGAGAGAAGGGCGGTATATAAATTAAATAAATAAATAAATAAATAAATAAATAATCCTTTAACTTTTGTACTTTTGTATTTTTATTCATATGCCCTGTTCACCGCCCTGAGTCCTTCGGGAGAAGGGCGGTATAAAAATTCAATAAACTTAAACTTAAACTTAAACTTGTTGCTTGTGTGTACTCCAAGAGCTTTTTCCCAGAGACATAGCACTACGGCCAAGATACCCTCAATCACGAACATGATCAACCTTTGCCTGACCACCTACTTTCAGTCTGATGGACAAACGTATCAACAACTCAGAGGAACCCCCAATGGGATCGTGCCTATCAGGAGTCATAACCAAGACCATAATGCAACACCTGGAATCTACAGCACTCACGCATACAACTCAAAGTGTGGACCTGGCATGTACATGACCTGTTTGTCATCTTCAAAAGGGACCATCTGAAGTGCATGAAGCTATCCATCTGCTAAACTCACAAAATTTATGCAATATGCATACAATGAGATTGGCTGAGCCTCCCTTTGTGCCCCACCACCACCACAACTCACACTTGCGATGCTCTTTTGTGAGGCCCTGAAGACTTGGTTTTGCCAGTGGGCCTAGATAACCCAGAGTGTGATGGAGTCCATCAAATGGCCGATTAAACTGTTTTTGGCAGGCGGGTGGAGGTTGGGGGTTATTTTTTTTTTACTTTTTCCTCTATACTGCGTTTTTATGGTTTGTAAGCCACCAAGAGTCACTTTGAGCGAGCAGATAGACCTATAGACTCCTTAAATATTTTTTTTTGCAATAGTGGCGAATATTTGTAGCTCAGGTATAGGATGAGGGTGGAGACTCACTCTCCAAGCTTGTGGCCACAGGTGACACCCCCCCACACAAGACCTTCACCTGATGTAACCCACACCTGGCCTCTCACAAGATCCATCACTAGTTCCTCACCTGAGGTGAGCCTCCCATCACAAGACCTACTGATCACAAGAAGCCCTTATAAGCAGAATCCACCAACACTAACCTTCCTTAAATTCCTCTGAAGATGTTACCTGTATAACATCTACCTGTGGAATCCCTCAGATGTAAGGTTCTGGGGGAGGGACTTTGAAACTTGGTCCCTGGAATGGACTTCTGAAGCAGCTTAGGAATTCCGTCTTAGAATAGAGCTAGAAGGATCTTGGAGATCTTCTAGTCCAGCCCCCTGCATGACAGCCATGGGCTTCTCCTTTGTGCTGGACCAATATGTAACCATTTGGCTAGAGCATGCACTTAAGAACTGTGTTAGAGTATTTAGCATTTATAGGATTAATGTTACATGTTTTGTGCCAGCCCATGGCAGTTCCCCAAATAGGTCATCAGATGGAGCAAAGAGGCTTCTTTGCTCCCCTGCAGCAGCCCCATTGGCGAGAGAGTTTTATGGCTAGGGAGGGGCCGAGACCCCCCATAAATACCTCTGCCCAGGGGCTGCTTCTTTGTTCTTGTTCTGCTTCTCTTTCCTATCTTCTCTCTTGCATGCATTCTCTTTCATACAAGCATGGATGCTTCCATGCCATATAGCTCTTTTTATATAACCTGTCGATGAATAAAGCTTCATAATGACTGCATTTCTGCATTCTGCCTATTTCACTTGGAAGCACCTTAACGTTCCATCGATCTCTTGTGAAAGCTGCTTTACAAGTTGGTAGCAGAGAGGATGGTTAAAGGGAACGCTTCCAAAGCCTGCAGCTAATGCCTAGATTTGAAACTGAAATGGATAGCCGGAAATCGCAGATTGTGACCAGGAGTCTTCAATCAAGATCAACAGCTCTAGCCCCTGAAGCAAACCCAGCTCCAGGTGAGAGCACAGATGGCTTCCTTCTGCACGCCACAGAGGGAAGCTTGGAAGTTTTACAGTCCACCCAAGACTGTCAAGATGCAGCAGAAGTGCTCCGGGCCCAACGCAAGCAACGCGTGGATCAAATGTCTACACCGGAATGCAAGGAAATGCTTCTAAAACTCCTTGAAGTACAGGAGACCCCACAAGCCTCTTCACGAAGGACATCAGTGCAGAAGGACTGTGGATGCCGGGTAAGCCCCCCCTCAGCCACCACGAGGCCCCTCAATATGGCGCCTGCCACCCTGAGTAACCCCGGGACCCCAGGGCTTTCGGCGCGAAATCCCCTGCCTAACTGTGACCTACAGCTTCCTGGGGCAACAGGATACAAGATGGCTGCGCTCAGGGAGACCGCATGGCCCGGCACAGGAAGCAAGAAGGCAGCCCCCTGTGCGCCCACATTTACTAACAAAGAAAGGCCTCAATTAAGTCTGGAGGCCCAGCAACCCCTGGCATCCAGTTGCAACAACATGCTAACTCCTGGGCTCTCTCCAGCAGAAACCCTCATGACCTATGATGGCAATAAGACTGCTCATTACCCCCCAAGGCCCCCGACCCTCTCTCCGGGGCCCCCAGTCTTCCTTTCGCCCCCGCCCAGGCGCTCTCCTTACTTGGCCTTCGGGGGGGGTTGGCCCCCTCCTCCAGCATCGGCATGTTAGGCAGCAAAAATTTGTTTCTTGCTCCACGGCCGAGGCGGAATTTGCCAGCCTGTCAGACACGGCCAATGATTTGACTTGGTTCAATGATCTGATAACGAGCATCTGGGCATCTCCTCCTCTGCCCATCCAAATTCTAGAGGACAACACAGCCGCCATTGCAATCTCGGAGGCTTATGCAGTAGGCTCTAGATCTCGCCACATAGACATACGCTATAAAAATGTCAGACAGCTTGCCAAAGAGGGTTTTATACGTGTAGAGCACTGTAACACAGCTGACCAGATAGCTGATCTGTTCACCAAACCTGTTCCCATTGACCGGCACAACCTTCTGTGTAAGCATTTGTGTTTGGCCTTCTGAATGTTTTTATACATGTCTATGACACCTGCTCGCCCCCTCACACACATTCACTGGTCCCTGTCATTGGCTGGCAAGAAGGGGAATTGTTACATGTTTTGTGCCAGCCCATGGCAGTTCCCCAAATAGGTCATCAGATGGAGCGAAGAGGCTTCTTTGCTCCCCTGCAGCAGCCCCATTGGCGAGAGAGTTTTATGGCTAGGGAGGGGCCGAGACCCCCCATAAATACCTCTGCCCAGGGGCTGCTTCTTTGTTCTTGTTCTGCTTCTCTTTCCTATCTTCTCTCTTGCATGCATTCTCTTTCATACAAGCATGGATGCTTCCATGCCATATAGCTCTTTTTATATAACCTGTCGATGAATAAAGCTTCATAATGACTGCATTTCTGCATTCTGCCTATTTCACTTGGAAGCACCTTAACGTTCCATCGATCTCTTGTGAAAGCTGCTTTACAATTAATGTTGTATCATTAAGCGAAATATTTGAACGCTTAGCATTTAAAGGTTTAAAGCTATTTCCTTAAGAGATGGCTTCAGTTGCCAGTTGTCTTCCGGGTGAGGTTCAAGGTCCTGGTTATGATCTTTAAGTCCTTACATGGCATGGGTCCGGGATACCTCGAGGACCACCTGCTGCCGGCGTCAATCCCCTCCGCCCTGTGCGTGCCCACAGAGAGGGCCTCCTCAGGGTGCCTCCAGTCAGGGAATGTCGACTGGTGGCCCCCAGGGGGAGGGCCTTCTCTGTGGGTGCCCCGGCACTATGGAACCAACTGCCAGTTGAGCTCCGGATGGCATCGGACCTCCGATCCTTCCGTCGTGGGTTGAAGACCCACTTATTTGAATTAGCTGGTCTGGCCTGATGGGGGGGATTATTGGGTTTTTAAATTGATTTTTAGTATTATTATTGTTGTTTTAACCGGGCACTAGTTTAATTTCCTTTTAACTTTTGTATTGTTATTTATATATGCCCTGTGAACCGCCCTGAGTCCCTAGGGAGAAGGGCGGTATAGAAATCAAATAAAATTGAAATTGACATTCAAGTGCACAAAGATGTAGTCTAGTTCTTAGTAAATCCTATACTTATCTAGTTAAGTGGGTGGAGCTTCAAAGTTTATTGCAGGACATCCTGGCTGTGTGCCAGGACTATTGTTCTCTGCATGAACCCTAGCCATGTGGCTGGAGGACAACAAGCCGTAACCTTTGCACAGGATGGGAAAGTCCATGATTCTTTTACCTAATGAGATGGGTACAGATTGTTATTGTTAGGGCCAATTAATTTAATTTTCTTTTTAACTTTTGTATGTTGCATTTTATTGCCCTGTACACCGCCCTGAGTCCTTTGGGAGAAGGGCAGTATAGAAATTTAATAAAATAAAAATAAATAAATAAATAATCTACATTCCGGAAGAACTTCTGCTCTAACCGTGATTTATTGATGGAGGATACCTGTGAATAAAATAATTTGCTTATCCCATGCATTTGAGTTTTATTCTGGCTCTCGTGTGGACCCAGCAATCCCATCTGCCTGGGACAGTATATCCCTGGTCATTCTCAGCCCAATGGTGCAGTGGCCTCACCCTAGACATGATTTTGTTGTAGTAGCCGTGGTTGTGATCTGAGGGCTTTCAATGCCACTGATCGTAGTATCCTTTTGGGCCGACTTAGGGAGGGCTTAAGGATTCAACCTCCTTATACGACTTGGAGAATCCTGAACAGATTGAGCGTCCAATATGCTCAAGAGGAGGGCTTAGGGGATAACACCAGGCTGTATGAATGTGGAGAGATGCAGAGCCTGGCCCAGCTGCTGGTAACTTGGCTACTATCAGAAACATGTACCAATAATAACTTACTTTATATCCAGACTTCTCCCCTCTGGATGCTACTATAGGGCATTGGATGCCCCCAAAAATAAACACAAAGCTAATTTTCCCCATCCCATGCCTGACGACGTTAGGGGGTCCAACTTCCTTTCTCCTCCTGCCCAAGCTCAGAAGCTGCAGAGCCAACTCTAAGCATCAATAAAATGCACAGATGGGTGGGCTATAATTCAACAAGGCAGCCAAAAAGATAAAAAGAACATCTTAATCTCACCAATGATCATGATGCTCACCTCAGACTACACAAATGCCAGCACATCAGAGTTCCCCTCAAAAAGCAAGTGGAACAAAGCAGAACCCCACAACACACAAAAATGCTGACCGCCACCACCAAGGCTACTTTCTGGGACAAGCCAAAAGAAGGAAGATCAAACAGCCAACAGAGAATATGCTCAAGGGGGCCTTAGCAGATAATAACACACTGTATGAATGTGGAGAGCCCGGCCCAGCTGCTGGTAACTTGGCTACTATCAGAAACATGTACCAACAATAACTTACTTTATATCCAGACCCCTAACCTCTGGATGCCGTTATAAGGAACAGGAATGGCTGTATCCAAAGAAAAGAAATGGACATGAAGATAGCTTTTCCCTGTGCCATCACTCTGCTGAGCACCTTATTCCCACAGAAGTGTCTTAGGCCTAAAGATATTTACCCACATGGTAGGGCTGTATTGCTATTATCCTTCATCTTCTCAGCGTTCCCCTCTCATCCTCTTTCCTACTATCTTCTCTCCTATTGCTAACTATCATCAGGTGTAGTTGTATCTCACCACTAATGATTGTAACTATGATTTACGACTTATCACTTGGTGGTTTGCACGTACAACGAGAGCTTCTGCACCCGAGGCAAATTCCTCGTGCGCGCATCCCATCACACTTGGCCAATAAAGAACTCTAAACTTTGGCCAGCGACAAAGCCAAGCGGGTGGCTTCATTTTGGCAGTCTAAAGTTTGAACTGAACATGGAAGAAAGGAATTGGGGGTGGGTGTCACAGTTCCGAGAGTTGGGTCATGTCCTTCTTCTGAAGCCGGTCCCAATTTGCGTTGATAGGGAGCGAGGGGGTCCAGCTCACACCCGCTGCTTCATGGGGTGCCACAGCAATTGGTGCTCTCCCCTCTCCTTTTTAACCATCTACACGAAACCTCTGGGTGAGGCTATCCATCACCTCAGAATGAGGCATCACCAATACCCTGATGATACCAAGTTATCCATCTCCTTCCTGGGCGAAGCGAGTGATGCAGTGGGCATTCTTTGGGGTGCCTGGAGGTTCTGGGAACCTGGATGGGGAACAACAGATCTTAGCTAAACACTGGAATGGCTTAGGGTGGACCCTTCTGGATCCAGGCGCTGACCCCCTTGTTCTTGGATGGAGTGGTGGCACTACTCCAGACAGTGTGCAAGCTAGGGGGCAGAGCAGGGGGCAGCCGTGGCTAGGAGGATCTTTGCTCAACTTTGGGTTGTGCACCAGTTGCACCCTTACTTTTGATCATGAGGCCGGTACACAATTACTCATTCTCCTGGTCATCTCCCAGCAGTACTACCATGCGCTTTACATGGGGCTGCCCTTGAGGACTACATAGAAACTTCAGCAGCTACAAAATACAACCGCAGTGGCAATTTTGGGCATCCAGAGGAGGGCACACAAAGCACCTTTGTTCTGCCAACTGCATTGAGTGCCAGTTTGCTTCAAGGTGTGGGTTGTGGCCTCGTACAGCCCTATATGGTATGAGGCCAGGATACCTATGGAACGGTCTTTGTCCCATCACATCAACCCGTTCCACCTAGTCAAGAAAGAAAAGTGCATTGCAGACCCAAGCAGTTAAAAGAATTCTGAGTGGGGGGGGGGGTCCAGGAAGAGAGCCATCTCTGCTGTTGCCCCTTCCCTGTGCAATATTCTCCCCCAGGTGGAGAGACAAGCCCCCCCACCCTCCTGGCCTTCCAAAAAGGAGTAAAAACATGGCTCTGCAGCCTTGTGTGGGGAGCACACAGCTATGGGGCCATCTTTGGTGCCCCGAGGGCCCTCCCCTCCCAGTTAATTTCTAACAGTGCTTTAAGCATTCTTGCCTCTTTTAAATTTTTAACTTATATTGTTTTTATATTTCAACATTTTATTGAGGTGCTGGCGCCACTGGTTGGAGGTATGTGGGTGTGAGAGAGGGAGGTACGTGCGTTCCTACCTGGAAACAAAGCAGCCTGAAGCAGCTAGGAAGAGATTTCAGTATCTCTAGTGATACGCACAAGGAGTAGCACTTGGAGTAGCAGGAGTAGGAGTAGAAGTAGTAGCAACGGGGGACAGTGGAACAGAGGCAAGTAGCGAGTAGTAACTGTGAAGGCTGGCTTGTGTGTGGCATCTTATCGCAGCACAGGGAAGCCAAATAAATAATATCAGGGGTTTTCCATTACACCAGAAGCAAAAGGATCCTCTCAGCCCAGGAATTCTGACTAATAGGTGTAAGGAGAAAAGCTGTTTTCACCATGCCCCCCCACACCCTTTGGAATATCTTGCAGCCAAAGGTGAAGTCCACTTTCCATCTTTCCAAAAGAGCCTGAAGACCTGGCTCTGCCAGTTGGTTTGGGGGGCAAGGGGGGGTTTCCCAATAGAGACCCTCAAAGCCTGACAGAGAAGACACCACCCTATTTGGTGTGAATCATGGTGTGGTTGTCTTTTTACTCTTTTGCTCTATTTAATTCCTGCCATTTTAACTGCTTCCCTATTTATAACCAAAGACGTAGCACAAGATTGGACAACATAACGGAGAACCTTCTTCTTCATCACCGCCATCATCGTATTTATAACTGCATTTTACATTCTTCATTGCAAGTCCACCCAGAATTGCTCTCGATGGGAAAGAGGGAGGGAGAGGGGAGAGGCTGCCCAGGAAATGGACACTTGTGCTGTTGTTGTCCTGTCTCTTGAAGCCCCCTCCCCAGACAGAACTGCGACATGGGCTAGAAAAGCTGTGTGCTTGTGGGCAGGTTGCCTCAGGGCAAAGGAGGATTGTGTGGGCTTCTATGGGGTCTGAGGGGGCCCACTGACTTTGGGCATAGATTAAAAATATGGGACGGTGGGCTATATAAATGTAATTAATACATTTAATAAAATCATGGCCTTTGTTCCCAGGGACTGAGAAATAGCCAAATAAACCCCTCCTGGCAAAAGAGAAAAAGAGCAAAATATATTTGTGTTTGTATGGACCACCTGTGCATGTTGGCATCCTTGCTTCGTGCAAATGAAGACCTGGGAAGGCTGCTGGCCTTCTCTGAAGCCTCCACATCCAGAGGTCAAGGTAGGTACCCAGTGCGAATGCCCCAAAGCCTGAAGAAAATGCCAGAAAATTTGGGAATTTTTTTTGCAAAAGTCAGGTTGGCGTGACTGCTCGCAGCTTCTAAGCCAAGAAGGGAAAGTGGGAGAAGGCTGCCGCGTTGTCAAGAACCCCAACTCTACACAACACATCACCTTTAATAATTGGGTCCAGCCTTTGTCTCTTGACCAAACATGGAAGACCCAAAACCACAGCTTTCCATGCCACATGTACTTTGGCCACCAAGAGGCAGTTTGTTCTAGGAAGTGGTGAGGGGGAGGGGGGGCTTGACCTGCTTCTATTTGGACATGTAGATAAACTGTTCCTCCAAAACATACTTTGGGGAAAAAAAATCCTAAGCAATCTAGTTGCGTTACCTGTCACCGCTTCCCAAAAACAACTATGCTAAATTACAGCCAGACTTCAAAAAAAGAGATCTTTCAAAGGTTCAGAAACCTGAAGCTGCCTTAGTGAGGATGCATTGCAATAGTCAAGAATGAAGATAAAATGGGTCATTTCAAATGGCACCACTTCCAGGTTCAGGGAAGAAAATCATCAGTAAAATTTGTATGGAGCGAGGAAGGAGTTAAATTAAAAATTTTGGTAAGATTCAAAAGATGGAGGCCCTCAAATAATAGGCTAATAACGTGAGGAGCCAGCCTAGCCAACGGATTCTCGGTATTTATGGTACAAAGATATAAAAAGAGGACAACATTCTAAAAGGGTGTATTAGCAAACAAAGTTTGATAATGAGAAATAATAAGATCAACAATTTCCCTATTAGGCCCTCCTTCAAATGCCTTCCATGCGGGAGACAATTATAATAAGAAAAATGTAATTACATCCACAGATACGGTTCACTTAGACCCAAAGAACAGATTAAACACAGAGAATTATTTAGCAAAGGACCAGAATGTACCATAGTTGATGTACTTACAAATTGCCCAAAGGATAAAATCTCATCTTAATGAAGAATAAGGATAAAGGAAAGAAAGAAAAAGAGCAGAATTTGAAATTGCTCAAATATTTTTTTTTAATATTCATAAATATACAATAGAGCAGAGACTTCAGTGTCAAGTCAGAAAAAGCCTGAAATGTCTCTTACTGCAAAATAATTCAGTGAGTTTTGCAGTGGTCTATTCCTGCTAAGATAAACACATTTAACTAATTGCACAATTTCATCTCAGAATTATGGTTAACATTATGGACATTTTTCCCCTTTTATCTTTGGTGGTTTAAACTGGCAACTTCTAGTTCAAATGCTAGAAATGCCAGCGTGCCCAGCTAATATCTGCAAGACTGCTTAAATATTCAGACTTTTAGGAGCAACTGTACGAAGCAGAGAAGCATCTGATATAACATTACTAAACAAAATACATACGAGTACAATTTTTCCTCCTCTTACTAGCTTTAATTTTATTGGCCTCCTAAGAAATTTGTTTTGAACTCAGGGATTAAAAATTTGCAAGTATTTCCGTTTCTGTATACAACTCACATTGTTTCTATTTGTTGTTTCAATTTACTTAGAGAAGCAATTTTAATTCTGGAGATTAACATTTGGAAAATCAGGCATTTTACAAATATAGATTAGCTCCGGAAAAATGAAATTATAACATATGGAGTTTTTTTCTCCCCTTTTAATGTAGGAAAATGAATCCATATGTGATACGCTATTGCATATAATTATCTACCTGAAACTTAGCGTGTTCCCTTAATTTTCACTGTGTTACCACTATGCCTTGAAACCATTTTCTAAAACCTGAAGCTGGAATTAGACGTTTTCACATTCTCTAAAAACGTGGCATCAAACGGAAGTACGTAGAGACACGCTATGTATGAACCCTGTCAGGAAACGGGAATCTACAAGTTGAGTGACGGTTGTGCCATTGTGGGAATGTGTCCAGAGGGCTCCATGGTGGATGGGGCCATTTTTAATTTTCCCTTCACCTACTGAATTATTTTGTAGTAAGAGGAATTTCATACAGGCACAGAGGAAGCTAAGCTAGCTCTGAGGTTTTAGCACAAAAAACAGCATTATTTCCCCCTTTTTCCCCATTTGGGCCACAATCCAACACGTTAGTATTTTGGGAAAACAGCCTATGCCTTCGAAAAGTTCCCATTGCACGGCCTTGAAGTATCAGGATTGTCTCAGGCTGTGAACGGCTCACATACATTCCTCACCTTCCCAGCTCCCAATACATTCCAAGCATTCCCCTCCCCCCCCTTAGTTTCTGTTCTCAAGTTGCGAGTAGGGGTGTGTTACGAGTTCAACCTTGACAGGTTCTTGTATTCACAATTCCCATTTTTGTATGCCGTTTTATCCGCAGTTGTGCACTGCTCCGAGTTGGTGATGATGGTGCCCTGCACCCCTTAGGACTTCTCCTAGCCAGCCCAGCTACGAGTAGCCCCTCAAAGCCAAGCAACAAAGCAGCCAGGTGTGGTGCGTGTCATTGTGATGGAACTGTGGTGGAACTGTGGTGTTGATGTTTTGGGAACGAGAGGAGGTGGGTTTCTGTTAACTTTGTGGAAATAAAACGACTGGGGGCAGCGCAGTCAATACTGTTTTGTAGTTGAGGGAAGACCAGGAGGCAGCAGGCACTGTTAACGATTTATTTTGAGATCAGGTCCCGGGCGAGGCACCGCCAGGATTCCCTCTTATTTATACAAAGAACTCTGTAACGAAGAACCAATCAGCCAATCAAGCGAGGTCAGCTGTAGCAGCCGCGGCTGTCAATGAGCTGTTTCTGTGGCCAGCTGGCAGCTTTGACAGCTCCGGATGTTCTGCGCATGCGCGGCCCAGGCAACTTTGACAGCTGTCAGTGAGCTGTGCCTGCACGGCAGCTTGACAGCTGTCAAAGCCAGCCGCTTTGCTGCGTCTGCGTGGATGAGAGGCGGCAACCCTTTTGACAGCTGTCAACGGGCTGCCGTGTTCTTCCTCACGAACGTGTGAGGAGAATAAACCCGTGTTTTCCCTCACGAACGTGTGAGGTGAATAACAGTTTAGCAGTCAATATATAACAAATACTGTAGGAAAAAAACACTGCTTCTTTTAGCAGTAGGGCTCACAAATTGTAGTGGTCAAGTAGTAGGACCAGAAGCAGTAGTAGCAGTGTGTGAGAAGGAACTGCGAGTACCACCCATTGTGTACTTGTGGGCGGGTTGCCTCAGGGCCAAGGAGGATTGCGTGGGCTGCTCTGGGGTCTGAGGGGGCCCACCGACTTTGGGCATAGATTAAAAATATGGGACGGAGGGCTATATAAATGTAATTAATACATTTAATTAATAAAATCATGGCCTTTGTTCCCAGGGACTGAGAAATAGCCAAATAAACCCCTTCTTGCAAAAAAGAGCAAAATATTTTTGTGTTTCTATAGACCGCCTGTGCTTGTTGGCGTCCTCGCTTTGTGCAAACGAAGACCTGGGAAGGCTGCTGGCCTTCTCTGAAGCCTCCACATCCAGAGGTCAAGGTAGGTACCCAGTGCGAGTGCCCCAAAGCCTGAAGAAAATGCCAGAAAATCTGGGAAATTTCTTTTTGGAAAAGTCAGGTTGGCGTAACTGCTCGCAGCTTCTGAGCCAAGAAGGGAAAGTGGGAACAGGGTGCCGCGTTGTCAAGAACCCCAACTCTACACAACACCCCCAGGAATGGCCCTCCACCCCGTGTGCCATCTCTCCCCCTCCCCCTTTCAGGGACATTGTTGTGAGGAAAAAAGGGGAGTTTGTGGATTCTGCCTTGGATTTTGGAGGAAAGATCGGCTACGTATGTTCTACCTGAAAGCACACTCCCAAATTTAACAATCAAGGTCAGCCGTGGAGAAGCTCCTGAAATCAATCATAAGGATGGGGAAGGAGAGGGTGAACCTCTGTGAACATCTGCCCTCATTGATTTTTGTTTTTCTCTGCAGAACCATTTATGGACATTTTAGCTTCACCCCACACAAAGGATGCTTTGGACCGAGGCAGCTTCGCTGGATATTATAACCCTGGTAGGAGAATCCTGAACTTTGTTTCAAGAGATGAAACCATCTCCCAAGTTGCAAAGGGGCAGATGAGTGAGCGGAAGGGGAGGGGGCAAATTCAGCCCCCCTTCCTCCTTCTGTCAACCGCAGGGAGGAGGCTGTGCCCGACCGTCACCTGAACAGCAGATATGAGAATGATTGCGTATCTTGCTTTGCCCTCAACGGTGGTGGTGGTGGAGAACCCAACCCCAACAGACAGCCTGCTTGTTCCCCTGATTTAAAGGCATCGCTCGGGGGGGTGGTCGCATCCTTGAAAAGAAGAGGTTCCTTCTGCACGTTCCCCAAATTCAAAGTTCACCCAGATATCCTTCGTTGCGTTAAAGTCAGGGCGACGCACAGCTTGCATCTGCGAGAAAACACAATGCCTTCACAAGAAAACCTTGGAGAACCGAGATTCTTCATAGATGGCTGTGTGGAGGTCCATGGGGGGGTGTTGAAGACGTCCACATGAAATGTTGGGGCGAGGAACTGGAAAAATATTTCATGCTGCATCATGTCTGGTGGCGGAATTTCAGCTGCTGCGTTTCTTGAACTTTGGGGCTGCTTTTCTGCAGACTGGCAAAAATGGTTTCTTTTTTTTTTAACCATCTGTGCATCACCGAGGCAACGCTGAAGCCTATGTTGGTTTGTCCAGCAGGTCCCCCTACTGGTGGCCAGTGAAGCCGTTTTTGGCAGAGGGAAGGATTATCTGAACCCCCTTCCAAGGTTGGGGTGGAGGATGGGAGGACCACAACTAACCTCAAGGTTTCTCCTCGCCTCCCCCCTTCAGAGTCCGCACCCACCTCCCCTTTCAAGCAGGGAAGGGACCACAGAGGACCCAACGGTCCGAAAATGGCACAAACCTCCAGCCAGATTTATGATTTAAAAAAATAAATAGTAACGTGCAGACTGTTTGAATTTAATAATGTTTTCCACTATTCCATCAAAAAAATTTAAGAAATATGGGATCGATCCATTTAAATTTTATGCCGCTTCCTTGCTTTCCCATCCCACGTATATTCCTGAGTGTAGCACAGTTGGTTTTTATTTTAAAGTTGGGTAGCAAATTGTGTAAATCGAGATCTGCCGCCTCGGGTTTTTCTGCTTTTCTCCTGAGGTTTCTGTGGTTGGAAATGAAACACACATTTCACCACGTTGGGGTGTTGCTAACCCTGCTGTTTCAGAGAGGAAGCTCCAGAGCAGAGAAACTCAAACAGCAAAAAGTTTTGTCTCCTTTCGTTTCATTCCAGAAAAAGCCTGGAGACCTTCACACATATTGGCTTGTGCTTCCCTTCGGGGACTGTGAGCTCATGGAGCACATCATGGATTACACCCAAGTGATGTCCCCCGCCCCCCGGAGGCCTTTGACACTTAGCGATTTTTGTCTCTGTGTAGCCCTGTAGTTCTATTTTCTCCGGGGGGGGGGTTGTTTGTTTGTTTGCAGTTTAGCCCTTGTATTGAAAGAAAACCACTCAGTATCCTGCCAGACCAGGATACTGCGACATTGGCTAGAAAAACTGCTGACAGAGCTGGTGAGGTTGCATGGGTGTGAGAAAGAGAATTAAGGCCGAGATAAGTCAACCTGCAAGATCCTGTTGTGATTCAGGGTCAGCCTGTGGGTTCGGCAGTTGGGTCGGATGAATCAGAGGAGGAGGGGGGTGTTGAAGACCTTGCTGAGGGGGTTGAAGATCTTGCTGATGATAGCCCTCAGGCAGGCCCCTCCCACTTGGTCACCATGGAGACCCAGCTGTGTGAGCCTGACAGTGTGGATGAAGATGACCCACAGCTCGCCCTGTTCAAGGACGCCCGACGCAGGAGGCAGTCAAGTAGGAGTAAACAGAGGAAGGCTGTGGGGCTTCTCGGAAGGAGGCAGAGAGAGGCCACGCCCTGAACTCTTTATAAAGGGAATGTTTGGGGAGGGCTGGTTTGCTGAAAGCAACCGCTCAGATAGTGTTTCAAAGCTCCTGTATCTTGGTACGTGTCTTGTTTGTTTTTTGTAGTAATAAATTTGGCAGACGTCATTCCAGCCTCTTGCCGTTTATAAAGGGGTTGCCTTTTCTGCAGGGCCGGTAGCAGGCTGGTACAGAACAGATCCTCGTATTTCAGAATAAAGAAAAGACACGACAAAAATGCTCAAAAATGCCCTTAGTCTATACTTAACAAGCTGCCCAGAGTCACCTTATCAGGGAGATGGGCAGCATATAAATTTAATCAATAAAATAAGTTCAACTTAAATTGCAGCACTGAGCACACCAACATGATAGGTGTCAACTGTGCATCTCATCATCCAAAGGTCAGCCTCTGGAATGCAAAGAGGGCCAAAGTCAACAAATTGCTGCAAGTGGCCTCTCCTTGCTCAACATGGTGAATGAATGAATAAATGATCTTTATGGACCTTGAGTTTTCCGAGGCCCACCAAAGACAAGCCAATTGAAGAAATCCCTACAGCAGTTGATAATTTGTGTGCAATCACAAATGGGTGAAAATCATCCAAAGTTTTCCCCACGACAAGGACAGTGAACTGGGATTTCTCTTCTCCACTTCTACTGCATCTGGAGAAGATCAGGCAGAGGAACAGTAGATAGATTAGCCGGTGTTGCAATCGTCTGGCCAAGCTTTTTTGTGGATAAAATCTCTCATCTTCGCTCCAAGTTGGAAGCCAAGTTAATTTTTAAGGAGCCGGCCTTCAAAATTATATGCATTTTAAATACAGAGCTGGGTTTGATGGTGCTGGTCGGTGAAATATGGTGATGTGTGTCAGTGAAGCTACGCCACTGAAGAAAAAGCATCAGCTGTTTCTGAGAAAGAGCAATATATCTGTGTGACCCTGCGGGAAGGGTAGAGGGACCCCCTAGAGGGAGGCTGTCAGCTTTTGATCAATGGGTTTTGTGGTGGTGACCTACAAAATTCTACAGAAGAGTCCAGAACTGGAGCAACGGTGAGAAGATGCAGAGAAACTTGAACCAAATGAGCTTCAGAAAGGAAGTCTGTTGGGTTTTTTCCACCCTCCGTTTTAGGACTGAAGGCCAAGCTGGACACAAATCTGACAGAGGAGCAGAAGGACCAGAACTGACCTAGTAGCCAAAGGGCCATAAAAATGAAGGACACTACCCCAATAGATGGTAGAAATCAAAAGTGACCAGCAGCCAACAGAAAAGCGAAATATGTTTAAGCTGACTAATGTACCATAGCAATTTGGAGCTTTGTGTAAAGGTGTAAAAACATAGTTCTGTGCCCTTCTTGGGGCTGGTTAGCTCCCCAAAATTCCCTCCCCCATCTCTTAATTTTTAACACTCCTCACCTCTTTTAAATTTTGCATATATTTTAATGTTTTGACATAAAAGTAAAACATCTGCGAGGGAGATGCATCAACTCCCCTCCGCCCTGTGCGTGCCCACAGAGAGGGCCTCCTCAGGGTGCCTCCAGTCAGGGAATGTCGACTGGTGGCCCCCAGGGGGAGGGCCTTCTCTGTGGGTGCCCCGGCACTATGGAACCCACTGCCGGTTGAGCTCCGGATGGCATCGGACCTCCGATCCTTCCGTCGCGGGTTGAAGACCCACTTGTTTGAGTTATCTGGTCTGGCCTGAAGGGGAATATGGGTTTTTAAATTGGTTTTATCATTTTACTATTGTTGTATTTTAATTGGGCATGGTTTAATTTTCTTTTAATTTTTGTATACCTATTTATATATGCCCTGTGAACCGCCCTGAGTCCCTAGGGAGAAGGACGGTATAGAAATCCAATAAATGAATGAAATGAAATGAAATTTCAAAATTTGATAAAATAGTCTGTAGAAATAATATTTAAAGAGCACAAAACATTTTTTCTTATTTCATCCACTACTCCAAATCTGAATGTAGAGGGTTAATTTTGTAAGTAATCCAACTTTTTGAAACAGAAAGGGCTCTTCTTCAATCTGACCGGTGTTCTGTCTGTTGTTCTGTCCGTTGGTCTGTCGCCCTCCCTTTTCCATACCGGCAGCGGGAGAGAAGACACAAGGGATCACTCTCGTAGTGCGACTTCCGACAGGACTTAAGAGTGACATTTGCCCAGTCTGGACTTGTAGAAAAGTTGTGGCCTTTTGAGAACATGAAAGGCCTCAAGGATGATCAGACAGGCCATGGTCAACGTTAGAAATGGATTACCGTAATTCACTGTATATGGAGCTTCCCTTGAAGACTATTTTGGAAGCCTTCAACTCATGCATCTACAGCAGTTGTATTAGCTACAATTTCAGGTGGGATGTGCTGGTTGTCACCTCAAAAGGTCTACATGGACTTGGACATCTCTACAACCATCCTCTCCAGGGTGGAACTGCCAGACTGGCAAGAAAAAAGTGCCACCTACAGAACATGTATTTGGCAACCACCCTCTCATCCCGGTTCCCATTCCAGGAAGCACCTTCAACTCCTGGGCCTGTGGACCATTTACAGGCCCTGGACTTCAGAACCACCTCAAGGATGCGGGTTTTCAGAAGCACATTTGGGAACGGGGAAGATTAGCCTTCCCTGTGCTTGTGCACTGGACTGTTAGTTGTCTAAATGAATGATTGAAAGGCTATTGTGTTACCCACCTTATGTTTATTGGTGGATATCAAATGTAGCTGTTCCCCCATGTAGAGTTTCCTTGTTGCTTTAGAGGGTAAATTGACGGTTTATTAATCTTCTGGTCTGACTTATAACTATCTTTGGAAGTCATGCACAGTAAGCACAAAGCAGAGGAAACATCCAAGGTCCTTAAGGGGGTGGTGGAAGAACTTGACAAAGCCAAGGTGGTTTATTCTTCCATTCTGCTCATCACTGCTTCACACTACAGCTTCAGCCTTGCTGTTATGGGGTACATGACATTGACTCTGTGACCTAAGCAGAAATTGAAGTGTAGTGTATGCTCTTAAGCATACACAGGATGTCAGCACAGCAGGGGGCTGGACAGCTCCAGGCTACAACTGCTTTTGGCGGGAAAGCCTGAATAGAGCAAGTTGTTGACAGCCCCAGGGCATGGTCAGCTCTGGCGGGAAGCCAGGGTTTAAATCCATTGGCCACCTGCACTGGCGGGAAGCCCAGGTTTGAATCTATTCGTTTCGATTCACCTGGGCAGGTATAAATAGACGCCAGGTAACCCCTTGCCCCAGCTTCATTCCTGATCCAATAAAGAAGTTACTACCCAGCTCCAGTGTCTGTCTGTGTGACCACGCGACTTTGCATGAAGCTTCTTCAGATGCCAGGCTAAGTGATTTGGGTAAACGGCATTCTAGAAATTTATAAATTATGTACAGGCTTTGCAAGGAGTACTTACAGTCCTCAGAGTTATGTTCAAAGAACCAACAGAGATTTTGCCGTAAGGGTGTTACACCATTCATGCAATCTCGGAATAGCTCCAATTCTCATGATGGAACCAAGGGTTTAAAGAAAGTGTCCCTCAAATCTCCAACTTCAAGCAAAAGCTGCTTTTTATTTTTTTTAGCCCATCCGGTAACAATGGAACAAGAGAAGATGGACAGACATCGGAAATTATATTTCATACATAACTTCAGTAAACTGAGCTGAAGGAAAAAGAAAAAAAAAGATGACTCTGGAAAGAGTGCAGAGAAGAGCAACGAGAATGCACATGCCACTGGGAGGCAAAAATCACAGAACAGCGTCTCACTTATTTTGGCTGTGTCGTGTGAGGGATTTTTTTTAATCCCATTTATATCCCGCCCTTCTCCGAAGACTCAGGGCGGCTTACAATCTAAGAAGCACAAATCAATGTGCTTAGCAGTAGCCTTCATTCTATGTATATGCCTGCTTATTAGGGCTTTCGCGGCCCCCCCAAGCGGCATTACAAAGTCAGCTTAATTGCCCCCAAAAATCTGGGTCCTCATTTTACCTACCTCGGAAGGATGGAAGGCTGAGTCAACCTTGAGCCTGGTGGGACTCGAACCTGCACAAATTGCAGGCAGCTGGTGTTACTTGAGGCATTAGCCCACTGCTCCAAGGCAGAAAGCAATTACATTGGGAAGAGTTATTGGTAAAAAGAAACCAGGCTGTTGAATAACCCGGTGGGCTAGGCACCATCACACCTGGCAAAAAAAAAGCAGTGCAAGATCAGAAGAGGTGAAGAGACTTGATCCATAGAATCACCAAGAGTCAGACATGACTGAAGGGATAACATCGGCATTATTTCAATGTTTCATGGTGCTGCTTTTATCGATTATAGGGTTGTCTCTAGGAGAGATGGGTAACACATCACCTTTAATAATTAGGCCCAGCCTTTGTCTCTTGACCAAACATGGAAGACCCAAAACCACAGCTTTCCATGCCACATGTAGTTTGGCCACCAAGAGGCAGTTTGTTCTAGGAAGTGGTGAGGGGGAGGGGGGGCTTGACCTGCTTCTATTTGGACATGTAGATAAACTGTTCCTCCAAAACATACTTTGGGGGGAAAAAATCCTAAGCAATCTAGTTGCGTTACCTGTCACCGCTTCCCAAAAACAACTATGCTAAATTACAGCCAGACTTCAAAAAAAGAGATCTTTCAAAGGTTCAGAAACCTGAAGCTGCCTTAGTGAGAATGTCACTGCACTTTTAGTTCGTTATCATTCATTATTTAGTTCGTTATCATTCGTTATCATTCATTAGAATGAATCCTGGACCAGTCAGCATCTTCCTCAAAAGTAGCAGATTGTGAAACCACAATAACATGATGAGAGTCTATGTATTTGCTCCGTTTTGAATCATCAATACCCATAAATCTCATCCTTCTTGCTGCAGGACCCCCTTTCTTTCTTTGGGCTAAGAATATTCACCATAGCGTATGAACCAAAAATATGGAGATGTGAGAGGTCAGGCTTGTGTCCATACAACATGAAATAAGGGGTCTGATTTATCACACTACTCCAAGTACGGTTGATGATATGGTTAGCATATTTGATTGCTTCACCCCAGTATGGAAGACCAAGGTTGGCATCTTCAAGAAGGCAACGCATCATGGTTTGCAAAAACCCATTTCTGCGTTCTGCCACTCCATTTTCAGCTGGAGTATAAGGAGCAGATGTCTGATGTACTATCCCATTCTCATGCATCCAGTCCTGGAAACGCTGAGACATGAATTCAGCACCGCGATCACTCTGGATTCTGGCAATGTTGACCTCGAATTGGGTATAGACAAGACTAGCAAAGTCTTTAAAGATTTGAAAGGTCTCAGATTTTTCTTTCATAGGATATACATATCCATATCTAGATTATGTGTCGTGTTTTATTGCCTTCCTGCATGCACATCATGCATCCTCTGAAGCACGGTCCTTCGCCCTCTACTAAGGTGATTTATACCTTGACAGAGGATCCATTGCAATAGTCAAGAATGAAGATAAAATAGGTCATTTCAAATGGCACCACTTCCAGTTTCAGGGAAGAAAATCATCAGTAAAATTTGTATGGAGCGAGGAAGGAGTTAAATTAAAATTTTGGTAAGATTCAAAAGATGGAGGCCCTCAAATAATAGGCTAATAACGTGAGGAGCCAGCCTAGCCAACGGATTCTCGGTATTTATGGTACAAAGATATAAAAAGAGGACAACACTCTAAAAGGGTGTATTAGCAAACAAAGTTTGATAATGAGAAATAATAAGATCAACAATTTCCCTATTAGGCCCTCCTTCAAATGCCTTCCATGCGGGAGACAATTATAATAAGAAAAATGTAATTACATCCACAGATACGGTTCACTTAGACCCAAAGAACAGATTAAACACAGAGAATTATTTAGCAAAGGACCAGAATGTACCATAGTTGATGTACTTACAAATTGCCCAAAGGATAAAATCTCATCTTAATGAAGAATAAGGATAAAGGAAAGAAAGAAAAAGAGCAGAATTTGAAATTGCTCAAATATTTTTTTTAATATTCATAAATATACAATATAGCAGAGACTTCAGTGTCAAGTCAGAAAAAGCCTGAAATGTCTCTTACTGCAAAATAATTCAGTGAGTTTTGCAGTGGTCTATTCCTGCTAAGATAAACACATTTAACTTTAATTGCACAATTTCATCTCAGAATTATGGTTAACATTATGGACCTCTTTCCCCTTTTATCTTTGGTGGTTTAAACTGGCAACTTCTAGTCCAAATGCTAGAAATGCCAGCGTGCCCAGGCTGAGGATTAATTTATTTTAATTGGGGTTTTATTTATACAGGGATAAATTTAATCTTTTTTAAACTTGGCTTTTAACTTTTGTATTTTTGGTTTTTAATTAGCCTGTAAACCGCCCTGAGTCCTCTGGGAAAGGGTGGTATATAAATGTAATAAAATAAATAAATAAATATCTGCAAGACTGCTTAAATATTCAGAGTTTTAGGAGCAACTGTATGAAGCAGAGAAGCATCTGATATAACATTACTAAACAAAATCCATACAAGGGCAATTTTTCTTCCTCTTGCTAGCTTTAATTTTATTGGCCTCCTAAGAAATTCATTTTTAACTCAGGGCTTAAAAATTTGCAAGTATTTCCGTTTCTGTTTACAACTCCCATTGTTTCTATTTGTTGCTTCATTTTACTTAGAGAAGCCATTTTAATTCTGGAGATTAACATTTGGAAAATCAATCCTGGTGGAATATGCAGAAGATATTCAAGCAAATGATAAAGTTTTGTCCGCAATTGTTTTTACTGGGCATAATTACGGATACTACTGTTGTGGACACTAAGTTGATGTTGAACTTAATTACGGCAGCAAGACTTTTAGTAGGTCAATATTGGAAGAAGGAGGAACTGCCGACTATAGAAGAATGGACTCTAAAAGTTTCTGACCTGGCGGAAATGGCAAAGATTTCGGCTTATTTGAAAGACCATTCGCAACAACGTTATATTATGGAGTGGAAAAAGTGGATTGATTAAATCCAGAACAAATTTGGGACTAATAAGTTTCATTTAGCATTTGTATAAGTTTTGATGTGATATTAGTATTGCTTGTAGTCATTTTACATGAGCTAGAGTGGGATAGACGTAATAGCTTATTGTTGTTAACATATGGTTGTTTATGATTGTTTTTACCTTTATACCTTGTATTTAGCTCTGGGAAGTCGGGGAGGGGGGAGGGGGGAAGGGGGGGAGGGTTAGGGAGGGTTAGGAAGGGTTGGGTTGAGGGAGGGGGGGAGGGATTGTTAAAGATAAAATGTATTGTAAAACTTTTCAATTAAAAAAAAACATTTGGAAAATCAGGCATTTTACAAATATAGATTACTTCCGGGGAAAAAGAAATTATAACATATGGAGTTTTTTTCTCCCCTTTTAATGTAGGAAAATGAATCCATATGTGATACGCTATTGCATATAAGTATCTACCTGAAACTTAGCGTGTTCCCTTAATTTTCACTGTGTTACCACTATGCCTTGAAACCATATTTTCTAAAACCTGAAGCTGGAATTAGACGTTTTCACATTCTCTAAAAACCTGGCATCAAACGGAAGTACGTAGAGACACGCTATGTATGAACCCTGTCAGGAAACGGGAATCTACAAGTTGAGTGACGGTTGTGCCATTGTGGGAATGTGTCCAGAGGGCTCCATGGTGGATGGGGCCATTTTTAATTCTCCCTTCACCTACTGAATTATTTTGTAGTGAGAGGAATTTCATACAGGCACAGAGGAAGCTAAGCTAGCTCTGAGGTTTTAGCACACAAAACAGCATTATTTCCCCCTTTTTCCCCGTTTGGGCCACAATCCAACACGTTAGTATTTTGGGAAAACAGCCTATGCCTTCGAAAAGTTCCCATTGCACGGCCTTGAAGTATCAGGATTGTACATTCCTCACCTTCCCAGCTCCCAATACATTCCAAGCATTCCCCTCCCCCCTTAGTTTGTTGTCAAGTTGTGAGTAGGGGTGTGTTACGAGTTCAACCTTGACAGGTTCTTGTGTTCACAGTTCCCATTTTTGTATGCCGTTTTATCCGCAGTTGAGTTGTGCACTGCTCCGAGTTGGTGATGATGGTGCCCTGCACCCCTTAGGACTTCTCCTAGCCAGCCCAGCTACGAGTAGCCCCTCAAAGCCAAGCAACAAAGCAGCCAGGTGTGGTGCATGTCATTGTGATGGAACTGTGGTGGAACTGTGGTGGAACTGTGGTGTTGATGTTTTGGGAACGAGAGGAGGTGGGTTTCTGTTAACTTTGTGGGGGCAGCACAGTCAATACTGTAGGAAAAAAACACTGCTTCTTTTAGCAGTAGGGCTCACAAATTGTAGTGGTCAAGTACTAGGACCAGAAGCAGTAGTAGCAGTGTGTGAGAAGGAACTGCGAGTACCACCCATTGTGTACTTGTGGGCGGGTTGCCTCAGGGCCAAGGAGGATTGCGTGGGCTGCTCTGGGGTCTGAGGGGGCCCACTGACTTTGGGCATAGATTAAAAATATGGGACGGTGGGCTATATAAATGTAATTAATACATTTAATTAACAAAATCATGGCCTTTGTTCCCAGGGACTGAGAAATAGCCAAATAAACCCCTTCTTGCAAAAAAGAGCGAAATATTTTTGTGTTTCTATAGACCGCCTGTGCTTGTTGGCGTCCTCGCTTTGTGCAAACGAAGACCTGGGAAGGCTGCTGGCCTTCTCTGAAGCCTCCACATCCAGAGGTCAAGGTGGGCACCCAGTGCGAATGCCCCAAAGCCTGAAGAAAATGCCAGAAAATTTGGGAAAGTGGGAGAAGGGTGCCGCGTTGTCAAGAACCCTAACTCTACACAACACCCCCAGGAATGGCCCTCCATCCCGTGTGCCATCTCTCCCCCTCCCCCTGCTCCTTTAAGGGACATGGTTGTGAGGGGAAAAGGGGAGGTTTGTGGATTCTGCAGGAAAGATCAGCTACATATCTTCTACCTGCAAGCACAAGAATTTTTGAGTCAAAACAAGCTCAGATTAAACCCATATAAGACAGAGATGGTTTTTTTCCCCCTGGTTCTATTAATCTCATTGGGAAGAAGGTATGAGCTGAACAAACAAATCAATAGAACCAGATTAATTGCCTGGGAGGATCTATCAAAAGACACCACAGAAGCTCCCTAAAGCTCAAAGCTCAAATCACTCCAATGCATTATTAAGAAACGATTGTCTATGCTGGATGCGACACTTTCTCAGACCGTGGGTGGTAAGGCCATACTTGCATGTGGGCAAACGCCCAACCTGCAGCAGATCCTATCAACAAGAAGAGAATGAGGTCCAAATCAGGTCTTGCACCAATGCAGATGTCTACTTTGCGCCCACATCTACACCCAGGGCACCATCTCCCTGGTCCCACACAAGATCCCGAGACTGTTTTCCACTGCTCTTCTTCCAAAGTGATGTGTAGGCCATCACCAGCCAGCAATGTCCCTCTGGACTGCACACAGGACAAACAGCAAAACTTTAATAAAGGTTCATTTTGCCCAAAGTACATCATGTGTACAGTGAGATTGGCTGAGCCTCCAATCTTAAGGGACATAAGCGTGACCTTTGGATTCAAACCTAGCTTGAAGTCCCATCAAAGATCTGGAAGTAGCTTCACAAGCCCAGTTGATCAAGAGACTGCTGATTAGAATTGATATGGTATGGATGACAAAAGAAATCAACTCCGAAGTTGAAGAGGTGTGTATTGAGACAGGTACTTGGGCAGACCATAACCCCATGAAATTTAGCTGGAAAGGTTCAAAAAAAATATCTAGATGGACCTTACAAAGATCAATCCTAAAAGATGATTTTAAATCAAAGATGGAGAGAGAATTAGATCTCTTCTTCAAGGAAAATAAAGTTGAAGACACCTCTGTACAAAATAACTGGGACACAGCCAAGGCAATAATGAGAGGGGTAGCAATGGCATATATGATAAATAAGAACAAGGGGAAAAAATGGAAAAGGTTAGAAGGGGAATATAAAAGTTTAGAAACAATACTCCAACAAGACCCACAAAAAAGGATATCAGACAATCAATGGATTTGATTAAACATAAGCTTAATATTCTAGATAAAGAGAAACTAGCACAACAAATGAGAGGCATAAAACAAAACCTTTTTGAAAATGCAAACAAACCGGGCCGATGGCTCGCATATAAATTGAAAAAACAAAAGGAGAAAAGCTGGATTAGTAAACTATGTGATGACAAAGGGAGAATACACTATCAGGAAGAGGAGAAAAAAACTATAGCCCAGGAATTTTATGAGCAATTATACAAAGAAGATAGTCAGGTAAATGTGGAGAAAGTGGAGGAATGTTTCCAAAAAGCTAAATTACCTAAGGTTACAGAGGAAATCAGAAATATGCTGAACGAAGAAGTTAGGTTGTCCGAGGTGATAAAGGCCATTAACGAACAAAAAAACAATAAAGCATCGGGCCCTGACGGTCTACCGATAGAAATCTATAAGGAACAACAAAATATTTTAGCACAACCCTTACTGGAGGTGTTTAATGCGGTATTAGAAGACGCAAGAACGCCTAAATCTTTGTCTGAGGCAAATATAGTTCTCATCCCGAAAGACAATACTGATAATACATCAATTCAAAATTATAGACCTATATCGCTACTCAATTCGGATTATAAGATATTCACATCAATCATAGCTGAACAACTTAAACGATTCCTGAATGACTTTATACATGTAGACCAGAATGGCTTCCTTGCTAAGAGGCAAACTAAACATATTAGAGTAATATGCCGACTGGTGGCCCCCAGGGGGAGGGCCTTCTCTGTGGGCGCTCCGGCATTATGGAACCAACTGCCGGTGGAGCTCCGGACGGCATCAGACCTCCGAACTTTCCGTCGTGGCCTGAAGACCCACCTATTTGAAATAGCTGGTCTGGCCTGACGGGGGATTATGGGTTTTAATTTGTTGTTTTAGATTTGTATTACTGTTTTTAACTGGGCATGGGTTTAATCTTTTTTAATTTTTGTACTGTCTTTTTTATATATGCCCTGTGAACCGCCCTGAGTCCCTACCAAGGAGAAGGGCGGTATACAAATTAAATAAAACTTGAAACTAATACTGGATACATTAGAGTATTACGAACTACACAGTGGACAACAGATGGCGTTATTATTTCTAGATGCCCAGAAGGCTTTTGATAATGTAAAATGGTCATTTTTATATTAACAACTCAATTTTATGGATATGGGTGAAAAATTTATAAACATAATTAGGGCAATCTATACTAACCAGGAAGCAAAAGTAATTATTAATGGGGAAACATCTAGGAAATTTCAAATCCAAAAGGGAACACAGCAAGGTTGCCCTTTATCTCCACTGCTGTTCATACTGACACTAGAAGTTCTAACGAGAACAATTAGAAATGACCCACAGATAAAAGGTTTAGCTATTAAAAAGGAAACTTTTAAACTCCAAGCATTTGCTGATGATCTGGTCTTCATCATGGAGGACCCATACCACACAGGACCAAAATTACTGGAAGAATTAATTAAATATGGTGAAGTTGCTGGATTGAGAATAGACATAAGACTATGATGATTGTTAAAAATATGACTAATAAACAAAAAGAAAAATTGGCTGGAATTATGGACATAGAAATAGTCAAAAAAATAAAATACCTAGGAATTAATATCATGGCTAGATGCACCTCACTTAAAGATAACTATGATAAAATAGTGAAACAAATAAAAGGTGATTTTGAAAGATGGGGAAACCTGAAACTTTCATTATTGGGGAGAATTGCGGTTATCAAGATGAATGTCCTGCCCAAAATCTTGTTCTTGTTCCAAAATATTCCAATACAACTTGACTCCAAATTCTTTCGAAATCTGAACAAACTATCACTAAATTTTGTTTGGCAAGGGAAAAAACCAAGAATCAAAATGAAATACTTGCAGGATACAAAGGAAAAGGGGGGTTTTGGATTGCCAGACCGGGAGTTATATTATCACACCGCAGCATTAAATTGGATTAGAGAATCAATAATTTTGAAAAATAGAAGATTACTGACTTTAGAAGGCCATGATTTACAATTTGGTTGGCACGCCTTTTTATGGACTGAGAAACAAGGATTATTTTCACACTTTCAAAAACATCAGATTAGGCAAGCATTATTTAATATCTGGAACAAAATTAGAACTCACAATTATACTAAAGTACCAGTCTGGCTATCCACTCTCGAAGCGATTGTTTACCCAAATCTATTTGATTTGGGCAACATAATTTCATATAAGGATATCATGAATGATGAGAGGGAATTGAAGTCTAGAAATGAATTAGATTTACAAGGAATAAAACTAGATTGGTGGGCCTATTTACAGATTCAATCAAGATTCGGGAAGGATAAAAAAGAATGGGGGATAAATACTCAGGAAACAGCCTTGGACAAATTATTGGGCCCAGATAATAAACAGATAAAGAAATTATATAATTTGCTTCTGGGATACAAGTTGTTCGAGGAACAAGTGAAGGACCCTATGTTGACTTGGGCTAAAAATCTGGGACATGGCATTGACCTTGATACATGGCAAACGCTCTGGGACAGAAATAAAAGAATAACATTGGCTTCATCTTACAAAGAAAACCTATTCAAAATGTTCTATCGATGGCATCTTCCTCCAGCACGTTTAGCCAAAATGTATAAGACAGTATCTCCTAAATGTTGGAAGTGCTCCGAAGAACTTGGTACATACTTTCATACATGGTGGTCCTGTAGCAAGTCACAAAGATTTTGGGAAATGATTTGGGCATGGCTAAAAGAAATATTAAGACAAGTTGAGTTCAGTCCAGAATTTTTCCTATTGGGCATAACAAAAGAGAAATACCCCAAAGACGAGTTGTATCTGATGATTCACATTACCGCAGCAAGAATGTCATTTGCCCAGAATTGGAAAAGGAGTGAAATCCCAGTAGAAAACGAGGTAATTAGGAAAATTTGGGAATGCGCAGAAATGGATAAATTAACTTTGGAAATTAAAAATAAAGACCAATCAGGTTACTACAAAATTTGGAATAAATTTTATCTTTGGCGGGAACAAAAGGAAGGTCTCTATTAGAACTTATAGATTGGTTGATTGCTCTAAGTATTGTATTATATTTAATTGACTTGTATCTTAAGTGTATTTTATATGTACATATATATATATGAATATTGTAGACAAGAAGGTATGTCAGTCCGTAATAAATTTAATAAAGTAAAAAAAAGAGACTGCTGATTAGAGATCAAGAGATTTCAGGTTACTTGGAAGGTTTAAACACACAATGTGTGTTTTAACCCTTTACAATCACCTTTCAACTTAACTGTTTTAAAATGCCTTGCCAGAAACCCTGTCTGCATCTTTCCCTGCCTCGTCCTAATATGTACTTAAATCGCACTGCAGCCCACCAAAATGTGCACTTTAAAAATGCTAGTTTTAAAAGGGGCTCCTGGATTCAAGATTTCCAAGTAAAAATATGTAACGTGTTCTTAAAGTTTGGCACCGGGCCTGGGGTTTGAATGAATGAAAGAATGAACCTTTAGAATCAAATAACCACCATGTATACCTTGAGATTGGCTGAGTGTCCATTTGTGCCCCCACCACCACAACTCAATGACAACAAACCCACCATCTTGTTACACCATGTGAGCTAATTGCACAACACACTGGCCTCGCAAGTCAATCATACATAAAATTATTTCCCGTTCAAGAGCCTGACAGCCGATGGATAGCTTTTCTTCAGCCTGTTGGTACAGCTGGCTATACTCCTGTATCTCCTACCGGATGGTAGGAGAGTAAAGAGATACCGTCCAGGGTATGAGTTGTCCTTGAGAATTTTCCTCCCTCTTCCAAGGCAGCGAGCCTTGGAGAAGAGCCAGGGCCATTTCTGTGTTTAGAAAGGGATGGGGGGGGGGAAACCTGCAAATTGCATTCGGCTTAGCTTAACATCTGTTCTGGCAATCGGGTGGAAAGCATAGTCAAAGACAAAATAACGAAGGAGGGAGGAAAATGTGCAATTAAAATTTTATTTCCTTATTAAGAGTTAAGAATCGTAGCCAGAAGAATGTGACAGTGAGCAATTTCACACACTTTGTGACTTTTTGCTGGCCTGTTTAGCCCAACATTCTGGTTTCAGAACTTTGTCCTAACGTTGGTCAATTCCTGTAAGACTGCGTCTGGATGAAACTCAAAGGGGGGGGCGGTTTGAATGTGACTAAGAATTTCGCACACTTTGACTTTTTAAAAGCCTGTCAAACCCACCATTCTGGTTTTAAGAACCGTGTCAGAATGTCATCCAATTGATTGGATTCATTTGAAACTTGACACTTTCCCAAGTCTGAAGTAATGGTAGGTAGCGCACCACAAAGCTGGTATGTATCTGCGCGTCAGTTTTTGCCCTTTTCTGGACTGACAATCCCTGATCCCACACATCCGCACCCTAGCCACCTCCTGCTCGACTACTGCAATGTGCTCCACAAGGGGCAGTCCTTGAAAACTACCCTGAAGTTTCAATTGGTTCACAATGGGGCAGCCCTGCCATGCTGCCCTGACACCAGATTTGCACACTGGTGTTACCTCTCTTGCAGGAGCAGCACAGGCTGAGAATTTGCTTTTGGATGCAACACAGGGGGGGGTCACCTCCAAATCCCTCCATGGCCTGTGAAGGACCATCTACTTCCAACAGTGGTGAGGAATGAGAAATTCTCTTAAAGAGGCCCTCCGGACAGATCATCTTTCTTCAAGGAGCAGCGTTGACTGAGAGTTTGCTTCTGGATGCAACTCAAGGGATGGGTTGAATTTGTTGAGTGTGTCAAAGAAGAATTTCATACACTTTGTGACTTTCTTCCAGCCGGTTAAACCCCCATTATTCTGGTTTAAGAACTGGGTCAGAGAATGTCAGCCAATTCCCGTAAAACTGCCAAGGGCCAAATGAATCCATTTTCTGGAGTGGGTGGTAGGTAGCCCACCACAAACATGGTACTGTACATACCTGTGTGTCACTTATGCCCTTTCCTGGATCAACCATCCCTGATCCCACTTTTCTATACCATCGTCACCTCCTGTTTTGACTACTACAATGTGCTCTTCATGGGACGGTCCTTGAAAACTATCCTGAAGCTTCCGTTGGTTCAAAATGGGGTGGCCCACATTTTTTTGTGCAAGGTAGATTTACACAGGTATTTTCTATTGAAGAGGCCTGCCCTGGCTGAAAATTTCCTCTGGATGCAACCCAAGGCGTGGGTGGTCACCTTCAAAGCCCTCCATGGCCTGGAACCAGGTTATGTAAAGGACTGTCCGGTTCCAAACACATCCACCTGACCCAAGAGTGGGGGAGGGGGAATGAGAAGTTCTAAGGGGGGGGTCCTCCATGCACAGATCATCTTTCTTCAAGGAGCAGCGCTAGCTGAGAATTTGCTTCAGGATGCAACTCAAGGAGTGGGATTGAATGTGGCAGTGAGCAATTTCATGCAATTTGGGACCCTTCCCTAGCCTGTTTAACCCATCATTCTGGTTTTAGAACTGTCGGAATGTCAGCCAAGTCCTGTAAAAATGACAGGTTTCAAATGAACCCCAGAGTCTGTGCCTCAGTTAAGTCCTTTCTTGGACCAACAGTCCATATGTCACCTCCATTGTGGGAACGGCACTGGCTGAAAAATTGCTCCTGGATGCAACTCAAGGCGGGGGGGGGGGGGAGGAAGTGTGTTGAATGTGGCAGTGAGCAATTTCATGCAATTTGGCAGAATTTGCCAGCCTGTTAAACCCATCATTCTGGTTTAAGAACAGTTATCAGAATGTCAGCCAAGTTCTGTAAAATTGCCAAATTTCCAATGAATCCAGAGTGTGCCAAAACCCATTCCTATTTTATTTCATTTCTATTTCATACCACCTCTGGATCTTGTCCATCTTCCGAACATGGAGGGATCACACTTTCCTAGGAAGAACTGAGCCATAAAATCTGGACTTCTGAATCTTCCTCAAAGATCAGCTGGGCCTAGGGTGCCCTTTGCACTGGGTCATCTACACTAATTAGGACCACCAACTCATGCCTTATCATTCATGCCTTAGTCACCTGGATATCACATAGTAGTATATTTGGGGCTGGGAAAGTAATCCCAGCAAC
>NC_139518.1:1046224-1168431 GCF_947247035.1 Vipera ursinii
AGTCTAGCCCCTAGGCGGCAGCCAATGGGTTTGAACCCACTCTTGCGCCTGGGGCTAGCCAGTTGCAGGAACCGGAGACAGCCAGTCTGGCTTGCTGGAGAGCCGTTGGCTGCTCCAGCAACGCACGTGGTGTATCACCACAAGCACCGGTACATAACAGCTGCTATCATGCTCACACACACACACACACACACACACACACCCCTTGTCCTTCACGCAAAGCAGAGACCTGAGCCAGATGAAGCCGGAAGAACAAAGGCTTGTTGCCTTCTCCCTGAGTGATCGATCTGGTCCCCCCCATAACCAGCTCATTTAACAACGCGATCAATACCTGGCACTCCTCATCGGCCGACAGTCGTGATTTGACAGACAGACATGCTCTCGGGATGCCCTTGTGGCTTCTCCCTCTTTGGGGGGGGGGGAGACCAAGGGGGGGGTGGCCCCATTTCTAGCATTCTCACTGAGGCTAAAAATGGTGCAATTCCAGGGGTTGCACAATACAAACAGCCGCTCAAATTCCCCCGGGGAGAAAAATAATAATAATAATAAAATTGGAAGGGACTTTGGAGGTCATCTAGTCCAACCCTCTGCTCAGGCAGGAAACCCTGTACCTTTTCAGACAAATGAACCAGTCTCCCCTCCCACCAAGAGGTAGAACTAGCTATAGGTACCATGTGCCCTGCTTTGAGCATGCGGGGGTGGGGGGTGGGGGTCAGGCTACAAGACCTCCAAGATCCCTCCCAGCCCTATTGTAGCTGATGGCCACAGTCGAGTCCCAAATTTCCGTGGCTAGGTGAAACAGTGGATAAGCGACTTTTGCCTCATTTCCTGCCACAGCCGTTAAGCACGGCCGCTAAGTTGGTAACACGGTCGTTAAGTGAATCTGGCTTTTCCCCGTGGATGTTGCTTGTCAGAAGGTCGCAACAGGGGATCACGTCACACACACACACACACACACACACACCGAGGCCACTTCCTTCTCACTCCGTCTGCCTTTTGCTAAGCGGACTCTACCCACTGCTCTCCGCTCCTTTCTCCTGGGAAATTTTGAGGCTTCTAGCTGTCATTTCAGAATAAAATTAGAAAGGAACCACATGGGTCATCTAGTCTGACCCCCCACCCCACCCAAGCGGGAGACCCTACACCGTTTCTGACAGATGGCAGTCCAAACTAGGAACCGTGAATAGAGTTTAATTGTTTCATCTTCCGCATAAGCTATTAACAGGCCTCCTCGTTGTTCCAGGCAAATGTTTGAAGACAGCCTGAAACAGACTTTCTCTCCCGGAAATGCAATCCTGAATTAATTTCTTGGGAGTTGATGCCAGACTTTCTTGTTTTTACAGCTGAATTTATATATATATATATATATATATATATATATTCCCACACATTTTGCATCTCTCTAAAACTCACAAGCAAAGGCTGTGCCCACCGCACAGCAGCTGCAGAAAGAGCCGGGCAGGGATTTTAGCCAGCAGAAGCAGCCGTTTCAAAGCTCCCTCTGTTATCTGCAAAACTACATCCCTGACACAGCCTGCCCCACCAAACTAAAGTTAGACGGGGAAAAAAACTTTTACACCTAGGCAGGAAAAACCAAAGGCACAAGTACAGACTGGGGCGAGACCTGCCTCAAAAACAGCGCCTGTGAGAGGGACCTCGGAAGTCCCGGTGGACGATCGCTTGACCGTGAGCCAGCCGGTGTGCGGCAGCAGCCCAAAAAGCTAACACAATCCTGGGTTGCGTAAACAGAGCATAGAATCAAGATCACGAGAAGTACTATTACCGCTTTGTTAAAGCCCTAGTGAGGCCACAACCTGGAATACTGCAGCCAGTTTTGGTAACCCTATCACAAAAATGATGATGAGAGTTTGGAAAAAATTCAGAGAAGAGCAACTAAGATGATCCAAGGCCTGGAGACCAAAACCTATGAAGAAGACAGGGGTCCACGTCTTCTCCAAAGCGCCCGAAGGCAGGAGAAGAAGCAACGGATGGAAACTAACCAAGGAAAGAAGCAACCTGGAACTAAGGAGAAACTTCCTAAGAGTGAGGACAATTAACCAGTGGAACCACTAGCCACCAGAACCTGTGGGTGCTTCGTTAGTGGAGTTTTTTAAAGAAAAAAACTGGACAGCCATTTGTTTGAAACGGTCCAGGTTCTCCTGCCTTGAGCAGGGGGCTGGTCTAGAAGACCTCCGAGGTCCCTTCAGCTCTATTCTGATTAATTGATTGAAAAGAGAGGGCTTGGAGCTTTGGATTTTAGAAGCAGGTATAGCAAACCTATTGGTAGGCCTATCCAGTTGTTTTCCAGCACATAAATAATAAATGCCTTTATTATTTGGACTTAATAAATCTGTGACGGAGAACTTTTCTTAATCAATCTGCGGTAAATCTTTTATTGACTTGCACAGTAGGGCATTGGGGGGGCTATTTAGGTCATGATGCTCCCCCCTCCAGGCCGTCAGTGCAGGAATTTAAAAGAAAGCGTCTCTGAGAGATCCACGGGGGGGTGTCTACAGAGTATGGTCAAAGAAGTCAGGAAGATAACAGAGTAATAGGCTTGAACGGAACTTGGAGGTCTTCTAGTCTATCCCCCTGCTCAGGCAGGAGACCCCGTACCATTCCAGACAAGTGGCTGTCCGGTCTCTTCTTAAAAACCTCCAGCAATGGAGCAGCCACAACTTCTGGAGGCAACTTCTGTTCCCCTGGTTGATTGTCCTCACTGTCAGGACGTTTCTCCTTAATTCCAGGTTGCTTCTCTCCTTGATTAGTTTCAATCCGTTGTTTCTCGTCCTTCCCCTTTGGTGCTTTGGAGAACAGGTGGAACCCCACCCGCCCCCTCTTCTTTGGGGCAGCCCCTCAAACATTGGAAAACGGCTATGTCAACTCCACTCCTTCTCTTCATTAGACTACCCAATTCTCTCAACCATTCAGAAGAACAAAGTTGGAAGGGACCTTGGAGGTCTTCTAGTCCAACCCCCTGCTCAGGCAACAGCTTGGTTGCTTTCTTGCAGACTTTTCATGACCCAACTAGGAAACATCATCAGTGCTAGTATGCAGTGGGGTTTCCTTCCTTCCTTCCTTCCTTCCTTCCTTCCTTCCTTCCTTCCTTCCTTCCTTCCTTCCTTCCTTCCTTCCTCCTCCTCCCTCCCTCCCCTCCCTCCTTCCCTCCCTGTACGGATGATGTTCCCTAGCTGGATCGTGAAATGTCTGCAAGAAAACCACCCAGCTCAGAGAGCACCAAGGACCCCACAGTCTTCCTCCTCCTCCTCTTCCTCCTCCTCCTCCTCCTCCTCCTCCTCCTCCTCTCTCCTCCTCCTCCTCCTCGCAAATCCCCATTCCCTTCTATCATTGATGATGTTCCCTAGTTGGGTCATGAAACATCTGCAAGGAAACCACCCAGCTCAGAGACCATCAAGGACTTCCCAGTCCTCCCCCTCCTCCTCCTCTTCCTCCCACTCCTCCTCCTCTCTTCTTGCTTCCTCCCTCCCTTCTAGCATTGATGATGTTCCCTAGTTGGGTCCTGAAACGTCTCCAAGAATCCCACCCAGCTCGGAAAGCACCAAGGACCCCCCATTCTAGCCTTAAGCTAGGATTGTTCCCTTCTCTAGGAGAAACGTCTGTCTGGTGAGTGCTAATATCCTCAAGGTGGTCAGCTGGCACAAGATGGCAGGTCTGACTGACAGAAGCTGTGGGTGAGAGCAGAACAAAATGGGGTTTTGTACCCAGGACTTGTCCAGCTTTCTAGTAACTCTCAGAAACGTCTTGGATGACTTTTAAAAGGAGACCGAAAGACTCGTGAAGGACATACAGTATCTGTGGGGACCTGCTGAAGACTCCAGGACACCTTTGGGTTCAGACAGCAGGCTTCGGAGTTAATTCTCATATACTCAGAAGTAAACCAACTGCTGCTACACGGGTCTGTTAACCAAACAAGGAGCAGACGGCAGCTGCCCTCCCCCCCCAGAGTCATTTTTCATCCTTGGGGCGGGGGAGAAAAAGAAGCAAGTGGAAGGATGGCAATGGGTAGTAACAAAGCTAGGCACAAAGACACAACTACCAAACAAAGAGAGTGCTACTTATTAGAATACAGTCACAATGCAAACTGTATTTATATAACTTAGATAAATATATACCCACCAAGGATAAATATAGGCTGTTATGCATAAATTAATACTTGGAACTTAACTAAACGATTCGCATTCTATTATTTTACTTACAATAACCGATTCTAAGACAATGATTAGAGCCAGTTTGGTCTACAGTAGTGGTTAAGACGCCAGCTAGAGATTGGGAGACGATGAGTTCTCGTCCCGCCTCAGGCACAAAAGCCGGCTGGGTGACTTTGGGCCAATCACCAGGAGACGGGGAGTTCTAGTCCCGCCTTAGGCGTGAAAGCTGGCTGGGTGACTTTGGGCCAATCACCAGGAGACGGGGAGTTCTAGTCCCGCCTTAGGTGTGAAAGCTGGCTGGGTGACTTTGGGCCAATCACCAGGAGATGGTGAGTTCTAGTTCTGCCTTAGGCATGAAAGCTGGCTGGGTGACTTTGGGCCAATCACCAGGAGACAGTGAGTTCTAGTTCCGCCTTAGGCATGAAAGCCGGCTGGGTGACTTTGGGCCAATCACCAGGAGACGGTGAGTTCTAGTTCCGCCTTAGGCATGAAAGACAGTTGGGTGACTTTGGGCCAATCACCAGGAGACAGTGAGTTCTAGTTCCGCCTTAGGCATGAAAGCCGGCTGGGTGACTTTGGGCCAATCACCAGGAGACGGTGAGTTCTAGTCCCGCCTCAGGCATGAAAGCTGGCTGGGTGACTTTGGGCCAATCACCAGGAGACGGTGAGTTCTAGTCCCGCCTTAGGCACGAAAGCCAGCTGGGTGAGTTTGGGCCAGTTACTCTCTCAGCCTCATGGGGGTTTTGTTGTGGGGACAAAAGGAGGCAAAAGGAGTATTAAAACTGTTTGCCACCTTGAATTATTTATAAAAAATATTTATAAATACATAAATAAAATGCATTGCTAGTTCCTTCTTCGTCCCGTGCAACTTACTTCTAGACTTAGCAACAGCATTTAGACTTCTTCTTCTTCTTCTTCTTCTTCTTCTTCTTCTTCTTCTTATTATTATTATTATTATTATTATTATTATTATTATTATTGTTGTTGTTGTTGTTGTTGTTGTTGTTGTTGTTTTGTTGTTGTTGTTTTGTTGTTATTGTTACTATTACTATTACTATTATTATATAGGAAGAAAAATCAGGTCCAGTTCCAAGCCGGGAGAAAGACACTGGAAATAAAATGGAGGCTAAGAGGCTGGAAATAAAATGGAGGCTAAGAGGCTGGAAATAAAATGGAGGCTGCTTAGGAAAGAAGGTTTCTGTTTATTGAGGAGCAGAACCAGCAACAGCACACAGTTCTGGGACACCCGACAAAATGGCTAAGTGAGTGGATGGATCTGTCTAGGGTTCTGATTGAGATGCTCCAGGGCGGACATGTCAAACTCGCAACGTCACCTGACGTTGCGTGATGTATCTGAACTTTTCCACCCTTGCCGGCAACGTAGTGGGCGCGCTTTCCTTGTGGACGCGTCCGGCCCCTGGGTCGGCAGTTTGACACCCCTGCTCCAGGCAGTTGTGCAATGTAGTGAGCCTTGCGTCTGTTGCTATTCTAACAGTGGAGGGGAAATCCTATTACGTCCTAAAGGTCGTGTCCTGTCCTTAGAATTTGTGGGTCTGGGGGTGTGTGTAAATTCTTAATCCCATCCACTCCACCTTTCTGTGGCTGGAGGCGTTTTTGTTCATGAATAGATTGGACAAGTCTTCCTGAGTGGATTAAAAAAAAATCTGTATTCCTAAAGGCCAGACACTTCCTCTTTCTAAGTTGTTTTTTTCCTATGGCAGAGAGACTGGGGCTGCTCTCTGCCTTTGTTAATATTTTTTCTCCTTTGGGGAAATATCATATTCTGCCTCTTTTTAATATTAAGAATAAGGGATATTTTAATCTGGGGAGTGGGGTGTCTTCCTACAATTCCATTCAATAGCAGTGTTCCAGTATCTCAGGGGCTGCCACAAGGCAGAGGGGGGTCCAATTATTCTCCAAAGCACCAGAGGGGAAGGGCGAGAAACAACGGTTGGAAACTGACCAAAGAGAGAAGCAACCTGGAATTGAGGAGGAAATTCCTGACAGTGAGGACAATCAACCAGTGGAACAGAAGTTGCCTCCAGAAATTGTGGGCGCTCCATCACTGGAGATTTTCAAAAAGAAGCTAGACAGTCACTTGTCTGAGATGGTCTAGGTTCTCCTGCTTGAGTGGGGGGCTGGACTAGAAGACCTCCAAGGTCCCTTCCAACTCTATTCTATTCTAAATACTCACAAACTGTCTGAACAAGTTATCTCCGTAAGGATTTTCCAGAAGTGGCTTGTCATTGCCCCCTTCCCAAGGCTGAGAGAAAGCGACTGGCCCCAAGGTCACCCGGCTGGTGTGACTAGAACTCACTGTCTCCCAGTCTCTACCCCTGTGCCTTGCCCACCACCCCAAATCCACTCTCAGCAAGAAAATAATCCGTTTTGGAAGCTGCAGCTGGGAAGCATTTTGTTGAGATGCCTCTGACTGCATTTAATCAGCAGTGAAGTTTTCACCATGATTTATAGCATGGTCCTCCCTTCTCCCTTTGCCAAGCTGGAGCCACCCATCCGAGATTTATGACAGCCTGTTCTTAATCACACACACCCCGTCCCAATCAACAAGGGAAAACAGCATTGTCAGTAACAAATGTTGCCTATTGTAATGCGGAGCTGCTGGATAGGGAACACAGCAACCTGGACAACAACACCCTTGCCAGGACCTGTCACCTCTCTCGTCCCTTCCCCTCTCCTGACCCCCAGAACAGTCTAGCAAGTAGTAAGAAAAGGAAGGTCCTGCACATAGGCAGGAAAAACCAAAGGCACAGGGAGAGAATAGAAGAGAAGAGAAGAGAAGAGAAGAGAAGAGAAGAGAAGAGAAGAGAAGAGAAGAGAAGAGAAGAGAAGAGAAGGGAAGAGAAGAGAAGAGAAGAGAAGAGAAGAGAAGAGAAGAGAAGAGAAGAGAAGAGAAGAGAAGAGAAGAGAATCAATAGAGAATATAGAAGAGGAATGAAGAGAAGAGAAGAGAAGAGAAGAGAAGAGAAGAGAAGAGAAGAGAAGAGAAGAGAAGAGAAGAGAAGAGAAGAGAAGAGAAGAGAAGAGAAGAGAATCAATAGAGAATAGAAGAGAGTAGAAGAGAAGAGAAGAGTGAATAAAAGAATGAGTAGAGTAGATTAGAGTAAAGTAGAAGAGAAGAATGAATAGAAGAGAATGGAATGGAATGGAATGGAATGGAATGGGAATAGAAGAGGAGAGGAGAGGAGAGGAGAGGAGAGGAGAGGAGAGGAGAGGAGAGGAGAGGAGAGGAGAGGAGAGTGAGAGGAGAGGAGAGGAGAATCAATAGAGAATAGAGTAGAAGAGAAGAGAAGAGAACAGAAGAATGAAGAGAAGAGTAGAGTAGAGTAGAAGAATGAATAGACTAGAGTAGAGTAGAAGAATGAAATAGAATAGAATAGAATAGAATAGAATAGAATAGAATAGAATAGAATAGAATAGAATAGAATAGAATAGAATAGAATAGAATAGAATAGAATAGAAGCTGGAAGGGACCTTGGAGGTCTTCTAGTCCAGCCCCCTGCTGGACTAGATGGTAGATGGTACCAGGCTCAACTTTATTAACTGTGAGAGGGACCCTGGAGTCCTAGTGGACAATCCCTTAAACATGAGCTAGCAATATGCTGCAGTCACCAAAAAAGCCAATGCAATTCCAGGTTGCATTAATAGAGGGATAGATTCAAGATCACCTGAAGTGTTAATACCACTTTACAAGGCCTTGGTGAGGCCACACCTGGAATACGGCATCCAGTTTTGGTCACCACGATGTAAAAAAGATGTTGAGACTCCAGAAAGAGTGCAGAGAAGAGCAACAAAGATGATTAGGGGACTGGAGGCTCAAACATACAAAGAACGGTTGCTAGAATTGGGGATGTCCAGTTTAATGAAGAGAAGGACGAGGGGTGATATGATAGAAGTCTTCTAATATTTCAGGGGCTGCCCCAAAGAAGGGGGGGTGTCCACCTATTCTCCAAAGCGCCTGAAGGCAGGACAAGAAGCAACGGATGGAAACTCCTCAAGGAGAGAAGCAACCTGGAACTAAGGAGAAACCTCCTGACTGTTAAAACAATTAACCAGTGGAACTGCTTGACTCTAGGAGTTGTGAATGCTCCAACACTGGAGGTTTTTGAAGAAAGGATTGGACAACCATTTGTCTGGGGTGGTAGAGGGTCTCCCGCTTGAGCAGGGGCTTGGACTACAAGACCTCCAGGTTCCCTTGGAGCTCAAGGATTCTACATTTCTGAATTTTATGATCATAGCGTTGCTTGGTTGAAGCATTAATTTGCAAGAGTGGAATTGTGTAAACATCTTTTTCTTTTTTCATTTGTAAAGGTGGAAATATGCCAAGAAGTGCAGCCTTCAGTTTGGTGGCATGAACTAAGCCGGAATCGCACACTTGGGGGGAAATGATGTCACAGTTACACCGGGAGTCTGACCTTTTCTAATCTGGGTAATGAACAAAACTTCCAAGCTAATCCCAGCGGCCTACTTTTCTTTAGCTGATCTCTTATCTTGCCCCTTCCTTCAATCTCCTCATCGTTTATTTCCCTCCAGCTTTTCTACTTTCTAATTTATCCCTTCTGTCCCGAATGATATTATTTATCTAAGTTTCCAAATTCCTTTATCTGTGTTCCTTATATTTTAACCTCTGCTTTCTCTAAACGTCTCCACTAACTTTGTCTAACTTTCTGACCATCTATAAAGTTCTAACCTTCTCCAGGCTTCATCAGGGCTCCATCTTAGAGCCTTTAAGATTTATTTCTCCTTACTTCTAGGTCTGATCTTTTTTTGAGGAGCTTCCAAGCATTTCCTTCCTTCCTTTCTTCCTTCCTTCCTTCCTTCCTTCCTTCCTTCCTTCCTTCCTTCCTTCCTTCCTTCCTTCCTTCCTTCTCCACAGAAGATTGAGTATTGAAACTAACCAAGGAAAGAAGCAACCTGGAATTAAGGAGAAACTTCCTGACAGTTAGAACAATTAACCGGTGGAACAACCTGCCCCCAGAAGCGGTGAATGCTCCAACACGGGAGGTTTTTAAGAAGAGACCGGACAGCCATTTGCCTGAAATGGGATAGGGTCTCCTGCCTGAGCAGGGGGTTGGACTAGATAACCTCCAAGGTCCCTTCCAACTTTATTACTGTAAAAACTGGCCCTAACAATGAAGCACAGGCAGTCCTCAACTTTACGATCACAACTGAGTCCCAAAGTTTCTGTGGTCAAGTGAGACATTTGTTAAGTGAGTTTTGCCCCATTTTATGACATTTCTTGCCACAGTCATTAAGTGAATCACTGCAGGTGATAACTTAGTCACTCGGTTGTGAAATGAATCTGGTTTTCCTCATTGACTTTGCTTGTCAGAAGGCCGCAAAAGGGGATCCCCTGACTCCTTGGGACACTGCAACCGTCATAAGTATGAATTTTGATCACATGACCCCGGGGATGCTGCAAAGGTCATAACTCTGAAAAATTGTCATAAGTCACATTTTTCAGTGCCATTGTAACTTTGAATGATCACTAAACAAATTGTTGTAAGTGGAGGACTATCTGTATGGTCAGATTATTTAATGCTGACTTCAGATCATCAATTTATAATTTTAAGTTTGCTAGGCCACGATAAGGATGTTAGTCTGATCCAATACTATTATTATCTAAGTCTTCTTCATGACTTATTATTGCAGGATTGTTGGAGTATTCTTCAGTGGCAGTTTTAAACTCTACTCAAGTTTTAGATTTGAGATCCAGTTTAATAAAAGATGGGAGATTGACAGAAAAAAACCCAACTTCCTTTAATGTTCTAACAAATTTAATCACTCAATCTTTAGCATCCAGCTGAGTATCACTTCCAGCTGTTTAATGCGGATTGTGCCCATGCTAAGAAAAAAATCAAGAGCTTTATATTTAGCATATAGAAAGTCTAATTACAACAGCCTCCCTTTAAGATACTATTAACTGAAGAAAAATGATACTAATAGGCCCGCGCAAACCGAAAGCAAAGACAGACTCCTGGATATTATCAATAAATGTTTCTCTGGGCGACATCCAGCACACTGAAGTCAAGAAAAAGATTGGAGGTGAATACATCAAGAGAGTGAAGAAGATCTTAAAGTCCAAACTCAATGGAGGAAATACCGTGAAGGCAATCAACACCTGGGCAAATCTAGTCATTAGATACACAGCTGGAATAGTGGACTGGACTCAAGCAGAACTAAAAGCAATGGATACGAAGACCAGAAGAATAATGACAATGAACAATCCCCTTCATCCACGCAGTGACATTGACAGACTCTATCTACCAAGGCAAATGGGTGGACGTGGAATGGTGCAAGTACATCAGATGGTTGAAGAAGAAGAAAAAAATGGCTTTGGAAGAATATCTGAGGGACATTGATAAAGATGCAAAGAAATTAGTATATCAGGAAGGCTTAGTGACTCCTGGAGAGACCAAACAAAGAGAGACCAAATGAAGAACAGAATAGAGGCGTGGGAAGACAAAGCACTACATGGCCAGTACATTAAAAAAAAAAAACAGCTGGGAAAGCAGATAATAACAAGACCTGGCAATGGCTAAGAGCAGGAAAGTTGAAGAAAGAGACCGAGGGACTAATTCTGGCTGCACAAGACCAAGCCTTAAGGACAAATGCATACAAAGTCAAAATTGAGGAGACAGCAACAGACAGTAAGTGCCACCAATGCAAAGAAGAAGAGACAGTGGACCACCTGGTGAGCTGCTGCAAGAAGATCGCACAGACTGACTACAAGCAGCGGCATGACAAAGTAGCAACAATGGTGCATTGGAAGATCTGCAAGAAATGTCATTTGCCTGCAAGCAAGAACTGGTGGGACCATAAAATAGATAAAGTCATAGAAAATGAAAATGTTAAAATTGGTCTGGGACTTTAGAATTCAAACAGACAAGCACCTGCCACATAGCATCCTGGACTTAACAATTGTCAATAAGAAAGACAAAAAAGTCTGGATAGTGGACGTGGCAGTGCCTGGAGACAGCAGAAGAGACGAGAAAGAACCGGAGAAGATAACAAAATACAAAGACCTACAATAGAAATAGAACGACTGTGGCAAAGGCAAGCAAGGGTAGTTCCGATAGTAATAGGCGCCTTGGGTGCAATCCCAAAACAACTGGAGCACCACTTGAACACCATCATCGGCATTGACAAAATCCCCATCACTCAATTGCAAAAGGCGGCCTTACTAGGAACTGCTCCATCCTGCGACGAGATCTGTAATTCCACCAAACATCCACATCTGGGCTTTCGCCCAGGTTCGCCTGGTGCGCCGGTTGCGGCCCTATCTAAGCCGGGATGATCTATGCACGGTCACTCATGCGCTCGTGACCTCTCGACTAGACTACTGCAACGCTCTCTACATGGGGCTGCCCTTGAGGACCACCCGGAAGCTCCAACTGGTACAGAATGCAGCTGCGAGAGTTGTGTTGGGAGTCTCCCGATACTCCCATGTTACACCTTTGCTCCGTGAGCTGCATTGGTTGCCAGTTGCCTTCCGGGTGAGATTCAAGGTACTAGTAATGGTGTTCAAAGCCCTACATGGCAGGGGTCCGGAGTACCTTAGGAAACACCTGCTGCCGGCATCGACTTCCCTCCGCCCTGTGCGTTCCCACAGAGAGGGCCTCCTCAGGGTGCCACCGGTCAGAGAATGTCGACTGGTGGCCCCCAAGGGGAGATCCTTCTCTGTGGGCGCCCCGGAGCTATGGAATCAGCTACCGGTTGAGCTCCGGATGGCGCCCGACCTTCGCTCCTTTCACCGCGAGCTAAAAACATACTTTTTTGAACAAGCTGGCCTGGCCTGATGAGGGGATTGGGGAGGGTTTGTTATTGTTATCTTACTGGGTTTTAAAGATGTATTTTAGTATATGGGCATTTATTTAATCTTGTTTTAACTTTTGTAATTTCTGTATTTTTATTCTTGCCCTGTTCACCGCCCTGAGTCCTTCGGGAGAAGGGCGGTATAGAAATGTTATTAAATCTAAATCTAAATCTAAATCTGCCTATCCCAGGTCCTTGGGAAGGACTCGATAGGTAGACAGAAATACCAAATCCAGTCTGAACATCTGGCTGACTGTGTTATGATCAATAGTAATAGTAATAGTAATAGTAATAGTAATAATAGGATTGGAAGGGATCTTGGAGGTCATCTAGTCCAGGGCTTTTCAACCAGTGGTACGGGTACCACCTGTGGTACATGGGCACCTGGCAGGTGGTACGCGACCATCCTAGAAAAGTGGTAGCGGGGGAGGGGAATGAGCTGAACCGGTGGCAGCACCGCACAAGCCTGAGCAAGAGACGGCTGGAGCTGCAGGGCTGTCGGGGCTCAGCGGAAGCGCCAAGATCAGCGCCAGGATCCAGCTGGAGCTCAGCACTGATCCTGGCACTTCCGCTGAGCCCAGAAGAAGCGCCGATCAGCTGGAATGTTGCAGCATGTCCAAGGTCTTGTGATTTACATCCAGATGCTTGGCAACCGATTCATGTTTATGACGGTCACAGTGTCCCAGGGTCATGTGAAGTGACCAAAACCTGCTGCAACCACCCAGCAGACGGGGGGAATAAAAACCAAACACCCCCACCCCACCCTTGCTACCAATCCTCAACAGAAATGCTCACAACATTTGGACAGGGGGTGGGGCAGGCAGGTGTCTTGCTCGGCTGTGGCTTGGGGGGCACTTTTTCCAGTGCAATTGTAACTTCGAACAGTTACTAAAAGAACTGTTGTAAGTCAACGACTACCTGTACTTCATCAATTTTTTCCTTTTTTTTTTTTGGTCATCAAGTTTTTGACATCTTGCTAGGCGACTGGTGGTACTCGGATGTTGCCATATCCTAAAAGTGGTACAATGGGTGAAAAGGTTGAAAAGCCCTGATCTAGTCCAACCCCTGCTCAGGCAGGAAACCCTATACCATTTCAGACAAATGGCTGTCCAGTCTCTTCTTAAAAACTTCCAATGTTGGAGCATTCACCGCTTCTGGAGGCAGGTTGTTCCACTGGCTAATTCTTTTGAGCCTTAAATTACTCAGAATCACAAAACGAGGAGATTTTTTCGGTTCTCTCCAAATAAGTTTAACTTGGCATCTTGTTTTAGCTGGTGGAAGAGAAAGATTTCCAATGATTAAGTCAAAAGGCTTTGATTTTAATGGGATTGCAAGGGCGTATTGCTCACTTCACATATCGCTGACTTTGCCACTGTCTCACTTAGGAGCAAAACAGTTGCTCAGTTTGTGGTCGTAGGTTTGAGGACTACCTGTGCGATAAAGATCAGATCAAAATTACTCGCCCTTCCACAGGGGAACCAATGTCAGGGAAAGAGACTGTTGACCTTACATCAATAAATAAAACCTGGCAAGGCTCCTGAATAAAGTGCCCGTCAAACTGCTGAAATGAATTCTGGGTTGGTGGGGGCTTGATCAGCATCCCTCTTCACCGCAATTGACAGCCCTGATTTAATACCTTCAGACCAGAATAGGGCTTCAATAGTTCCCCTAGGGAGAAGCAGAAGACCTTCTCAATTATAGGCCAATTAGCTTATTATCAGTCCTGGGAAAACTTTACGTAAGACATTTAAGTGGAAAAAAATTAATATCTTTTATCAAAGAACGCTTCTGTTTTCCCAAATGCTCGGGCTGCATTTAGCAAAGGCAAATCAACCAATGGATCCGTGTGTCGTATTAGCTTGCTTGGCGGGAACCTAGCTGACTTAGCCTGGCAGGTAAATTATTTGCAGTTTTTATTGGATTTTTAAATCCGATTTGGATTCTGTTAATGGAGCTAAACACTGGGCTAAATTAGAGGGTCGGGTCCTTGACAGGCATCTCACGTAGATTCATACAGGCAGAATGTCAAGATAGGCTAGTGCAGGGGTAGGCAACCTCGGCTCTTTTATGACTCATGGACTTCAACTCCCAGAATTCCTGAGTCAGCTATGCTGACTCAGGAATTCTGGGAGTTGAAGTCCATGAGTCATAAAAGAGCCGAGGTTGCCTACCCGTGGGCTAGTGCAAGTGAGAGGCAACAGAAATGGTTGACTTTTACAGGGGTAGGCAACCTCGGCTCTTTTATGACTCGTGGACTTCAACTCCCAGAATGAAGAGAAGGGTGAGGGGTGACATGATAGCAGTCTTCCAATATCACAGGGGCTGCCCCAAAGAAGAGGGAGTCAAGCTGTTCTCCAAAGCTCCTGAAGGCAGGACAAGAAGTAACGGATGGAAACTAATTAAGGAGAGAAGCAATCTGGAACTAAGGAGAAACTTCCTGACAGTGAGAACAATTAACCAGTGGAACAACCTGCCTCCAGAAGTGGTGAATGCTCCAACACTGGAAGTTTTTAAGAAGAGACTGGACAACCATTTGCCTGAAATGGTATAGGGTTTCCTGCCTGAGCAGGGGGTTGGACTAGATGACCTCCAAGGTCCCTTCCAACTTATTATTATTATTATTATTATTATTATTATTATTATTATTATTATTATTATTATTATTACTTTGATATACTAAATTGTGTATGAAGCATCTATTAGAGGCACTCAAGACTGCCAAAAAAAATCAATTGCAAATCGACCATAACTGAATAAGGGACCTGGGAGATATTCTAGTCTAACCCCCTGCTCAAGCAGGCAACTTTATATCGTTTCAGATAAATGTCCTGTCCAATCCCTTCTTGAAAACCTCACAACTTCTGGAGGCAAGTTGTCCACAGATTGATCGCCAGGAAATTCCTCCTTAGTTCCAGGTTGCTTTTCTTCTTGATTAGTTTCCATTTGTTGCTTCTTCTCCTGCCTTGGAGAACTGGTTGACCCCCCCCCCCTCTTCTTTGTGGCAGCTCCTGAGATATTGGAGATCCTGTCTCCCCCCTGGTCCTTCTCTTCATTAAACTAGACACACCCAATTCCAGGAACCGTTCCCCATATGTTTTAGCCTCCAGTCCCCTGATCCTCTTTGTTGCTCTTCTCTGTACTCTTTGTAGAGTCTTTAACATCTTTTTCATATTGTGGCGATCAAAATTGGATGTAATATTCTAGGTGTGGTCCTACCAAGGCTCTATAAAGTGGTACAAAGTATTCACGTGACCTTGGTTCGTTATCTATCTGTCTATCTATCTATCTATCTATCTATCTATCTATCTATCTATCTATCTATCTATCTATCTATCAGGACCCACCCCAAACCACGTCTTAGGAAAACAAAAACTCTCGGAGTCAGTTCTAGTCCAAAAGGAATCTTTACTAGGGACATGCTTGGTTGTGGGAATACAAGACAGGACTTAGTATTGTTCTACAAATTGAAATTTTATAAACGGTACCTGGTTCAACCCCCCCTTCCCTCAACCCCATTTGGTCAGCCCCCCATCCTTCTACTTCGTGTCATCCCTTTCCTGGGGGAAAAAAAAAGGAACTTCGAATCTTTATGGTGATTGCCTTCTTCCTCTCCAGAATTAAAAGAAGTCACAAGCCAGATGCCTTCTCCCCTAACCCTCCCCTTTGTCCCCCCCCCCCAGTTCAAAAGGTTTCCCTTGGCCTTTGAAATAACCTAAGGCAGGCTGAATCCACATCCGCTCCTCCTTCCTCGGGAGATGGCAGAATCCATAGGGGGGGATAATGATTTAAACATACATTTATGAATGTGATATAAATGGATTCTGACACTATCTATCCTGCTCTGCTCTGCTCTGCTCTGCTCTGCTCTGCTGTGTTTATTTTCCAGAGGTATGATATCAGGATTTTATTGTATTAAATAGAGATTAGGAGAATTTTTAGTACAGGAGTCAATGACTGAAGCCAAAGTCTCATGTTCATTTTTGGGAATCATTTCCAGATATAATTTCCAGCTCCCTAAATATCCAGATCATTCATACTTAAGTAAATGCAGAATAACTTCTTCAAAGTTTAAATGCATTTCCATCAAATACGCTACATGGTAGATTTCAAACATCCTCCATCTCTCAAAAGTTTGACCCTGTAATGGTTATTGATCTTGAAACGGTGGATCATATTTAATGCTACTGTGAATTTTATGAGAGTCTTTGGCAGGAAGTTAACTGGCCTACTTTAAAATCAAAACTCGGAAGAGATATTTCAGAGGTGTCTTAAAATGATACTTGCAGATGACAGAAGGAACAGCCAAATGTTTAACTATGGCTATAAGAACAAGGTTGTCAGTAGTAAAGCAATTTATTGGGTTCTAAGCATTTTGCAGAGGTAAAACATTTCACTCGCCAAATTGTTTTAATGTTAATGTTCATCTTTAGACTGTATTTGTAACTTGCATTTGCTCCTTTGGTTATAAATAAGGATGGAGTGACAGACTGACTGATTGATTGATGGGCTGTGTAAAAGCTTAGTCCTCAGCGAGAAGGTTAGTCCACGTTTAGAAATATGATGTCAATCTGACATTGTATAGAGGTGATTACCCAAGTAGCCATTATATATTGTTTCAACAAACCGATATAGACCAGGAGAACAAATTGTACAGTACATTTATAACCCAACATTGAAGTTAGAGCCGCTGTCTAGTCAGGGCCTCCAAGCATAATTTGGTCCTGTCATTCACTGGGACCTGGTGATCAGAGCAGGCTCTGATTTGGACCATCAAATCTCCTTTCAGCTCCTAAATGCTTCTGCTAACCCTCAACATCTCCCATTCTCCCCTTTCCTCTTTCTAAGGAGAAGGAATAACAGAATGATAGAAGAGAGCTTGGAAGTCTTCTAGTCCAGCTCTCTGTTCAGGCAGGAAACTTTATATCTTCCCAGTCAAATGGCTGTCCAGACTCTTCTTAAAAACTTCCAGTGTTGGAGCACTGGTGACAAGGAGTTCCACTGGTTAATTGTGCTCACTGTTAGGAAGTTTCTCCTTAGTTCCAGGTTGCTTCTCTCCTTGATGAGTTTCCATCTGTTGCTTCTTGTCCTGCCTTCGGGCGCTTTGGAGAAGAGGTGGACCCATTCTTCTTTTGGGCAGCCCCTCAAATATTGGAAGACGGCTATAGTGTCACCTCTACTCCGTTAGACTACCCAATTCTCTCAACTATTCAGAATAACAGAGCTGAAAGGGACCTTGGAAGTCTTCTGGTCCATGATTTCTGGAGGCAGGTTGTTCCACTGGTTAATTGTTCTCGCCGTCAGGAAGTTTCTCCTTAATTCCAGGTTGCTTCTCTTTTTGGTCAGTTTCCATCCGTTGTTACTTGTTTTGGAGAATAGTTTGAATCCCCCCCTCCTCTTTGGGGCAGCCCCTCGGATACTGGAGTAACTGCTATCGTGTCTCCCCTATTTCTTCTTTTCTCTAGACTGGCCAAACCCAAGTCCTGCAGCCGTTCTTCATAAGTTTTAGTCTCCCGGCCTTGGTTCATCTTAGTTCCTCTTCTCTGAATTTTTTCCAAACTCTCATCATCTTTTTTGTGATATGGTGATCAAAATTGGCTGCAGTATTCCAGGTGTGGCCTCACTAGGGTTTTATAAAGCAATACTATTACCTCGTGTGATCTTGATTCTATGCCTCTATTTATACAACCCAGGATTGTATTAGCTTTTTTGGCTGCTGCCGCACACTGCTGGCTCATAGTCAAGCGATCGTCCACTAGGACTCCGAGGTCCATCTCACAGGGACCTTTGGTTTTTCCTGCCTAAATGTAAAACTTTGCTTTTCTCCACCTTGAAACTCATTTTGTTGGATAGGGCCCACGGTTCAAGTTGGTCAACATCTTTTTGGATCCTGACTTTGTCTTCTGGGGTGTTGGCTACTCCTGCCAGTTTAGTGTCATGTGCAAATTTGATGAGTTCCCCCTTCTACTCCTTCCTCTAAGTCATGGGTGAAGATGTTGAAGAGTTTACTGGGCCTAAGATGGAGCCTCCTGGTGCCCCACTGCTTACTTCCCTCCATGTGGACGTGGTGCCCTTGAGGACTACTCACTGAGTATGGTTTGCCAGCTAGCCACAGATCCATCTGGTGGTGATGTTGTCTATTTCACCTTTTCCTAACTTACCAAGGAGTAGGTTGTGGTCTAATTTATCAAATGCCTTACTGAAGTCCAAGTATACGACGTCCACAGCATTTTGCTGGTCATCCAGTTTAGTCACTTTGTTAAAGAATGAAACAAGATCTCTCTTCCCCTTTTCCAGATAAAAGAGGGTTTTTACCCCAAGGCAAAATGTGGAATAGCTGGATCAGAGAAACGAAACTAAGGGAAATATGGCTTTTCTGTCTTCCAGAGAGAGAGAACAAAAGAGGGGGGGAGGGAGAGACAGAGACACAGAGAGAGAGAGAGAGAGAGAGAGAGAGAGAGAGAGAGAGAGAGAGAGAGAGAGAGGGAGGGAGGGAGAAAAAGAGGGAGAGAGAAAGAGAGAATGAACAAGAGAGAGAGAGAGAGAGAGAGAGAGAGAGAGAGGGAGAGGGAGAGGGAGAGAGAGAGAGAGGGAGAGAGAGAGAGAGAGAGAGAGAGAGAGAGGGAGAGGGAGAGGGAGAGAGAGAGAGAGGGAGAGAGAGAGAGAGAGAGAGAGAGAGAGAGAGGGAGAGGGAGAGGGAGAGGGAGAGGGAGAGAGGGAGAGGGAAACAGAGAGAGGAAAATCACCAGGGACAGCTCTCCGCTGCCTTCATTCTCAAGGATGGAATAACTTGTCTCTTGCAATAAATCTCAGCATGAAGTGATGAATCGCCAGAAATATAAATCTGTGGTCCTACCAGAGGTGGAGACGAGAGCCCAGTGCTGGCTTCTCTGCAGGCTTCCTTCCAGACACATCGTCCCAAAGGAGTAGCCACAATTCTTGGCTGCCGTCGGCAGAGCTGGGACAGAGGAGGCCTGCTGTGGCTTAGACTCCCTCCCGCCTACCCCCCCACCCCTTGTGGCTTCTACTTACATTTGCTACGTAGGTGTTAAGAGAAAGTGGGACGCTGCTTTGCTGCTTTGAAGAGCCTCTTTCCCTATATTGTTAATAAAAAACACAATGACTCATTGGCCGGCCCCGTCTGCTGATTCTAGAGCTTACAAGGAAAACCTCTTAAACGCTGGGAGCAGCTCCGCCGTGGGAACGCTGGCACAGAAACGGTGACCCACCTCCCCCCTCGGAGGACTGCTGGCACCGCTGCTGAAGATGGGCCCAAGAAACAAAAAAGGCACTTGGAGTTACTTCCAAGTAGTTCCTTTACCGTGGTTCACCTACAGACAGCATCTCGCTGGACATGAGTAACTCTATCTGCATAAGCAGAGATTAAGGACCAGGGGTGACATGACGGCAGCCTTCCAATATCTCAGGGGTTGCCCCAAAGAAGAGGGAGTCAAGCTCTTCTCCAAAGCGCCAAAGAAGCAACAGATGGAAACCCATCAAGGAGACAAACAACCTGGAACTAAGGAGGAATTTCCTGACAGTGAGAACAATTAACCAGTGGAACTCCTTGCCTCCAGAAGCTCTGAATGCTCCAACGCTGGAAGTTTTTAAGAAGAGACCAGACAGCCCTTTGTCTGAAATGGAATAGGGTTTCCTGCCTGAGCAGGGGGTTGGACTAGATGATCTCCAAGGTCCCTTCTAACTCTGATTCTACTCTATTCTATATTCTATATTCTATATTCTATATTCTATATTCTATATTCTATATTCTATATTCTATATTCTATATTCTATATTCTATATTCTATATTCTATATTCTATTCTATTCTCTTTTCTATTCTCTATTCTATTTTATTTTCTCTATTCTGTTCTGTTCTGATCTATATTTCTCTATTCTATTTTCTATTCTATTCTGAATTCCATTCTGAATTCCATTCTGAATTCTATTCTATTCTATTCTATTCTATTCTATTCTATTCTATTCTATTCTATTCTATTCTATTCTATTCTATTCTATTCTATTCTATCCCATCCCATCCCATCCCATCCCATCCCATCCCATCCCATTAACCACACAGGGGACGTGCCAATTCAGTCATCTGTGGCTCACTCAGTAAATGGTGGTTAAGCCAACCATGTCTTAGTCTGATTGTGTAAACCAGATTGCAAGGTGAAGAGCAGATCCAGCAATCTTAAATGTTGTGTTGGTTTTTTGCTCAATATTCCAGGAGAAGGAGGGTGTAAGGATGACTAATTGGGATATTATGGGAAAGAGCTATTAAAGGAAGCAACAAATAAATCTCAGCATCCCCATGGAAAGCATTAACAATCTAGGTGCTTTTCTTATCTGGGCTGGGCCTGCCATGAATCCAACATCCAACAAGATGCCTACGGAGATTCTCAGCCATCCAGGTCCTGCTTGTCCCAAAAGTGCTTCTTCAGGAGGCAACTGGACTTCCTTGATTTTCCTTTGAAGACGTTTCGCTTCTCCTCCAAAAAGCTTCTTCAGTTCTGACTGGATCGTGGGGAACGGAAGGATTGATACTCCTTGCAGAAAAGCTGGTCATTTGCAATTTTAGAGGGTCGTTGAGGCCACCTGGAGGTTTTACCTGTGTCCTTGGGGTCACCTGAGTGGTGCAAATGGGTGTTTTACCCCTGATTTCCTGTGCCTGACACCTAGATCTCAAAGTTGCCAGGTTTGAAAAATGCTGGCTTAGAACAATCTGCACAAATTGGTGTGTGGATTTCCCCCTATCTTGTGCTGTCTCATAATTGCTCACTCCAATCTAGATTGAAGGGAATAGCAGAATAAAAGAGTTGAGAGGGACCTTGGAGGTCATCTAGTCCAACCCCTTGCTCAGGCAGGAAACTCTATACCATTTCGGACAAATGGCTGTCCAGTCTCTTCTTAAAAACTTCCAGTGTTGGAGCATTCACAGCTTCTGGAGGCAAGGAGTTCCACTGGTTAATTGTTCCCACTGTTAAGGAAATTTCTCCTTAGTTCCAGGTTGCTTCTCTCCTGGAGGAGCTTCCATCCGTTGCTTCTTGTCCTGCCTTCAGGGGCTTTGGAGAACAGCTTGGCTCCCTCTTCTTTGGGGCAGCCCCTGAGATACTGGAAGGCTGCTATCATGTCCCCCCTCGTCCTTCTCTTCGTTAAACTGGACATTCCCAATTCCAGCAACCGTTCCTGATATGTTTTAGCCTCCAGTCCCCTGATCCTCTTTGTTGCTCTTCTCTGCACTCTTTCCAGAGTCTCAACATCTTTTTTACATCGTGGTGACCAAAACTGGATGCCCTATTCCAAGTGGGCTCTTGGTGAGGTCTTGCAAAGTGGTATTAAGACTTGATGAGTTCCCCTTCTACTCCCTCCTCCAAGTCATTGATGAAGAAATTGAAGAGTTTACTGGGCCTAAGATGGAGCTTTGCGATACCCACTGCTTACTTCCCTCCGTGTGGACGTAGTGCCGTTAAGGACTACTCATTGAGTACGGTTTGTCAGCCAGCTACAGATCCGTCTGGTGGTGATTCAAATTTTTCTCCATAATTGCTCTATATCAGGGGTGTCAAACTCAATTTCATTGAAGGCCGCATCAGCACTGCGGTTGCCCTCAAGGGGCCGTGTGGGTATGGCCTGGGTGGGTGTGGCTTACTGGGTGGGCGTGTCTAGAGTGCGTATGGCCTACTGGGTGGGCGTGGCCAGCTCTACATCATTTGCATCAAGGGTGCCTATGGGGGCCTGGGCAGGAGTGGGACAGATCTGAGGGTCTCTGGCAGGAGGAGGGTTTCTGGGCCAAGGCCAAGGCAGTGGGGGCCGTTCCCTCACTGTTTCCAGGATGGCTTCGCGGGCCGCATGAAACCACTTTGCGGGCCGGATCTGGCCCCCGGGCCTTGTGTTTGACATGTCTGCTCTATGTGATCAGCTAAATTTTCTACTTGGGCTTTTATTTCTTCAGAGTCCGGAAAATCCTGCCCAAGTGGCACAGAATTCTTTGGCTTTGGAGCTGAAACACAGCAGAGAATAGGCTGGGCACTGAAACCTGGTGCCGCCCTGCCCCCTGCTGGCCATGCCCAGGAAGTACACCCTGCGATTATTTGGGTTCCCAGGCTGTAAAAGCTGGCTCATGGGCGGATGGAAAAAGCGGTGTGAATTTTATTAATTCATTTATTTATATCTCATATTTCTTAACTGCACATCTTCCTCAGAGAGGGGCTGTTTTGCCATCAGAAGAGGCAAAACTGAACATTTTAATTGGGGGGGGGTAAATACCCCTGGAAGAGAATCTTTGCAGTTCAGAACGGAACGGTGCGGCCCTGCGCTTGGCGGTTTTCTCGCAAATCTTTCGTGACCCAACTAGGGAACGTCATCAGTGCTAGAAGGGAGAGGGGTTGGTGGAAAGGAGCGGGGGGTGAGGAAGACCACTAGGGGTCCTTTGTGGTCTCTGAGCTGGGCTGTTTCCTTGGATATATTTTATGACCCAACTAGGGAACATCATCAGTGATGGAAGGGAGGGGGGTTTGCAGGGAGGGGGGAGAGAAAAGGGTTGTGGGGTCCTGGGTGCTCTCTGAGCTTGGTTGTTTTGCACAGTCATTGGCACTGATGATGTTGCCTAGTTGGGTCATGAAACGTCTGCAAGGAAACCACCCAGCTCAGAGAGCATCAAGGACCCCACAGTTCTTCCTCCTTCTCCTTCTCCTCCTCCTCCTCTCCTCTCCTCTCCTCTCCCTTCTAGCACTGATGATGTTGCCTAGTTGGGTCATGAAACGTCTGCAAGGAAACCACCCAGCTCAGAGAGCACCAAAGACCCCACAATCCTCTTCCACCTCCTCCTCCTCCTCCTCTCCTCTCCTCTCCTCTCCTCTCCTCTCCTCTCCTCTCCTCTCCCTTCTAGCACTGATGATGTTCCCTAGTTGGGTCATGAAACGTCTGCAAGGAAACCACCCAGCTCAGAGAGCACCAAAGACCCCACAATCCTCTTCCACCTCCTCCTCCTCCTCCTCCCTTTTAGCACTGATAATGTTCCCTAGTGGGGTCATGAAACATCTGCAAGAAAACCAAACTCAGAGAGCACCAAGGACCCCACAGTTCTCCTCCTCCTCCTCCCTCCTCCTCTCTGCAACCCCCCCTCCCTTCTAGCACTGATGACATTCCCTAGCTGGGTCACGAAACGTCTGCAAGAAAACCTCCCAGCTCAGAGAGCATCCAAATTTACTCTCTCCTGTTGGCGATCAACATATTATGCCAGCCCAGAGAAAAGGATTTGCGCGGGAACCGAGTGAAAAAGCATTGTGTGAATGCACCTGATGACTTGTGGAAAGTGGGTGTTATTGCCAAGAGGACCTTGTAATAAACACTTCGGCGGGTGTGATTTTTCTTCCTGGAGGATTGTCTATTTTTAAAAACGAAGCCCTCTTGGGAAGATTGGGAGAATTGGGGGACCAGTGAACAAAACTAGAGTTTGGCTCTATTTACAAAAAGCACCATTAAGTAGGCCAGCTTGAAGGCCTGGTGTGTGATTGACGCAACCTGCAAAGCTCCATGAGGTGTAGCTTCAGGGTAGACTTTTCCCCCAGCTCAGCACGCAGGGAAGCCATCCCCGAGCCTGAGTTAGTTCAACGCACCAGGCAAACTCGGAACGTGGTTAAGCCCGTTGTGTGAAGGCATGTTCTGTACCAGCCTGCTACCGGCCTTGCAGAAAAGGCAACCCCTTTACAGACGGCAAGAGGCTGGAATACGTCTGCCAAATTTATTACAAAAACAAACAAGACACGAACCAAGATACCGGAGCTTTGAAACACTATCTGAGCGGTTGCTTTCAGCAAACCAGCCCTCCCCACACAAGTCCTTTATAAAGAGTTCAGGGCATGGCTTCTCTCTCCCTCCTTCCGAGAAGCCCCATTGCCTTCCTCTGTTTACTCCTACTTGACTGCCTCCTGCGTCGGGCGTCCTTGAACAGGGCCAGCTGTGGGTCATCTTCATCCACGCTGTCAGGCTCACACAGATGGGTCTCCACCAGGTGGGAGGGGCCTGGCTGGGGGCTCTGCAGAGCCTCAAAGCCATCATCAGCAAGTTCTTCAACACCCCCCTCCTCCCCCTCATCTGAGTCATCCGACCCAACTGCCGAACCCACAGGCTGACCCTGAATCACAACAAGGCAATAGAACCTTGTCTGTTTGTCGTAGTGGCTGTTCAGTCCCGTATGACCGCAAGATACGCAGCCCGTTCCTTTTGTTGGCTTTAACTTACCTGACCGGAAGAGCAATTGCAAGTAATCCTCGACTTACGCCTCTTCATTTAGTGACCGTTCAAAGTTGCAACCTCACTGAGAAAACTGAGTCGTGACCGTTTTTCACGCAACGGTGGCCGCATTCCCACGGTCGCGTGATCAAAATTCAGACGCTGGGCCACTGACTCGTACTTATGACAGTCGCAACATCCCAGGGTCCCGTGATCCCCTTTGGCGACCTTCTGACAAGCAAAGTCAAGGGAGAAGCCAGATTCACTTAACAACCGAGTCACATACTTAACAACTGTGGTGATTCACTTAGCGACCGTGGCAAGAAAGGTCATAAAATGGGGCACAACTCGCTTAACGAATGTCTCGCTTAGCAACAGAGAGGTTAGGCGCAACTGCTGAGGACTGCCTGAAGGTCTTTATGAATCTGTCAAAGGCTCCCACCTTCCAGAAAACAAAGGGGGAGGGGGGGCGGGGGGAGCGCACCCTGGCTCAATTTTTATTTGTATTTTTTTTAGAAAGTCGGGGGGGGGAATTGCTGTTGCAGCTTAAAAAGAGGGGGGGGAAACCCACCTCCTCTTCTCCTATTGCAGATTCAGGCATGGAAGCCGACTCAACTCGCCCAGAATGGAGTCACAAGGAAGCACAGGTAGTCCCCGACTTACAACGGCTCACTTACTGACCGTTTGAAGTTACAATGGCATTGGAAAAAAAAACCAGAATTAGGACCGTTTCTTTGCACATACGACCGCTGCAGCTTCCCTACGGCACGTGAACACAATTCAAACGCTCGGAAACCGACTCACATTTATGACGGCCGACATGTCCCCGTGGTGAGGGTGGGGGTCACGTGATCCCCTTTTGCGACCTTCTGACAAGCGACGTCAATGGGGGAAGCCGGATTCACTTAAGGAGCATGGGACTAGCTTATCAAGTGCAGCGGTTCACTGAACGACTCTGGGAAGGGAGGTCGTAAAATGGAGGAAAATCCACTTAACAAATGTCGCACTCCTAAGTGGAGGACTTCCCATAGAGGGTTTCCTGCCTGGGCAAGGGGTTGGACTAGATGACCTCCAAGGTCCCTTCCAAATTACTATTATTATTATTGTTGTTGCTGTTTATTGTTGTTGTTGCTGCTGTTATCCCACAAGTTGTTCTCTGTTGGGAACAGGAACCACAACTCCCCTTGGTTGTGCCTAGACTCCTAGGCTGCAAGGCACCTTGGAGGTCTTCTAGTCCAGCCCTCTGCTCAAGAGAAGAGACTCAGCTGGCTGGGGACAATTGGAATTGTAATCCGACAGGAATTCAGGCTGGGGAAAGGGTGTGCTACACACCCATCCTTCTTTGTATCCGCCATTTGCTATATATTAAATAGATACTGTTCTCAGTTATTTAGGGAGATGGGAAATATATCTGCAATCCATTCCACGAGACTTCGGATGTAGCCATTAGCTCCTTATTGGCCATATCAAAAAATAGAAAATAAAACTAAAGTACAGGATTTAAGTTCAGGATAAGATGGATCAAAGGAAAACGCAGTAATAAAATGCTGCGAAGTCGGGTCCGACCCATCGCGACCCCATGGACCAAGTTCCTCCAGTCCTTCCTGTCCTCTACCATCTTCTGGAGTCCATTTAAGCTCACGCCTCCTGCTTCAGTGACTCCATCCAGCCACCTCATTCTCTGTCGTCCCCTTCTTCTCTTGCCCTCCACCTTTCCCAGCATTAGGCTCTTCTCCAGTGAGTCCTTCCTTCTCATGAGGTGGCCAAAGGATTTGAGTTTCAACTTCAGGATCTGGCCTTCTCAAGAGCAGCCAGGGTGGATCTCCTCCAGGACTGATCGGTTTGATGGCCTTTGCAGTCCGAGGGACGCGCAGGAGTCTTCTAATAAAATACGTGTCTTAATTACAGAGAATCAACATTCAGGCAGATAAATCTCCTTTAAAGGATCCCTCAGCCTGTTTGATAGGATGGGCCTTTTGGTCCAGGGCCCTAAGCTATAAACGTAGCACTTCCGCCCTTAAGAATTGCATCAAACTCATGAAGAGGTATTTTTCAGTTTGGAAGCTCATTTTGTTCTTAGCCAGCTGATAAAAAGACCCATCTTTTGCTACTGATACCTAGGATTTTCTGTTTACAAAACTCCCTTGCCTGGGAGGCTCTTGAGGTTAAATACTGGGAGGAAAAGCCAAAATTACGTGAAAGATTTTTGACAGGTTGGCTGTGTCACGTTTACCTGTTGGGCTAAACATACTTTGGGTAGCCTATTGGGGTCCACTGAACTGAGCCTCTTGCCAGCATGTGAAAATGTTCATTATTAATTGGATATATATATATACAGTATATATGGAATGGGTACTGAGCTTAAATGGACTCCAGAAGAAGGTAGAGGACAGGAAGGCCTGGAGGAACGTTGTCCATGGGGTCACGATGGGTCACACACGTCTTCGCAACTGACAACGACAACAACATCTGCCTCTTTTCTGATCACAGGAGCTGCCACGTTCTTATCCATTCTCAGGATGCTTCTTTTTTTAAAAAAAAGGGTCTGGACTTGTTCAAATGAAGTGGCGCTTGTAATACTTGCAACTCCAGATAGAATCCTAGAACAGGAAGGGACCTTGGAGGTCTTCTAGTCCAACCCCTTGCTCAAGGCAGGAGTCCTTGTTCCTTTCCAGACAAATGACTGCCCAGTCTCTTTTTAAAAACTTCCAGCGGAGGAGCATTCACAACACTGGAAGGCAGGCGGCTCCATTGATTCATTGTTCCCACTGTTCTAAGTTGGGTCTCCCTCTGATGAGTTTCCACCTGTTGCTTCTTCTCCTGGCAGACAAGCCCACCCCCTCTTCTCTGGGACAGCCCCTCAAGTACTGGAGGACAGTTATCGTGCCCCCTCCCCAATCCTTCTCTTAGTTAGACTGGACATACCCAGTTCCTGCAACCATTTCATTACATGTTTTAGCCTCCTGCCTGAGATGGTATAGGCTCTCCTGCTTGAGCAGGGGGCTGGACTAGAAGACCTCCAAGGTCCCTTCCAGATTCTATTCTATTCCTTATTCTATTCTATTCTGCATTCTCTTCCCTTCCCTTCTCTACTCTACATTCTATAATCTTTGTTGCTCTTCTCCAAGCACTTTCTAGAGTCTCAATGTCTTTTTTACATCGTGGTGACCAAAACTGGATGCAGTATTCCAAGTGTGGCCTCACCAAGGCCTTGCAAAGCGGTACTAGAACTTCACGTGATCTTGATTCTATCCCTCTGTTCATGCAGCCTAGCACCGTGTTGGCTTTTTTGGCAGCTGCTGCACATGGCTGGCTCCTATTTAAGGGATCGTCCACTAGGACTCCGAGATCCCTCTCACAGTTGCTAATATTGAGCAAGGTACCACCTATCCCAAACCTGTACACTTGGTTTTTCTTGCCTAAATGTAGAACCTTACTTTTTTCACCATTCAATTTCATTTCGTTAGATAGCGCCCAGTGTTCAAGTCTGTCCAGATCCTCCTGTATCTTAAGCCTGTAACTTCTGGAGCGTTGGCTATTCCTGCCAGTTTGGTGTCTTCTGCAAATTTGATGCGTTCCCCTTTTATTGCCTCATCTAGATCACGTATGAAGATGTCAAGCACACTGGGTCCATGTGAGGTGTGTTCAGAGAACTTAAGTCAACTGAGAAGCAGCAGCTGCATTCAAACAATGTTATGTGTGCCTTTTTTTGGGGGGGGAACGACTTACCTGGTTGTGTGAATTCAGCCTACTTATTATGATTTAATGTATTATATGGACATAGGAACTGGGTTCCTTCAATGAACAGGATCAGTATGTTACTTCAGCACCACCAAAGCTTCATGGTGTGATCTTCATAAGAGATGGGCCTCAGAATTCCTCAGCCAGCGTGGGGGGACTACGGCCCCTTCATGACTTGTGGACTTCAACTCCCAGAATCCCTCAGCCAGCGTGGGGGGACTATGGCCCCTTCATGACTTGCGGACTTCAGCTCCCAGAATTCCTCAGCCAGTGCGGGGGAACTACGGCCCCTTCATGACTTGCGGACTTCAACTCCCAGAATGGCTGGCTGAGGAATTCTGGGAGTTGAAGTCCACAAGTCATAAAAGAGCCAAGCTTCTCCAACCCTGGTCCATGGCATCATGGACAATAACGGTCCAGCCGTCAGGAGCTGGAGGACTCGGGTCAAAAGAAACTTTTCCTTCTCCAGCTTGGCAAGACGGGTCCAAGAGAGATCCATCCCCTGGCACGTCCCTCTACCAAACCATTTTCTGCCAAGGGGACATTTAGGGTGACAAATTCATGGATGGACCCAGCAGGAAGCAGGTGAAGATCCCACCAGAAAATTGCCGAAGCGGGCAGGGCAGAACTGATGGCCTCATCAAGAACCACGCGGCTTTGAAAAAGGAGGGAGCGCGGCAAGAAGGTTCCTCTTGCGTGCCCCTACGCAAACACACACCCACACACACACACACACACACACAGACTCACACTCTTTCAATCAATCCAGCCATCCAGGCACGTTCAAAGCCATCACTAGGGCCAGTTCCGGCAAGTGGCTCCTCCTGGTGACAAATTCTCTTTCGGTCAAAGGGCCTGTTGAAAAGAAGTTATTTCTGCTTCCTGATTGCACTTTGAATTTCAGAAATGACTTTTCTTAAAAAAAAAAAAAAAGATAGCCCCAGGAGGCTCAGCCAACGCAGCCAGAGGTTTTTAGGCCGAGTGAAAATCTCTACAGCTCGCCTGGCCTGAAAACCCGGCTTGGACCTGGCTCAAAAGAAAAAAAAGATACTTTTCAGAATCCCTGGAAAGCGGAAATATCCGAGTGTGTTTCTTGCCAGTATTTTTGGCTTCTCCAAGATGTGTGTGTTTCCCCCCCACACACACACTTCTGTTCTCTCTACATTTCTTCCAGCCATCTTCCCGGCTGAAAGATGCTTTTCCCAAAAAGCCACTGGAGTTGTTTTTTTTTTCTTTTCGTTTTTCCCTTGAAAATATTTCACTTCTCATCCAAGAAGCTTCTTCGGTTCTAAGTTACAACCAAAGAAGCTTCTTGGATGAGGAGCGGAATGTGCTGCTGAGTGTGGCTGGCTCCCTGTTTATGCACAGTGGCCTGGCCTGCCAATGTTAGGGTGGGTGGGTGTTTCTCCCCTCCCCCCTTGGTACTTCCTGGATTGTCTTCTGTTTATTTGTCTGGTGTTAATCCCTGCTTATTCACCAATGAGGTTCCCTAGTTGGGTCATGAAACGTCTGCAAGAAAACCACCAACTTCAGAGAGCACCAAGGACCCCACAGTCCTTCCTCCTCCTCCTCCCTGCAAATCCCATTCCTTTCTACCACTGATGATGTTCCCTAGTTGGGTGATGAAACGTCTGCAAGGAAACCACCCAGCTCTGAGAACACCAAGGACCCCACAGTCCTCCTCCTCTCCTCCTTTCCCCCACAAACCTCACACCCTTCTAGCACTGCTGAAGTTCCCTAGTTGGGTCATGAAAGGTCTGAAAGGAAACCCCCCAGCTCAGAGGTACCAAGGACCCCACAGTCCTCCTCCTCTTCTCCACACACCTCATTCCATTCTAGCACTGCTGAAGTTCCCTAGTTGGGTCATGAAAGGTCTGAAAGGAAACCACCAGGAGCAGAAAGCCAAAAGGACCCCTCATTTCAACCTTGAGCTACAAATATCCTCCTTTATTGACACGAAGGAAGGCGGAGGTCCCAAATATTCTACAAATATTTGGTGGGGCTGAGATTCTTTGGCCGATCCGTTTACTGTCGGCTTCATTGGCAGTTTCTTGACTGGGGTGTTGTATACTTGATTGTTGGTCTGAGGTTAACCATGGAGTTAATCTGTGCCAGGGGTCTTCAAACGTGGCCCATTTATGACTTGTGGACTTCAATTCCCAGAATTCCTCAGCCAGGCACGCATTCTGGGAGTTGAAGTCCACAAGTCATGAAGGGGGCCAAGTTTGAAGACCCCTGAATTCTATGCTGATCTGGGTGCGGATTGCTGGTGGAGGGGTGTGGGGGTAATAATAAGAATATAGTAGTAGCAGTAGTACTAATAATACTAATAGTAATATTTTACTTTTTTATTTTATTATATCTTTTATTCGTTCATGTTTAATGAATAAGAAATATAGTAGTAGTAATACTAATTTTTTTATTAATTTTATTATATCTTTTATTCGTTCATGTTTAATGAATAAGAAATAATATAGTAGTAATACTATTTTTTATTTTTTATTAATTTTATTATATCTTTTATTTGTTCGTTTAATGAATAAGATATAATAATAATAATAATAATAATAATAATAATAATAATAATAATAATAATAATAATAAAATTAATAATGATGATGTTGGAAGGGACCTAGAGGTCATCTAGTCCATCCCCCTTCCTTTTGTTCCCTGTTGGGCTGGTTGATAAGATACCCTAATCAAGGAACTGCCAAAGAGCCAAGGGCAAACAGCACAACTAAAGAAGCTACACATATTCCCTTCTCTAGGTGTTAAAATTTTAAAATCCTGACTGCTGTGGGCCAGACTTCTCTTGACGGGTTTTTCCCAGCCCACCAAGACATGTTTAGGAGTTTTTACTTCTCCTCCACCTTCTGAACTTCTGCCTGTCCCTCCGCCGTGTAACCCATGAACCCCCCACCCCTCTTAACTTTTGATGCTTCACAAATACTTTTGACAGGATAAAGCGGCGCTGAAGGAGGGCAGGCCATAAAAACATCCCACCTGCCCATTTGGAAAGGACAAAACACTCTTGGAGGCCGATAAAGAGATCGTTATCGAAATAAAACCATATTCAGAAAGGAAACGACAGACGCGTCAAACCAAAAAAACAAGAGCCAGGCAATACATTGGCCGTCTTCCGGACGGCGTCACAAGATGAGACTTTTAAAAAGTAATGTGGAAAAAAAAATAACATAATATTTCAAGAGCAGGGTGAAATCTAAACAAGGTGGGGGGCTCTTACAATTTGGCCTGGAGATTTTAATTTAATTTTTTTTTCCCAGCAGCAAAGAGAGTGACAATAAAAAACGGACCGGTTACATTAAAAGCCGTCGCCCTTGCCTGGCGCCCACCCCCAACAACGCAAACAACACAACATTGTGTGGGTCACAGTCCAATAGAGCTGGTGGGCTCCCGACGGAGAAAAGCATTGAAGGCACTTTCAATCTGCAGGTGACATTCAGCTAGGCTTCATTTCCAAAAACAGCCTTTTTTTAACGCATTTCAAATTCTGAAAGATCAAATAATTATGAGTGTTCTCCCTCCTGGTTTCTGAAACATAATGACTTGTTTTTTTAAAAAAAGGTTCATTTTGCTGTAATTTCAAAAGTACTGGGATTTGATGTCCACGCTGTAGCTTAAGATTTGTTCTCAATCAGTTGAGGCCAGTGTATTCTCCATTTCAACAACTTGAAGGTGAGTGGACTTCAACTCCCAGAATTCCCCAGGCAGCAATGCTGGCTGAGGAATTCTGGGAGTTGAAGTCCAGTCATCTTCAAGTGGTTAAGACTGAGAAAGACTGATCTGGCAATACTCATCCATGGCCTAGATCGGGGGTCTTCAAACTTGGCCCTTTGATGACTTGTGGCCTGCCTGGATGAGGAATTCTGGGAGTTGAAGTCCACAAGTCATCAAAGGGCCAAGTTTGAAAAACCCCGGCCTAGATTCACACATCCCGTTTAACCAGGTCAGTAAAAAAAAAAAAATCCACATTGACCCAATTTGCTAAACTGGATTGGTTTTTTTTTAAAAAAATCTTGCTTGTCTTCTCTTGTGGTTTAAATGTGCTGTGTGAATCCAGCACGCTTGGTCCCTACACGACACCCTGTATTTTGCAAGACCCGTAAAAGATTTATTACAAATTGAAGAATAAAAATTTCGGGAACCAGGTGAAGCATCTTCTGGGGGGGGCGGGGTTGAAAGAAGTTGGTTGAGGGCCCTCAAGGCCTCCTTTGCAGCATTTGAAGTTGGGGCCTAACTTCTGTGCTCCTTCTCTGGCTGTTAAAAACTAAAGCTAAAAAATAAAAATAAAATTAAAACAGACCTGAGTAATCATTATTTATCCCAAACGATGTTTCTGACCTGTGTATTTATGAGTCAGTGGAAATGTGTGTGTGTGCGTGCGTGTGTGTGTATAAAAAACCCTCAAGAAGTCAACTAATGTCGTTCCTGTCCTTCAGGAAACGTTTGGGGGAAAAGAAAGGGCTAACCTAAAATGTAAAAAAAAAAACCTGTTGGGTCCCTCCTAAAATGACACAGTGTTTCCCGGAAAAAAAATTCAATTTTTCTTTCCCAGAACAGGACATGGACATCTCTCTTTCATTTCTGGAAGTCTTCCTTTCTCAAGAGAAGCAATAGCGCTCAGAACTGCAGGTGAAAGACATGCTTGGAGAAACATCTCCAGAAGTTTGAGATTGGTCCACTCCAGAGAAAACACTTGACCCATTTTGACCACAGAACCACAATCCTAGCCACCTGTGGAAGCTTCATGATGTGAAGACCACCAGCTTCCTGGCTGTCTGATTCCACGCTTCCCTGGACCTTCCTCTGGTGTCCGTCTGGCCACCTTCCTACTCTTGTGCTATGGACACGAAGCCAGGTCTGGAAGCTCGAAAGAGATTCTCGGGGTGCAGGTGGGGGGTGCAGAATTGCCCAAAGGCTACACGAGAGAGAGAGAGAGAGAGAGAGAAGAGAGAAGGGGAACGTCGCCCTACAACAGGCTGAAGGAGGAGGAACTGTCCATGGACATTTTCCTGCTGGGAAGGAAGTGGCCTCGTTGGAGAACGAAGAGGCGTCAGAAACTCTCTTGGAAGAAAGGCAATAAAGCCGGCTACGCTGGAAAGTCAGTATCTACGGAAAAAAAGCCGAGGGTGGCTTTCTCCTACTGCTTATAGTGGTGACCTGTGAACAAACAAGAAAAGAAATATGAAATCAGCCAAGCAAAATCAAATTAAGGTGTGTAATTTTGCTGCACTTCCTATCTGTGCCTCACAATGGAATGGAATGGAATAGAATAGAATAGAATAGAATAGAATAGAATAGAATAGAATAGAATAGAATAGAATAGAATAGAATAGAATGGAATGGAATGGAATGGAATGGAATGGAATGGAATGGAATGGAATAGAATAGAATCTGGAAGGGACCTTAAAGGTCTTCTAGTCCATCCCCCCTGCTCAAGCAGGAGAACCTAAACCCCATGCCCGTCAAAGGGCTGCCCGCTCTCTTCTAGAAAGCCCCCAGGGATGGAGGGTCTATAGCAGGGGTGTCAAACTCAATTTCATTGAGGGCCGCATCAGCATTGCGGTTGCCCTCAGGGGGCCGGGTGGGTGTGGCCTGGGTGGGCGTGGCCTACTGGGTGGGCGTGGCTAGAGTGCGTATGGCCTACTGGGTGGGCGTGGCCAGCTCTCCATCGTTGGCATCAAGGGTGCCTATGGGGGGGCCTGGGCAGGAGTGGGACAGATCTGAGGGTCTCTGGCAGGAGGAGGGTCTCTGGGCCAGGGCCAAGGCAGTGGGGGCCATTTCCTCACTCTTTCCAGGATGGCTTTGTGGGCCACATGAAACCACTTTGCGGGCCAGATCCGGCCCCCGGGCCTTGTGTTTGACATGTCTGCTCTATAGCAACTCTGTCTTGAAAGAGGGGCAGGAGGAACCTTATCGCATCCCAGGCAAGGCGTATATTTAATGTGCTCTTTCTTTTCCCTTTTTAAATACAAATGAAGTACAGCTAGACCTCAACTTACAACAGTTCACTTAATGACCGTTCAAAGTTACAACGTTCTGAAGAAAAAGTGACCTTATGATCCGTTTCCCAGACTCATGGCTGTCGTTTTTCACTTACGAAGCTTGCAGCCTCCCCAGCGTCATGTGAACAAAATTCAGACGCTTGGCAGCTGACTCACATTTACGACGGTCACAGTGTCCTGGAGTCTTGTGATCCGCTTTTGCAACTTTCTGACAATCAAGGGGGGAAGCCAGATTCACTTAACAACCGTGTTACTAACTGAACTACAAAGATTCACTTAACAACTGTGACAAGGAAGGTCGCAAAATGGCACAAAACTCGCTTAACGAATGTTTCACTTAGCCACATAAATTTTGGTCTCCATTGTGGTCGTCACCCTGAGGGCTACCTGTGTAACTTGGGAGCCACACGCTGTTATAATAATAATAATAATAATTTTATTTATATACCGCCCTTCTCCTGAAGGACTCAAAATGAGCCCCAAAATTCTGTTGTTAAGCGAGGCATTTGTTAAGCAGATTTTGCCCCGTTTTACAACCTTTCTTGCCACAGTCGTTATGTGAATCACTGTCGTTGTTAAGTCAATGACACTGGTTATTAAATGAATCCCCAATCCCACCGACTTTGCTTGCACAAAAGAGGATCCCAGGACCCTGGGACACAGCGACCGTCATAAATACGAGTCGGTTGCCAAGAGTCTGAATCCTGACCAGGTGACCGTGGGCATGCTACAACGGTTGTTAAGTGTGGAAAAGTGTCCTCAGTCGTTTTCCTCAGTGCCGTTGTAACCTCGAATGGTCACTAAATGAGAACTGTTGAAAGCTGAGGTCTAGTTTGTATAAGTAGTGGAGGTTCTATAACCTCCCAGGACAGGGGTAGGCAACCTTGGCTCTTTTATGACTGGTGGACTTCAACTCCCAGAATTCCTGACCCAGCCTGGCTGAGGGGAAAGGGAGAGGTTTCCATGCTGAGCCATGCTGGCTCAGGAATTCTGGGAGTTGAAGTCCACGAGTCATGAGGGGGCCATAGTTCCCCCATGCTGGCTCAGCAATTCTGGGAGTTGAAGTCCACAAGTCATGAAGGGACCAAGTTTGAAGACCTCTGCACTAAGCCAGGGGTAGGCAACCTGGGCTCTTTTATGACTCGTGGACTTCAACTCCCAGAATTCCTGAGCCAGCGTGGGGAACCATGGCCCTTTTATGATTTGTGGACTTCAACTCCCAGAATTCCTGAGCCAGCATGGTTCAGCTTGGAAACCTCTCCCTTTTCCCTCAGCATGGCTGGCTCAGGAATTCTGGGAGTTGAAGTCCACTAGTCATAAAAGAGCCCAGGTTGCCTATCCCTGTCCCAGAACTTGGAATGGACACCTGACCTTGGAACCACCACCAAAAAGGCACCACGGAGAATGTTCTTCCTGCACCCACTCAGGAGGCTCCGGCTGCCCATGGAGCAGCTGGTCCGACTCTACAGAGTCCGTCGTTTGCACCTCCACAACCGTCTGGTTTGGCACAGCAACCACACAGGATGGGGGCGGACTCCAATGGGTAGCCAGGGCTGCAGAGAAAACAGGTGCAACCAGCCTGCCTTCCACTGAGGACCCGTCTATCCCGCAGGTCAGGAGGAGGGCTGAGAAGATCTCTGCAGATCCCTCGCATCCTGGACACAAACTGTTTCAGCTCTTCTCCTCCAGATGGCGCTAGGGAGCCCCGCAGGCCAAAACAACTAGACCAGGGGTCGGCAACCTTGGCTCTTTTATGACTCGTGGACTTCAACTCCCAGAATTCCCGAGCCAGCATAGCTGGCTCGGGAATTCTGGGAGTTGAAGTCCGCGAGTCATAAAAGAGCCAAGGTTGCCGACCCCTGAACTAGACCCAAGGACCGTTTCTCCCCTCCTGCCATCACTTTGCTGAACACCTAATTCCCATGTCTTATGTCTAAGAACATTTACCCACGTAGTACGGCTGTAGTATTATTATAAACTTCCTCATCTTTCCTGTTACCTGCTCCTATCTTATGGGCTATCACTTTGCTTGTTGTATCTTATGAACTACGATCGCCTCTTATGATTTATGACTTCATTGCTTGTAGGTCCTGTACACGGAGAGCTTCTGCCCCAGAGACAAATTCCTTGTGTGTCCAATCACACTTGGCCAATAAAGAGTATTCTTTATTATCTTATAAAGCCTTGGTAAGGCCAGACCTGGAATCTTGCATTCAGTGTTGGCCCCCACGCTACAAAAAAGATGTTGAGACTTTGGGAAAAGTGCAGAGAAGAGCAACTAAGATGATTAAAGGCCTGGAGGCTAAAATAGATGAAGAACAGCTGCAGGATCTGGGTATGTCTAGTCCAGGGGTAGGCAACCTTGGCTCTTTTATGACTGGTGGACTTCAACTCCCAGAATTCCTGAGCCAGCCATGCTGAGGGGAAAGGGAAAGGCTTCCAAGCTGAGCCATGCTGGCTCAGGAATTCTGGGAGTTGAAGTCCACCAGTCATAAAAGAGCCAAGGTTGCCTACCCCTGGTCTAGTTCAATGAAGATAAGGACCAGGGGGGACATGATAGCAGCCTTCCAGTATTTGAGGAGTTGCCACAAGGAAGAGGAGACCAACTTATTTTCCAAAGCGCCCGAAGGCAGGACAAGAAGCAACAGATGGAAACTGACCAAAGAGAGAAGCAACCTGGAATTAAGGAGAAATTTCCTGACAGTCAGGACAATGAACCAGTGGAACTCCTTGCCTCCAGAAATCGTGGGCGCTCCATCCCTGGAGGTTTTAGAGAAGAGACTGGACAGCCACTTGTCTGAGACGGTGTAGGTTCTCCTGCTCGAGCAGGGGGGGTTGGACTAGAAGACCTCCGAGGTCCCTTCCGGCTCTATTAGGATGGAACTTAATTCTATAATCTGTCCTATAAAACAAGAGGCCACGTCTCACCTTTATGAGCTGACTCCGGTCTGGCTATCTGATGTGCCACGTTATGCTGATTCGTAAGGCCGGTGGCGGGCTCCACGTCCTTGGTCGAGGGTGGACCAGCTCTGGTGGGGAGAAGGCAGAAGGGGTCAGGACCACGTTGACAAGAAGTTGTTGATTTTGAGCCAGATACAGGAAGTTCCCGACTTACAAGAGTTCATTTAGTGACTGTCTGAAGTTGCAACGGCCCTGAAAAAGCTACTCAGGACTGTTTTTCCCATTTAGGACCCTTGCAACATCCCCACGGCCCCGTGATCAAAATTCAGCCGCTCGGCGGGAACTGACTCACATTTATGACGGTCGCAGTGTCCTGGGGCGTGGGGTCACGTGATCCCCTTTTGCGACCTTCTGACCAGCGAAGTCCATGGGGAAGGCGGACTCACTTAACATCCGTGTTGCTAACTATCGAACTGCAGCGATTCCCAGTGGAAAGGTCGTAAAATGGGCCAAAGCTCACTTAACAACTGTCTCACTTAGCAACGTATTTTTTGGGGGGCTCAACTGTGGCCGTAATTCGAGGACTACCTATATCTACCGAGAGGGAAGCAGGATTAGCCGCCAAACGTTGTGACTCCATCAGTCTTGTGATTCAACCAGTCACAAGGCTATGCAGGTAGTCCTCCACTTACGGCAGTTCGCTTAGTGACCGCTCAAAGTTACAAAGGCACTGAAAAAAAGCTACTTAGGAGTGTTTCTCACACTCAGATCGGTTGCAGCATCCCCAGGGTCATGTGATTTACATTCAGATGGTTGACAACTGACTCACATTTACGACCATTGCCGTGTCCCTGAGTCAGGCGATTCCCCCTTTTGCAACCTTCTGACAAGCCGAGTCAATGGGGGGGGAGCCAGTTTCACTTAACAACCATGAAACTGTTCTGTCCCAGCCTACGTGAGTCCTGGTTCTGCTCACAAGGGGAAACCCCTCTTCCAAGAAACAGGCAGGAACCGCAAGAAAAAACCAGCCCCTTTTATCATTCACAGACCTGAGTCAATGTCCAAGGCAAACAAACACAGTCCACAGAAACGGTTTTATAATTCAGCCCAGGCGTGGCTTCCTAATGCCTTCTCCTTTGCCTTTGGAGCCGCCCCATTGCATCCCTCTGTCCTACTCGCTTCTCTTGCCGGCGTTTTCGTGCATCCTGGATATTTCCCAGCTGTGCTTCATCGCTGTCCAACTCAGGCTCCCAGCACAGCTGTGTCTCAGCCTGAGCGTGAGTAGAGGGGCCAGGCTCCTCGTCAGACTGTAAGTCTTGGAGCTCCTCGGAGCCTTCCTCTGGCTCTGATGTCCCTCCAGTTCCCCCTTCCTCCTCCTCCTCTGAGTCCTCAGACTCGGCTGCCGGGTCCACTGTCTGGCCAGGAATCACAACAGCTACTAATTTAACCACTGAAGTCATTTCCTTAACACCAGCCACAGAAAGGTCGTGAAATGGGGCAAAACTCACTTAACAAAATTTCTACTGTTTTTAGTTTGGGCTCGTGTTTAATTCTCTTTTTAATTTTTGTAATTTGTATTTTTATATATGCCCTGTTCACCGCCCTGAGTCCTTCGGGAGAAGGGCAGTATACAAATATAATAAACTTAAACTTAAACTTAACTTAAATTTTGGGGCTCAATTTTGGTCGCTAAGTTGAGGATCTACCTGTATAAATGAACAAGACACTTCACCCCCAAGCCTTGCTGAAGACATTACCTAGTTTGGTAAGGAAACGTCCAGGAGCCAAGCGTTGAGGTCGGAGGACAATCTCCTGCCTAAATCCACAATCCAAACTGTGAATGTTCTCTACCGCTTCCTTTTCTTATATATACATAAAGTTTTATTGATTTTTTAAAAACAGAATTCAATAGTAACCATTCCACAAAACGTGTTGTCTTAGTATCTGATTTGCTAATACCAATTAAATTCCTAATCCCCAAATCTTTTCTCTAACCATTGATAAAACAGGTCCCAACTTTGAAAATGTTCTGTTTCTTCTTTTTCTTTCAGCCTTAAAATAAGTGTGTCCATTTCCACACACTCTAGTGTTGTTGTTTTTAATTATTTCTTGTTCTGGTGGTGTTTCTTCCTTCTTCCAGGATCATGCAAATAGAATTCTTGCCGCTGTTATCACATGTAAAATCAAATATGTGCTTTGCTTATCATGTTTTTCTGGCATTATAGCTAGTAAAAAAAAATCCAGGTTTATAGTCTATGCATTTCTCTAACGTTTTTTCTAACCAAATGTGAATTTTTGTCCAATATCTCCTTGCTTTAATACAGGGGTCTTCAAACTTGGCCCTTTGATGACTTGTGGACTTCAACTCCCAGAATTCCTCAGCCAGCGTGGGGGAACTATGGCTCCTTCATGACTTGGGGACTTCAACTCCCAGAATTCCTCAGCCAGCGTGGGGGAACTAAAGCACCTTCATGACTTGCGGACTTCAACTCCCAGAATTCCTCAGCCAGCGTGGGGGAACTAAGGCCCCTTCATGACTTGCAGACTTCAACTCCCAGAATTCCTCAGCCAGCGTGGGGGAACTGAGGCCCCTTCATGACTTCCAGACTTCAACTCCCAGAATTCCTCAGCCAGCGTGGGGGAACTATGGCCCCTTCCTGACTTGCGGACTTCAACTCCCAGAATTGCCTGGCTGAGGAATTCTGGGAGTTGAAGTCCACAAGTCATCAAAGGGCCAAGTTTGAAGACCCCTGCTTGTGGACTTCAACTCCCAGAATTCCTCAGCCAGCGTGCCTGGCTGAGGAATTCTGGGAGTTGAAGTCCACAAGTCATCAAAGGGCCAGGTTTGAAGACCCCTGCTTTAACACTTGTCCACCACATATGATTATAAGTACCTGGTTTATGTTCTCTTACCATTTCTAACCACCCAACATCCTTCCACAAAAGGTACATTTCCCTTCCGATACGCAGAGTCCCGGGCCGCAAAGCATCTTACCGCGTGGGCTTCTCGCCCCTGCCGCGGTGAGGGTCGTGTCCTTCCCTTGTCCGGCCGCACACCGACTCGGGCGGTTCCTGCTGGACGTAGAAGAGACAGCTAAGCGAGGATCTGGCTTCAGGTTGCGCGTCCGTGAAGCCGCAAGCGGAGTTCAAGACACGGAACGCAGCCCGTAATTTAAGGCAAGGACTCTTTCAGAGCGAAGGTGTGGACCCAGGTGGAACTGGGCTTCAGTGGGAAGCACTGGGAGGTTGACAGGAGGGAGAATAAAACCTGTTGTCGCTTTATAGGTGTGACTGGAAGCGAAGAGGGTGAGGCTTTAGAAGCCCAGCAGGAAACGTCCTTGCAAGCTTTTCGGTAAATCTGAATTAAGAGATGGAAATTTTCTCTTTCGGCTTCTCCGTCTGTATTCTCCGACATCAGTTATGGGGGGAAAAACAACCCACCATAAATTTAAGAACTGAGAGTCCAGTGAGTGTGAGATGGGAGGGGGGAAACGACATGTCAATTTAATAAATAAAATATAATAATTAATAAATAAATGAATGAATGAATGAATAAATAAATAAATAAATAAATAAAATTGCCCAAGGCCAATCTTAATTTGGGATAAGAGATGAGGCTGGCATGATCTACCTCCTGAATGAAGTTTTAGGGCCTCCCAGTTGTTATCAGCAATGAGGAATGGGACCCAAACCTGCTGATTTAATCATCATTTTTTTAAAAAAAAAAAGGATTATAAAAGAAAATGTCGGGATATAACAACAGAAAATCTCAAACTCGGCCTCCCTCGACCTGCCCCCATCCCGAATAATTTGAAATTTCAGCATGCTTTCCAAACAGGATGGGAATTAGAAATAGATGGTCTGTGAAAGCATAATTCATAGCTGTTTGTGAATTCGTAATTAAAAAAGAGCCTTGGTGGAGCAGTGGGCTAAGGCCTCCTTAAGTAACACCAGCTGCCTGCAATTAGTGCAGGTTCGAGTCCCACCAGGCTCAAGGTTGACTCAGCCTACCGTCCTTCCCAGGTAGGTAAAATGAGGACCCAGATTGTTGGGGGCAATTAAGCTGACTTTGTAATAATGCCGCTGGGGGGGAGGGGTGAAACCACTAATAAAGCAGGCATATACATAGAATGAAGGCTACTGCTAAGCTTGTAAGCCGCCCTGAGTCTTCGGAGAAGGGTGGGATATAAATGGGATTTAAAAAATAAAAATAAAAATAAATAAAACAGAGAACAAATTCAACTCCTTTCTAGCACTGGTGATGTTACCTAGTCGGGTTATGAAACATCTGCAAAACACACCCAGCTCAGAGAGCACCAAGGTTGATTTACAGCTCCTCCTCCTCCTCCTCCTCCTCCTCCTCCTCCTCCCTGAAAACCCCACTCCTTCTAGCACTGATGCTGCTACCTAGTCGGGTTATGAAACATCTGCAAAATGCCCCCAGCTCAGAGAGCACCACAAGGAGCCCAAAGTTCAAGGCTGAGCTACAAAGATTTTCTTCTCCTGAAAAAGGTATAATTCTTGTGCAGGGGATGGGTGTGTCCTCCCCCTCCCCTCTTCCTTTCCAGAAGACGCCAACGTCTTCCCAAACCGAATCCTGGCCCACCTTCCCGTCGGGATCCTGCCTCTTCTTCTCCCGTTCCTTGGCTTTTTTGTAAGCTTTCTTCTCCTCCGCCATCAGCAGCCGGGCTATCTCCTGCGGGAAAGAGTCCATCCGGCCAGTTATCACTTTTCACGGGCTGACGCCTCTGCTTAGGATTTACTCGGTTTCAGAACTACAGAATAACAGAAGTGCTGGAGGGGGCCCTGGAGGTCTTCTAGTCCAGCCCCCTACTCAGGCAGGAGACCCCCGTGCCATTCTACACAAGTGGCTGTCCAGGCTCTCCTCGAAAGCCTCCAGCGATGCAACAGCCCCAACTTCTGAAGGCAAGCTCTGCCATCAGAATAGAGCTGGAAGGGACCTCGGGAGGTCATCTAGTCCAACCCCCTGCTCAAGCAGGAGAAGCTGTACCATTTCACACAAACGGCTGTCCAACCTCCAGCTGGTGGTGGAGCACCCACAACCTCTAGTGGCAAGCCGTTCCGCTGGCTGATTGTTCTCCCTGTCAGGAAATTTCCTGACAGCGAGGACAACGAACCCGTGGAACAACTTGCCTCCAGAGGTTGTGGGTGCTCCATCACAGGAGATTTTTAAGAAGAGACTGGACAGCCATTTGATTGGGATGCTATAGGACCGTGGTGGAGAACCTATGGCACGTGTGCCACAGTTGGCACGCAGAGCCCTCTCTGCGGGCACACGTACCGTCGCCCAAGTCCTAGGCCTTCAGCTAGGTTTTCACTTTACGCCTCCACCAGCGTGTGCAAAAAAAACAACGGTTCATTCAATCAATCAATTTCAACTTCTCGCAGGGGAAAAAAAAGATCTTGCAAAGTTGGAATTGATGAACTTTTTAGTCCCACCCAGTCTGCCGTTACCACCGAAGCCACGCCCACCCAATAGGCCATGCCACGCCCCCCCGGCACCGAACAATACATAAGTGGGGTTTGGGTTGCAGTTTAGGCACTCGGTGTCTAAAAGGTTCGCCATCACTGCTATAGGGCATCCTGCTTGAGCAGGGGGCTGGACTAGAAGACCTCCAAGGTCCCTCCCAACTCCATTCTGCATTAAGGAACTAAGGTACCTCCACGTTCCTTGTAACTCTACCTGTCCTTGCAGATGTCAAGCCCCATGGGCTCGACAACTTGAGGGGACTCGGGGGAGCACCACATGTGCCGCACGGCAGGCGGAAGCCAGACCACGCCCACGCCGCCAGCAACGAAGCAGCCAGAAGCAGCCACGGGCAGCAGCGCGGGACTCACACAAGACAGCTGCGCAGGACCCAAAGCCGCGGCCTCACGGGGCGGCTGGAGGGGAGCACGTCCGGTTCCCTAGGGCACGGGTTAGGGGGGTATTGGGCGTATACCTACCTGCGCGCTGTGTGGTCCTCGGCGCCAGGGGGTGAAGCACGGTGTGGGGAGATGGGTAAAGGGGTGGGGTTTTACGCGGGCTTAGGCGGATGCTGGTCTGTGCAGGGGAAGGGTGGGGCTAATGGGTGGGGCTAATGACCCAATTACAAGCAGTGTATAAAAGACGCGTTGGGGGTGAGTAACTCCCAACGCTGACTTTGTTTTCGCACGAAACTCTCGCAGTAAAGAACTTCCTGCAGTCAACCGTGCCACGTTGTTGTTATTCTTGCTGCTGCTTCTAGCGTGGACGTTGTTGACAGTAGGCACTTACCTCATCTTGGGCAACTTGTGCAGCCCTCCGATCCACCTGGCTGGCCTAAAAAAACGAAGAAAAAAAGAGAAACTTTAAAAAGAGAAAATTGGGGAACTGTTTCCTGCAGACCTCTGAAGCGTCCCCCCCCCTCACCCAGGCCTTGGAACAATTTCTCCCCACCTCCCCAAACGGGATGCTTCAAAACACCCTCCCCCCTTGCTTCTGGCTCCCTCCAACCCATCTGTGGCTCCACCAGGAAGTTTCCAACATCTGGAAAATTCTGCTTGGGGAGTCACACAACCCCTTTCCCACCCTCGTGATCTACACAGCGGGCTTGAGGGCCTGCACTGGATTTAGGATAGATAAAAAGCTGTAGTAAGTTTTCTATGACTCGTACACAGTAAATAGTTGGCTAACAAACTTTTGAAACCTTAATCTTGTTTTTCTGTTGTTGTTTTTTTATGCTTTACCCGTTAAGTATTTCGTTATCCGTGTAGTAGAACAGGGGACAGGTGAATAATTTGCAAACAGAGTTAGAACTTTATAAACTTGTTTGGGGGCCTGTTTCCAAACTAATATTGTTGTAATATAGTCATCGGTATTTAACTACGGGGGACAAAAGTGTGTGTTTGTGGGTTTTTTTAATGCACTTTTTTGTTTAACACATTGTCTGTTTTATTTTTATTTTTCTTTGCTTGCTCATCTTTCACGGGCTTGCATTTTGAATTTCTTCTTGAATAGAATACAATTACATGTTAAAAAAAACAAAACAAAACAGACCCCTTGGTCTCCAATGTTTGGAAAATTCTGTCTGGGGACACACAACCCCTTTTTCCACTCTTTCGAACAGGCCCTGCGCCCCTCACCCCCTTCAACTCCCAGAGGAGACCCCTCCCCATTACCCGGATGCTGTTTGCTTCCTGTCGTGAACTGTGGATCAAAATCAAAGCAGGGCGCCAAAGCAGCTGAAAATGGGAAAACTGGATGGGGTGGGGGGGTCTCAGGGTTCCCCCCCTCCCCGCAGCTCCATAAGGGCCCAGTTTGGCCCTGCTCACCAGCAGTTCCTCCTCCTGCAACTTCCAGGCAATCTCAGCGTCGTAGTCCTCGGGGTCACGGGAAGCCCCTGATCGGGGTCTGGCGAAGGGGTCTTCTTTGGGCCCCCGAGGTTTTGCCCCTGCAAAACAGAAAGTGAAAGGCCTCAATGGATGGAAACTCATCAAGGGGAGAAGCAACCTGGAACTAAGGAGAAACTTCCTGACAGTGAGAACAATTAACCAGTGGAACTCCTTGCCTCCAGAAGCTGTGAATGCTCCAACACTGGAAGTTTTTAAGAAGAGACTGGACAGCCATTTGTCTGAAATGGTATAGGGCTTCCTACCTGAGCAGGGGGTTGGACTAGATGACCTCCAAGGTCCCTTCCAACTTTATTATTATTATTAACAATCTGCCTCCAGAAGCTGTGAATGCTCCAACACTGGAAGTCTTTAAGAAGAGACTGGACAGCCATTTGTCTGAAATGGTCTAGGGTTTCCTGCGTGAGCAGAGGGTTGGACTAGATGACCTCCAAGGTCCCTTCCAAATTATTATTATTATTATTATTATTATTATTATTATTATTATTATTATTATTATTATTATTATTGCTACTACTACTACTTTATCATTATTGTTATTTCCAGCAAAGATTAAAAAGACTTAAAAGCAGGAGAGCATCAGGGAAACACTGCTTTTTATTTTCAGTCAGTCCTCAGCTTACGACCACAACGGAGTTGAAAACTTCTGTCGTGAGGCGAGACAGCTGTTCCGTGAGCTTGGCCCCATTTTAGGACCTCTCTTGCCACCGCTGCTAAGTGAAGCACTGCAGTCGTTCAGTTAGGGCACACGGTTGTTAAGTGAGTCCGGCCTCCCCCGTGAACTCCGGTTGCCCTCCGGGTGAGATTCAAGGTGCTGGTGATGACCTATAAAGCCCTACATGGCTTGGGTCCGGGATATCTGAGGGAACACCTGCTGCCGGCATCAAGTTCCCTTCGTCCAGTGCGCTCCCACAGGGAGGGTCTTCTCAGGGTGCCGCCGGTTAAAGATTGCCGGCGGGCAACACCCAGGGGTAGGGCCTTCTCAGTGGGGGCGCCTGCCCTGTGGAACCAGCTGCCTGCGGAGCTTAGGACCGCCTCCAACCTCCGTTCATTCCGCCGGGGCCTGAAGACCTGGCTCTTCGAGCTCTCTCCCTCCCTCTTTTCCTTCTAGCCCTGATGATGTTCCCTAGTTGGGTCACGAAACGTCTGCAAGGAAACCACCCAGCGCAGAGAGCACCAAGGATCCCACAGTCATCTTCCTCCTCCTCTTCCTCCTCCCCATAGACTCCCCCCCCCCGCCGCCTTCTAGCCCTGATGATGTTCCCTAGTTGGGTCATGAAACGTCTGCAAGGAAACCACCCAGCGCAGAGGGCACCCAGCACCCCCTACTTCTCTTCTGTCCAGGGAGCAAAGCGGAGCTTTAGCGGGACCCCCCCCCCCCAGCAGAGAAACCTCCTGCCCTTCTCTTCTGCTCCAGCTCTATCCTAACCAGCCAGCGGCACAGAGAAGACCCCTGGACAGACAATCTCAGGGGGAAGCAGGCCATTCCCCCCTCCCCGAAACCCCTGTTGTACGGCAACCGAGCAGACGACAGCAGCCTCGGCTGAGCGTTGAGGCGCAAGCAGCCCATCTGCCTCCACTTAGCAGCTTCTCTGGGGAAGAACGCCGACATTACAGAGCGGGACAACTTCCCTTGACCCCCACCTGCCTTGGCGAGGACCCAGGGTGGAGCCGTGCTCGGAGGGAGAGGCGGGGAGGGTCTATTTATAGGCCTACGGAGGGGGGGGGGCATTGCAAACCTGGCACATCCTTGCAAACGTCACACGGATTTGGCAGGAGAACAAAAGCTGGGAACTGCATCACTTCTCCAGATGCGACCAGCTTCCACCCAGAGAGTTTGCTCACAGATTTCCTGGGAACAAAGTGGGAAGGGGCCGGCCCCATCTGGGATTCATCTGCAACAAGCCGGAGCCTGGCGTCTCGGATTTGGAAAGGAGGAAGTCTGTGAGCCTTTTTTCCCCACCCAAGCAGAGAACCAGCAGCCGCCACCGGCACCTGGCCCAGTTTGGGACGGGATGAAGACCATCTGCTGGCTTCTCCTTCCTTGGAGAGCTGTCCAAACGTTATTACGCTGCATTAAACCATCAGGTCATTAAATTATGGAGCTCGGGCAGAAGAAGGGATGGTGGCCAGCCATGCTGGTGTTCGGCTTCAGGGGCCACGGACACTGGCACTTTGGGTTAGGAGCTCAAGGCCGTCAGCTCTTGATGGCCAACGGTCAACCATCTCAGAACCTACTTAAAATTAAGGAGAAATGTCCTGCCAGTGAGAACAATTAATCAGTTGAATGACTTGTCTCCCAAGAGGTTGTGGGTGCTGGACAACCGTTTGTCTGAAATGGTATAGGGTCTCCTGCTTGAGCAGAGGGTGGGACTAGAAGACCACCAGGGTCCCTTCCAACTCTGTTTTCTTAATTTATGAAACACACCCGGAACTGTCACAGCCCCAAAGAATTTTATGGTTAATGACTCTAATCCTCCTTTCTTCTTCTCCTCCCCTCCACAAACCCCTCCCTTCTAACAGTGATGCTATTCCCTAGCTGGGTCATGAAATGTCCATAAGGAAACCACCCAGCTCAGAGAGCACCAAGGACCCCACAGTCCTCCTCCTCCACTGATGATGTTGCCTAGTTGGGCCATGCAATGTCTGCAGGGAAACCACCCAGCTCAGAGAGCACCAAGGACCCCTCAGTCCTCCTCATCTTCCTCCTCCTCCTCTCCGCAAGCCCCCTGCCTTCTAGCCCTGATGATGTTGCCTAGTTGGGTCATGAAATGTCTGCAAGAAAACCACCCAGCTCAGAGAGCATCAAGGACCCCACAATCCTTCCTTTCTTTCTCTTTCTTTCTTCTTTCTCTTGCTCTCTTTTTTTCTCTTCACCTCCTTCTCCTGTCTGCAAGCTCCCTTCCCTTCTAGCCCTGATGATGTTGCCTAGTTGGATCATGAAATGTCTCCAAGGAAACCACCAAGCTCAGAGAGCACCAAGGACCCCACAGTCCTCCTCCTCCTCCTTCTCCCTGCAATCCCCCCTCCCTTCTAGCCCTGAAGATGTTCCCTAGTTGGGTGACGAAACGTCTGCAAGGAAACCACCCAGCTCGGAGAGCATCCAAGGCCGCAAGATAAGCTAAAAGCTGCGCCAGGAGCCGCTTATGGGCCACGGAGGGATTGCCGTGGCTTCCAGGCTCAGACAGACTCCAAAGTCCCAAACATCCCTCGTGGGGGAAACCCAGGGAACCTCCGTCTCACCTGGAGCAGAAGCCACTGTGTGGCTAGAAGCAGAGGTAGGCAACCTTGGCTCTTTTATGACTGGTGGACTTCAACTCCCAGAATTCCTCAGCCAGCTGGGAGTTGAAGTTCACCAGTCATAAAAGAGCCAAGGTTGCCTACCCCTGGGCTAGAGCAAATTCAGAGGCTGCTATTCCGTAACAAAAAAGACAAACTCAACCCCACCTTCCTCCGGACTGGCAGTTTTAGCAGATTCCTCTCTTCCTGGAGGGTTGAGGATTCCTGGCAGCTGGCCCCCTTTTGGCCCAATGGGGAAAGACCCAGAATGAAGCCCAAAGAGCCGTGGGCCGTGGCCCCATTACCTGGATTCCGGGGGCGCCTGGCCTCCCCATCCTTGCCCTCCCTGCGGTGGGCGGTGGGGGAGGCCCGAGCCCCCCGGGCCTCCCTTTCTCCATCCTCTCTCCTGGGCTGGTGCCGGTGGGCAGCCTCGGAGTCCCGCTGCCTGGCGTGGTGATGGGCAGGGGGCCGCGGGGAGCTACGGTCCTCCTGAGGGGGCAGCCCACGGCGGTCCGGATTGGGGGACCGTCTTTCCGCCTGCCTCTCTCTCCCGTTGGGGGTCGGCCCCCGCTCCCCCTGCCCTCGGGGCCCGCGGCTGCGATGCCCGCTCCTCCATTCCTCCTCCCGGTCCGTCGGAGGAGGGGGCGTCCTTGGGGGCCTCTCCTGGCTCTGAGGCCTCTTTGGATCCCTGCCGCCTCGTCCGGCCCGGGGTGGCTCGGCATCCCAGACCAGCAGACGTGGCCCCTGAGTTTTGTCCAGGCTCCAGTGGGGGTGACGGCGGGCTCTGTCTTCCTCCTCCTCCTCCTCCTCCTCTGGAGGACCCTGGTGGTGAGGGGGTCTCCCGTACCCCTCTTTCTTCCTCTCCCGCTGCTTCTCTCGGTCCTTCCTCCGGCCTTCCTTGGTCTTCCTGGGTCCTGAGGAACTCTCCCAAGTCTCCAGGTCAAGGCCCTCTGACAGCAGAGGAGGGCCCCCCTGAGGCTCCCTCATTTGGGGGGGCTGCCCATCTGCACTGCCTGGTCTGGGCAGCGTGGGCCCCGGTTCGCGGGGACTGCCGGACAAGGGCTCTGAGCAACAAGGAAGCGGCAAGACAGACGAGGGAGGAGAGTTAGTGACCTGCGTTAAGGGCAGGGCGAGGGGTACGCAGCAGAGGGGGGAGAAAGCTTGGAGGGGCAGCGAAGGCATGCAAGCAAGCAAGCAGACCTCCTGCAGGACACACACACACCCCGGGCCCCGTCCCTTCTCCACTGGCTTCACTGCTACAGCTCTTCCCGTCCATGGAGAATCAAACCCAGGACCCCCCTCCATCTCCACTTAAGCGGTGCCCCTTCCTTGCCTGGCACGGGACAACCCACCGTGGGCAACTCGCCACGGGACAAGGCAACCGGTTATTTCAAATAATATTTATTATTTTTGCCCTTTGGATTTAATTTGCTCCCTCCTTTGGCCCCCTTTTTAGGAGAGGAGAGGAGAGGAGAGGAGGGGGAGGGGAGGAGGAAGAGGAGGAGGAGGGGAAGAGGAAGGGAAGAGGAGGGGGAGAGGAGGAGGGGGAGGAGGAAGGGAGAACGAAGGGGAGGAGGGGAGGGGGAGGGGGAGGAGGAGGAAGGGAAGGGGAAGAGGAGGAGGGGAGGAGGGGGAGGAAGAGGAGGCCACTGGCATGGACTTAGGGCGGTTTCCGTGTCCTAAGGGAAGAAAAGCAGAGCGTGTTGCAGAGTCCCAAATCAGAGCCCACCCGACTTCCTTCAGTCCCAGCTCTGAAAGCTCCTTTGATCACATCAGCCCTTCAAGGAGGAGGAGGAGGAGGAGGAGGAGGAAGAGCAGAGCCGGCCCATCAATCACAACCCGGGAGACAATTTCCATCCTGCAGCAGCGATGATCATCAAGCGGGGGTGGGGCTTTCACTGGAGACTGGCAGGAAGCAGAGCCCACCTGGCCCCCTTCTCTGCCCGGCTGGCATTGGTGGCATTGATTGGCTTCCAAGCGGAGTCCGGCATCCTTCTTGGCCACCAGGCAGGGTCTAAGGGAAGGGGTCCAGCCGTGGCCACTGGAAGACTTGCGGACTTCAACTCCCAGAATTCCCCAGCCAGCAGCCCACTAATTTCTCCCAAACTGAAGAGAGAAGCCAGCAGGGAAAAGTCTGGCTTTGAATCTTGGAATCATTCCAGGCAGCCACTTACATCTTTTTATGATTCTATGATCCTGGGCAGAGGGTTGGACTAGAAGACCTCCAAGGTCCCTTCCAGCCCTAGGATTCTATGATCCTGGGCAGAGGGTTGGACTAGAGGACCTCCGAGGTCCCTTCTATGTGGTTAATTCTGTAATTCTGAATCTACTTTGGCCCTTGCCTTCTTCCTGGGGCCGAGAGGGACGGACTGGCTGGCCCAAGGACTCGCCGGCTTAATCACGACACCCAAATGATTCCCTTTGCAGAGATTAAGGCAGAAAAAGCAGCCCGGGGGGGGGGGGGGGAGAGGGGCAGCCCCTCTGCTCACCTCTGTTCTCCGGGGGGTAGCCTTCTTCGGGAGCGCCCAGCCGCAGGGGGTCCGGCGGCAGCTTCTTCCTCCTCTTTTCCTCCTGCAGCTCCTTCCGCTGCAGAATCCGAGCAATGTCCTGAAGCGAAGAACACGTGTGAAGGGATTGGCTGCAACCCGGCTGCATCTCGGCATTTTTCTTCCCGGGGTTGGACTAGAAGACCTCTAAGGCCCCTTCCGACTCTTATTGTCCTGTTCTGTTTATGGGTCCTCCAAGAGGACCCTACAAGACCCACTAGGCCTCCCTTAGACCTGGAGGTCTTCTCTCCACAGGTAGTCCTCAACATACGACCACAACATTTCCGTTGCTAAGTTCAATTGAGCGTTGCCCCATTTTACGAGCTTTCTCGCCAGAGTTGCTAAATCAAATCACTGCAGCGGTTCACTAAGTGATGTGGTTGTTAAGTGAATCTGGCTTGGCTTGTTCAGGAAGTCGCAAAAGGGGATCACATGACACTGCGACCGTCATAAATATGAGTCAGTTGCCGCCAATCATCTGAATTTTGATGGGGATGCTGCGACGGTCGTGTTAAAAAAACGGTCGTAAGTTACTTTTTTCCAGTGCTGTTGTAACTTTGAACGGTCGCTAAATGAATGGCTGTAAGTCAAGGACCAGCTGTGCACCTCTGCAGGCAGGCCTACCTGGGTGGCCAAAGGTGGGGAGCCGTGTCTGTCTCCCCAGAGAGAAACGCCCTCCGTCTCCGTGCCAAAGGGGGAACTTACCTCATCGTCCTCTTCCTGACGACGCTGCTGTTCCGCTTCAATGACCAGCTTGACCTGGATTTCCTGGGCGATCTCACAGTCTTGCTGTTCTCTGGAAACACCGGGGGGTCTTTGTGAGTGGGTGGGAGGCAGGGAGGCAGAGTCAAGCAGGGGACGGCAGCCGAGGGCAGCAGAAGACCTGCGCCTTGGCTCCGAAGAACCTCAGCCAAGGCCTTCAAGATGAGGAAGAGGGTTCTGGGGCATGTTAAGATACCATAGAAGTGTCCAACCTTGTCCACTTTAAGACTTGTGGACTTCAACTCCAAGGTTAGGAGAGGAGTAGAAGGAGGGGAGGAGGAGGAGGAGGAGGAGGAGGAGGAGGAGGAGGAGGAGGAGGAGGAGGAGGAGGAGGAGGAGGAGGAGGAGGAGGAGGGAAACGGGGAAGAACCAAACCCACTTCCTTTCTCTCCGAAGACCCAGGAACACACATCCAACATCTGCTCGGCCTACTTTAGGAGGAGCAGAGAGCTTTGCAAGTCAAGAGTTTATCCCTTCATTAATTCAGACTGAAAGAATCCTGACTAATGGCCATGTTAATTTTCTTGCGGAAAGGCAAGCCGCTTGATCTCCTTCCAGTTCACCACTTTGCAGGGCCTCCGGCTAGAAAGCTGAGATCCACCTTCCTAAACGACTGACGCAAACATCCGTTGCCTCAACCTGGCCCGTCTGGAAGCGGCAAGCCAGCTTCTGTGATCTAGGCCAGAGACTCACCCAGGTCCTGTCTGCATTTGCGTGACCTATTTGGCTCTGGGTGAAAAATTCCGGGTCATCCTGAGAAGTCTGACGGCTGAGATCATGAGCGGAAAGCTTCCCCCAGGCCAAGCCATGCGTGACTTGACACGCCTCAGTCCTCCCCCCGTCCCCCCCCCAAAAAACATCCCAGCCTGGTCTTCTAGGATGGTTTGCTTGCCTTTTCTGCAGTTCTTCCTTACATCCTTTTCCAAATGCAACATCCAGAACTGCGCCCCAATATTTACATTTCCCCAAAACAAAGGCATTACGACATTTCCAAAATGTGGAATTTGCCTTTTTAAAAATAAATAAATAAATAACTGCCAGACCCTGCACTGATCTTTTCGTGCCAGGGGGTGACTTCATTATATTTATTTTACTGTTCAATTTATACCCAGTTTTTTCCCTTTGTGTAACACTTGACACAACTCAAATTAGATTAAATGAAGCGACGTTAATTGCATTCCCCATTGCAGCAGACCCACGGATCTGTTTCTCCAGCCCCATGCACGGAATTAAAAGGGGAGGGGCCCTAGTGTTGACCCCCTCGTTTGCGGCAACCCCCAAAAAGCGGAATGATGCTATCATGTTGCCCCCCCCCAGTCCTTCTTTTCTCCATACTGGCCAAACCTAAGTCCTGCAACCGTTTCTTTGTATGTTTTAGTCTCCAGGCCTTTGACCATCTTAATTGCTCTTCTGTATTGGAGAAAACCTACTTTAACTTTGTAAGTTTCCCAGCTCAAACAGGAGGACACCTGCCCATTTCTAGCCAAATTTTGGCAGACCGCCTGGAGGGAATTTTTTGTGTCACAAGGGGGATACTTCAGTATGCTGACGACCTGGGGTCAAGGTATTCACTTAACAGCTAACCAGCGTATATAATGTAAGATGTATTGATGAGAATGAGCCAGCAGGGTCTGTGTCTCTTTAAGAGCCTTCCTATAATAGGAAAGCTCTGCTGATGTGTTCTTTCCTCTTCCGTTTCCTGCCGTAACTGTGGTGTGTTGGATCCTGCTGTATTAGCACGTGTACGTATGTTGTTCCTGGTGTATGATATTGTAGATAGTGTAAGATAAACCACCATTTAATATAGACCACTGTTTACTGTGTTTACTCCTGGGTTATCTTGCGCAGTAAGACTGTGCACGCTCTGACACCTGGTGCTACCAGCAGACCTGGGGAAACCAGAGTGGGATGGAGCCCATTAAATGGCTAGTGTGAACATGTGTTGTCGCTGGGGTGGGGGAGTGGGGAGAGTTATTACTTGTATTATTTTTCTTCTTGTTACTTTTTATTCTTTTTATATGGTGCTTTTGTATCTGTGTAAGCCGCCGTGAGTCGCCATGTGCAAACAGGCGGCAATATAAATTTTCTAAGTAAAATAAATAAATAAATAAAAATACCCCACCCCCACCCCGTCTCCTGGTCGTCCCCATTGTTCAGTGCAGAGAGCTGAGTCCCTGGCTGTGATTCTCCAATAGTCCCCTCCCCTCAAAACCTGGAGGAAATCGCCAGGACCCCCACTGCAGCCCCCACTCACAGGTTCTTGTGCTGCTCCTGGAGACGAGTGCGAGCTTTCCGGTCTTCTTCCTCTTGCAGCTGTTTGGCCATTTGTAGGTCATGCTTGACCAGGCGGTTGCGCTGGATGTTGGTGGCTAAGTGGTGCTCGACTGGAAGGAGACGGGAAGCAGGGAATTAAGAGACTGGACAGCCATTGGTCTGAAATGGTATAAGGTTTTCTGCCTGAGCAGGGGGTTGGACTAGATGACCTCCAAGGTACCTTTCAGATTCTATTCTATGATTCCATTCCATTCCTCTATTCTATTCTATTCTATTCTATTCTATTCTATTCTATTTCATATTTTCTATTCTATTCCATTCCATATTTTGTATTCTATTTTATTCTATTCTATTCTATTTCATATTTTCTATTCTATTTATTCCATTCCATATTTTGTATTCTATTCTATTCTATTCTATTCTATTTCTATTCTATTCTATTCCTTTTCTCCTATTCTATTCTATTCTATTCTATTCTATTTCTATTTCTACTCTATTTTCTATTCTATTCTATTCTATTCTATTCTATTCTATTCTATTCTATATTTTCTATTCTATTCCATTCCATTCCATTCTATTCTATTCTATTCCATAATTTCTATTCTATTCTATTCTATTCTATTCTATTCTATTCTATTCTATTCTATTCTATTCTATTCTATTCTATTCATATTTTCTATTCTATTCTATTCTATTCTATTCTTCAGTTCTATTTTCTATTCTATTTTATTCTTATTCTATTTATTTTCTATTCTATTCATTTTCTATTCTGTTCTAGGAAACTGATCAACAAGCAAGGGACAAACCACACATCTCAATAAAGAGAAATGCCAGGAGCCACCCAATTGGATTAATAACGTTTCAGTTAAAATCCAATCGAGCAGACCCGGAAGCAGGGAAGACTAGCACAAAAGGAAACCTTGTGTGAACAAGGACAGGATCCAACAGGGTTTCTCCCACGTAACTTACTTTCCTGTTCCTGCAGGCTGTGGGCCAGCGTGTGATCCTCCCGGACAGCAAAGTCTCGGCAGACTGGGGAGAAAAAGCAGGAAAGGTTGGGTTCCTCCGGGAAGGCTGAGCCAAGTCCCTCACCAAGACTAGGCCGCAACTTCTAGAACGAACAAACCAGGAACTAAGGAGAAATTTCCTGACAGAACAATTAACCAGTGTGGAACAAGCTGCCATCAGAAGTTGTGGGTGCTCCATCCCTGGAGTTTTTTTTAAGAAGAGACTGGACAGAAGGGCCCTATACCAGGGGTAGGCAACCTCGGCTCTTTTAGGACTCATGGACTTCAACTCCCAGAATTCCTGAGTCAGCATAGCTGACTCAGGAATTCTGGGAGTTGAAGTCCATGAGTCCTAAAAGAGCCGAGGTTGCCTACCCCTGGTCTATACCATCTCAGGCAAATGGCTGTCCAGTCTCTTCTTAAAAACCTTCAGGGATGGAGCACTCACAACTTCTTGTGGCAAGTCATTCCACTGGTTAATTGTTGTAACTGTCAGGAAATTCCTCCTTAGTTCCAGGTTGCTTCCCTCCTTGACCAGTTTCCATCCGTGGCTTCTTGTCCTGCCTTCAGGCGCTTTGGAGAACAGCTTGACTGCCTCTTCTTTGGGAAAACCCCTGAGATACTGGAAGGCTGCTATCCTGTCCCCCCGGTCCTTCTCTTCATTAAACGAGACCTCCCCAATTCCAGCAACCGTTCCTGATATATTTTAGCCTCCTGATCGTCTTTGTTGCTCTTCTCTGCACACTTTCCAGAGTCCCAGCATCTTTTTTTTTTACATCGTGGTGACCAAAACTGGACGCCGTATTCCAAGTGTGGCCTCACTGAGGCCTTGTAAAGTGGTATTAACACTTCACCTGGTCTTGATTCTTTTTTTTTCCCAGTGCTTTTTTTCAATGGTCACTAAATGAGCTGTTGTAAGGCGGGGACTTCCTGCACCTATATTAAGAGGCCAAGAGGGAGGAGAAATGGCTGCTTTGGGGGAGGTGGGGGTTGAGATCTGCCATGGATGCCAGGTGGGGACGTTGTTCAAGAAAGGAAGCTCTCGTGGTCTGCTCTTCCCCCCAGCCAGATCGTATGTTCCTTTTGCAAACTTGCAAAGGACGCTGCCAGATGTGTGGGGACTTCCTGTCCAGATGCTTATTTGGAAGCTGTCTGGCCAAGCCCTTCCGGAGGCCCCCAGCCCCTTCAGAGACCCCCAGATTTTTCAAAAGTGCCAGGAGAGAAATAGTCAGAGCGGAAGTAGCCTCTTGGGAGGAGAAGCGAAATGTCTTCGAAGAAAAACAAGCAGGCCCAGTTGCCTCGTGAAGAAAAAGCACACAAGCGAAATCCTACAACAGGGAGCCCAAAGACACACAACGTCCGTCCCAAAAGCCTCCTGACTCCACAGCAAGGGCTGTCCACCCTCGGCCACTTCAAGACTTGTGGACTTCAACTCCCAGACTCCCCCAGCCAGCACTGCGGCTAGTCCTCAAATTACGATCACTTGTTTAGTGACAGTCCGAAGTTACCATCGGCAGGGGAAAAAGTGACTTTTGTTTAACGTCCAAATTCGGACCCTCGGCAACTGGCTCACGGCTACGACAGTCGCGGTGTCCGAGGGCCACGTGATCTCCTTTTGCGACCTCCCAACTACAGCAGTGATTCCCTTCCTTAACAACAGCGGCAAGAAAGGTCGTGAAGTGGGGCGGGATGCTCTTCCCTGTCTCGCTTAGCGACAGAAATGTTCCATTCGGCACTGGCTGTAAGCCGCCGTAGAACGAAATAGAACTTTCCGCAGCCGAAAGAAAGGCTGGAATTCCAGGCAGACGGGCGGAGCCAGCAACTCAGGTGGCCGCCATCCTCCAGGCTGATTTAATTCAATCTTCACGTAGGGCCCACAACTGCGGCCTTCCACGGCTCAGATGCCTCCCTGGGAGACCCTCAAAACCAGCCCTGAAGGGGGAGGCCACTGCTCTGATGGGCGTCTGCTTCGTGGCTGCTCCACCAGACAGTCACCTGTCTGAAGTGGTACGGGGTCTCCTGCTCGAGGAGGGGGCTGGACTAGAAGACCTCCAAGGTCCCTTCTAGCTTCTCTTCTCTTCTCTTCTGTCCTGTCCCTATCCTATCCCTATCCTACTCTATTCTTAGTTCTATTCTATTGCACGGAGAGAAACTCAAGATATCTTAGAAGACATAATGCAGAAGCCTCTTTTGCAGAAGGGTCTACAAAAGAGGGAGAGGGAGGGAGAGAGAGGGAGGGGGAGAGGGAGAGAGAGGGAGGGAGGGGAGAGGGAGGGGGAGAGGGAGGGAGAGAGGGAGGGGGAGAGGGAGGGAGAGAGGGAGGGGGAGAGGGAGGGAGAGAAGGAGAGGGAGGGAGAGGGGGGAGAGAGAGGGAGGGGGAGGGAGAGAGAGGGAGGAAAAGAGAGAACTGGAGATGGCTGTGACCTTTTGGTGGAGAAGGACCACAAAGCATGAGAAGAGGTTGGCCAAGTCTCGTTCAGGAGGGGAACTCTCTTCCTTTGCAGTCTCCACCAGGTCAAGGAAAGGCGATCTGGTTCTCATGATCTGGCCTTGGACAGCTGTGTGAACATGTGAAGGAGCGGAGGCTCTCTTCTACAAGCCAAGAGGACAAGTTGCAGCTCCAGAGATGGGAGATCCTCTGCATGCAACCTCTGTCCTTCAACCTTCTCCCTTCCTCCTGCTCTTCAAGGGCGGCATGGGGGCTTAGCCAGATCCCCACTTGCTCCGGATTCTCAGCTGTTCTGGGGGGGGGAGCCAAGCAAGGAAAGGCGCCTGCCAGCTGGCCCTCTTCCCCCCCCCCACCCCCCTTGGAAGATGCTTCCAACCAAGTTCTCCAAGTTTGAGGCAAAAGAAGGAAAGTCAGCCAAAAAGGAATCAAACAGCTGCGGCCCCATAACAAACAGCTAAATTGACCTTTCTCCGGAACAGAGGGGGTGGGAAGGGGGGGCGCTTTGCTCTGAAGGATCAGCATGGATCGGCCCGGAGCTGGTTGCCCTGGAGATGCCCCCCCCAATCCGCCCTCTCTGGCTGGCGGCCCTTGTTTAACAACAGATGCAGCTTCTCTGTCTTCACAAAGCCACAGGTGGTGGGGAGGGGATAAGGGAGGGGAGACCCCCCCCCCCAGCTCCCGGCCTCAAGGCAGCAACTAAATCAGGAAAACCGCTCAGCAAATTCCTCCCCAGGAGGAGGGGAAGCACCCCGGTTCCACCGGGGCATCTCACGGGTTCAAAGGCAACCTGGTTAAAACTGAGGCTGAATCCCACCCCCAGCACTGGGATTTGGGGACCCCTAGAAGCAAACCCGGGGAATGCAAGAGAGGTTTGAGAAGGAACCCCAAAAAGAATGGAATAGGGATAGAATAGGAATAGGGATAGAATAGAAAATAGGAGAAAAATGGAATGGAATAGAGAATAGAATAGAATAGAATAGAATAGAATAGAATAGAATAGAATAGAATAGAATAGAATAGAATAGAATAGAATAGAATAGAATAGAATAATAGAATAGAATAGAATAGAATAGAATTAATATAATATTAGAATAGAATAGAATAGAATAGAATAGAATAGAATAGAATAGAATAGAATAGAATAGAATAGAATAGAATAGAATAGAATAGAATAGAATAGAATAGAATAGAATAATGGAGTGGAGGAATAGAATAGAATAGAATTAATATATTAGAATAGAATAGAATAGAATAGAATAGAATAGAATAGAATAGAATAGAATAGAAATTAATAGAATAGAATAGAATAGAATAGAATAGAATAGAATAGAATAGAATAGAATAGAATAGAATAGAATAGAATAGAATAGAATATAGAGAATAGAATAGAATAAAATAGAATAGAATTAATATATTAGAAGAGAAGAGAAGAGAAGAGAAGAGAAGAGAAGAGAAGAGAAGAGAAGAGAAGAGAAGAGAAGAGAAGAGAAGAGAAGAGAAGAATGACAGGACAGAAATAGCAACAGAAATAGAAATAGAAAAAGGAATAGAACAGAACAGAATTAGAACAGAATCTGGAAGGGACCTTGGAGGTCTTCTAGTCCAACCCCCTGCTCAGACAGGAAACCCTATACCATTTCTACAAATAGTCCTTGACTGACTTCACACCTGCAGTGATTCACTTAACAACTGTGGCAAGAAAAGTTGTAAAATGGGGGGGGGGGAAGACTCATTTTGAAAACTGTCTCACTTAACGACAGAAACCTTGGGCTCAATTTTGGTCAATCCCTTTGAACTGGATGCCATGCTTCTGAACTTTGACCACACGTGACCGGCGGCTGCAACAGTCGTGTGAAAAACGGTCGTAAGTCACTTTTTTCAGAGCCTTTTACGGTAGTGGCCAGCTTCGAACAGCCATTAAACAAAAGGGCTGCAAAGTCAGGTCGGAAAAGGGGCAGAACCGTTGCATTCCGGCCGTTGCCAGTCCCCGGAAGCTGGAGGAAGGCAGGCTGGTGAACTCTGCCCGGGCGTGGCACCTCCGGACTGGCACGGAGGCCCAGAGCAAAGGGAGGAGACCACAAGAAAGAAGGGAAGGAGGAGGCAGAATCTGGAGAAGACCTCTATGATGTGGGGCATACGGTGGAAGGGGAGGTGGCACAATCGGTTGGGTGAAGGAGTGGCAGCGTGGGTGAGGATGGGGTGAAGATCAAGCAGGATGCAGGCATACACACATACACCCGAGACAGAATAACAGAGTTGGAAGGGACCTTGGAGGTCTTCTAGTCCTGCCCGCTTCTCGAGCAGGAGACCCTACCCCATTTCAGACAGGTGGCTGTCCTGTCTCTTCTTAAAAGCCTCCAGAGTTGGAGCACCCGCAACCTCTGGTGGCAAGGAGTTCCATTGGTTAATAGTTTTCACTGTAAGAAATTCCTCCTTAGTTCTAGGTTGCTTCTCTCCTTGATTAGTTTTTTTCTTCTTCTGTGGCAGCCCCTCAAATGTGGGAAGATGCTATCATGTCTTCCCTAGTCCTTCTTTATACTCAAGATAAAGGCAAAGGTTCCCCCGCACATGCGTGCTAGTCGTTTCCGACTCTAGGGGCCGGTGCTCATCTCCCTTTCAAAGCCGAAGAGCCGGCGCTTGTCTGAGGACGTCTCCGTGGTCATGTGGCCGGCATGACTAGACGCCAAAGGCGCACGGAACGCTGTTACCTTCCCACCGTAGTGGTCCCTATTTTTCTACGTGCATTTTTATGTGCTATCGAACTGCTAGGTTGGCAGAAGCTGGGACGCGTAACAGGCGCTCACTCTGTTACGCAGCACTCGGGATTCAACCCGCCAGACTGCCGACCTTCTGATCAACAGGCTCAGCGTCCTAACCCACTGAGCCACCGCGTCCCTTATACTAGAGATTAAAAAAAAGAAAAACGAAGAACGGTTGCTGGAATTGGGTGTGTCTATCTCTAGAGATAGACATTCCCAATTGCAGCAGCCGTTCTTCATATTTTTTTTCCTAATCATCTTTGCTGCTCTTCTCTGCACTCCTTCCAGGAGTCTCAACATCTTTTTCACATCACGGAGACCAAAACCTAAGTGTGGGTCTTGCGAAGGACTTACAAAGCGCTAAACAGCTCAGATGTTACCAGCTCTGTTCAAGCAGAGTGAAATTGTGGCAATCGCTATGATTTCCCTTTGTCCTCTGCAGGGCAAATTGTTGCTCACGTCAGAATGACAAGAGTTGGAAGGGACCTTGGAGGTCATCTAGTCCAACCCCCTGCTTCCAGCAGGAAACCCTACAGCATTTCAGACCAGTCCAGTCTCTTCTTGAGAACCTCCACTGGTGAAGCCCCTACAACTTCTGGAGGCAGATGGTTGTTCCACTGGTTAATTGTTCTCGCTGTCAGGAAGTTTCTCCTTAGTTCCAGGTTGCTTCTCTCCTTGAGGAGTTTCCCTCCGCTGCTTCTATGGCAAAGAAAGTACCGTATATACTTGAGTATAAGCCGAATTTTTTGGGCTGAAAAATTCCACTTCGGCTTATACTCCAGTCAACAAAAAAAACTTACCGAGGACTTGTGCGCGGCCGAGGCTTTGGTGCTTCCGGGATTGCGCGCACCTCTCCCAAGCCACCGCCGTCCGGAGACCTGCCGAAGTTTGGGGAGGTTTGGGGAGGTGCCGTGCACCTCCCCAAACCTCCCCAAACGTCGGCAGGTCTCCGGATCTCCGTGCCTTGCCTGCCTGCTTCTTTCCGCAGCGGAAAGAAGCAGGCAGGCAAGGCACGGAGATCCGGAGACCTGCCGACGTTTGGGGAGGTTTGGGGAGGTGCCCAAACCTCCCCAAACGTCAGCAGGTCTCCGGATCTCCTCCCCAAACCTCCCCAAACGTCGGCAGGTCTCCGGATCTCCGTGCCTTGCCTGCCTGCTTCTTTCCGCTGTGGAAAGAAGCAGGCAGGCAGGGCACGGAGATCCGGAGACCTGCTGACGTTTGGGGAGGTTTGGGGAGGTGCACGCGCACCTCCCCAAATCTCCCCAAACTTCGGCAGGTCTCCGGACGGCAGCGGCTTGGGAGAGGTGCGCGCGATCCTGGAAGCACCAAAGCCTCAGCCGCGCGCAAGTCCTCGGTAAGCTCCGGGCGGTCACTTGCTTCGCGTCTCCTGAGGGAAGGGGGGGGCTGGAGCGGGCGTGTTTCCTCGCCTGCTGGGCGCCGCGATTTGCCCGGGGAACGCGCGGGCCCGAATGGCAGCGTGGAGCGAGGAAGCGGACAGCCAGGGCTTCCCCGAGAGCCGTGGCCACACAGGGTATTCCTGTGTATTCAGGCTTGCAAAATGGCAGATCGAGCCTCTGCTGGCGGCGGAGGCTTGCAGAACGGCGGATCGGCTTATACTCGAGTCACGAACTTTTTCCAGTTTTTGGGGGTGAAAATGGGGGTATTTCTGCAGGTGAAGATTTGAAGAACTGAGAATCACCCTGGTGCTTGCCCACAGCAGCTGACTTCCTCTGGCTTTCCTTCTTCCTCTAAGTGGGGGGGGGGACCCCACCAGGCAGCCTTGCACCTTCTCCCTCCTGCAATGGGGGGGGGAGGACAGCTCTCACAAGAGGCCCCTCCCAGCACGCTTGAAGCTCCTGTACCCATCTCTCTTCCAGTCCCACCTGCCAATCAATCCTCAGCCGCCTCCACCCATCAAGGCTGCACCCCAAGGCTAAAGGGGGGGCTCATCCCAGAGACCAAGCCCCAGCAGCCGCATTCGGTGTTTTCAGGTGTGTGTGTGTGTGCGCTAAATCTATGTTAAAGATAAAAACTACCCAGAGGTCTCCTCTTTTACAAAAATGGACAACCTCCTTGAGACAAAGGGACTCTTGTTCCTCCATGCAAAAGCGATTTGCAAAAGGGCCCCACTTGAAATGAGGACAGTGGGGGAGATCAAAGGTGAAGCCCCCAGCTGAAGGCCAGGCCTGCTTCGGACCGGGTTCCCAGGCCCCCTTGGGGGAAGGAAAGTGCTTTTACCAAAAATGAGGTGCAGCGGGCTGGTAACCCAGGGAGGCCCACCTGCTGTGCCCTAAAACTGGGACAATGCTCTCTTCCTCCCCCCCCCCACTGTGTCGCCCCCTTGGAAAGGACCACTGTTTGGGTCAGGTCTTCAGATCTGGCTTTTGGTGGGGTGGGGTGGGGGGAAGAGGCCAACAGAATGCAAAGAGCTTCATGTGAGGTCCTCGGTGCTCTCTGGGCCTGGCGAGTTTCTCGCAGACGTTTCATGACCCAACTGGGGAATATCATCAGTGCTGGAAGGGAGGAGGAGGAGGAGGAGGAGGAGGAGGAGGAGGAGGAGGAGTTTTCTTGCAGACGTTTCATGACCCAACTAGGGAACATCATCAGTTCAAGGAGAGTTTGCTCTCTGTTTACAGAGAGCACCAAGGACCCCACGGTCCTCCTCCTCCTCCTCTTCTGCAAAGCCCTCTCCCTTCTAGCACTGATGATGTTCCCTAGTTGGGTCATAAAATGTCTGTAAGAAAACAACCCAGTTCAGAGACCACCAAGGACACCCCCCATCTTTTTCCTCCTCCTCCTCTTCCTCCTCCCCTCCCTCCCTCCCACCACTGATGAAGTTATCTAGTTGGCTCATGAAAGGTCTGCAAGAAAATAACCAGGCCCAGAGCTGCAGAGATTCTCTTCCAAGGAGCTTCATTTACACTTTGAATTACTATTATTACGCGGTGCTTTTTCGAGAGCTGCAATTTTGTACCTTCTTCCTTGGGAATAAGCCTCATCAGCAAAGCTGAGTTTCGCAACTGGCCTCAACAGAGCAGTGTGGTGTGAAATTTGCATTCATTGTAAAAATAAACTCCACGGTTTCCTGGCGGGGCAGCTCTGCAGCCGGCTCCATGCCCTGAAACCCGGCCTGTGTGTGTTTTGCCCTGTACGTTTGCAGACTAGTTCACACGCTGTGACTTCATGTGATAAGCCACCATCTCTAGATGGAATCTGCTATCAGGAAATGAGGCCACCAGGTGGCGGGCCAAGCCAAACACCGGTAGACCTCGACTTACCACCACGATTAAGCCCCAAAATTTATGTTGCTAAATGAGACAGCGGATAAGTGAATGTGACCTTTGTCACCACAGTTATTGCCCCAAAGAAGAGACGGTCAAGCTATTCTCCAAAGCACCAGGACAAGAAGCAACGGCTGGAAACTGACCAAAGAGAGAAGCAACCTGGAAATGAGGAGAAACTTCCTGACAGTAAGTGGAACAACCTGCCTCCAGACGCAGTGAATGCTCCAACACTGGAAGTTTTTAAGAAGAGACTGGACAGTCACCTGTCTGAAATGGTATAGGTTCTCATGCTTGAGCAGGGGGCTGGACTAGAAGACCTCCAAGGTCCCTTCCAGCTCTATTCTATTCTATTCTATTGCTTTTCTATATTCTATTCTATTCTATTCTATTCTATTCTATTCTATTCTATTCTATTGCTTTTCTATATTCTATTCTATTCTATTCTATATTCTATTCTATTCTATTGCTTTTCTATTCTATTCCCTTCCATTCTATTCTATTCTTCTATTCTATTCTTCTATTCTATTCTATTCTATTCTATTCTATTCTATTCTATTCTATTCTATTATTATTCTTTGTTATTCTATTCTGCTAAGCTTGTAAGCCGCCCTGAGTCTTCGGAGAAGGGCGGGATATAAATGGAATTAAAATAAAATAAAATATTCTATTCATTATTTTATTCTATTCTTTATTCTATTCTATTCTTTGTTATTCTATTCTATTCTATTATTATTCTTTGTTATTCTATTCTATTCATTATTTTATTCTATTCATTATTCTATTCTATTCTTTGTTATTCTATTCTATTCATTATTCTATTCATTATTCTATTTTCTATTCTATTCTATTCTCTTTTCTCTATTCCATTCCATTATTAAGGGAATTATTGCAGTTGTTAAATCAGTGAACTGCTTGCTAAGTCGATCCGTTTTCTCCACTGTCTTTGCTTGTCAGAAAGTTACAACAGGGTCACGTGACCGTCATAAATTGCCAAGCATCCGAATGTAAGTCACGTGACCCTGGGCATGCTGCAACGGTCATCAGTCACTTTTTCCCAATCTCACTGTAACTTCGAATCATCACTAAATGAACCATTGTAGGTCAAGGATTCGTTTCCCATAATCCCCCGAGTGTCTTTCCTTCCCTTTCAGTGACACATAACTTAAATAAACCAATCAGGAAAAACTTTACCCGTTCGGTGTAAGAAAAATTCTTCTAAATTTTAGCTTGCGCAGTTTTCCAAACTTTTTCTCTTAGAACACCTGTTTGCGTAAGGTATTTTGGTAAAATGGTAAAAAGTTTGGGGATGATCCAGCCAGCAGCTTGTGTACACAAACAACAAGTTTGCAGTATATTTTGCCTTTTTTCTGGTTTTTTTTTTTTTAAAAATACCGTCATTAAAACTTTTAAAAAAACAAATATCAAGTAATAAAAAGCACGGTTGGAGAAAGAAAAAGAGAGAAATTGAAGAGAAAGTTAAAAGTGAAGAAAGAAAAGCAGAAAAGAATAAGGATGTGAACAAATGGCTTCTGATCTTTAGAGCAGTTATAAATTTAATTAGAAATCTACCTCTTTCTGTAAACTCTTTCCTTCAAAAAATCTGCGTCTAAGCATCGTCACACATTTATTTTTTTCTGTTATGCACAAAAAGCCCACATGTGATTTCTAGTCAGCAATAAACACAGATACTGTCTTTTCCCTCCTCAAATAAATCAATTTAGCCACCATCGTCTTGGCCAAACATATTGCCGAACATCTTCGACCATAAATCTCGCAGCCATTTTCATCTACAAAGTTCCACGTCCCTTTTCCAACAGTCACAAAAGAGAGGCTTCTGATCTCAATTATATTTTGATTTATTTTTTAGAATCTTCTGAATTTGTCTGTAAACGAATCCAAAACTTTCTAGCTTTTTTGACGCATCCGCCCAACACAGTCATACTTCCCTTCTCCTTCTTCACGTTTCCAACAAATATTTGAAGCCTCCTTGTTTGGACTTATTTCTGATCTACGGTGTTGTGCAAACTCAAGTTTGCTACTCAGAGTTTTGTGCAACTCCAGAACACCGTTAAAAGCAAATGGGCAAAAGGTGATGTGCAAACCACCCCATATATATCTCTCAAGCAAATAGTAACCATTCTTTTACTCACCACCCTGGATGGAGGCCACAACCCACACACCTCTTGTTCTTAGAAGACACAAATTCTCCATCTGCAATCAGCTTAACCGATCTAACATCTGAGGAAGTTTCAACTCACAAAAGCTTACTACAAGGTTTAATGACCTCTGTGAGTCAGAAAAACTGCTCCCATTTTCTGCCTGATTTTTTTTTTTGACCCCCGAGGCTAAGGCAACTTTCTCTCTGCAATATATCTTAACAGGGAGATCTTTGTAGGGCAGGTGTGCAAGGATTTTGGGGGGGGCTTTTTTGTGTGTTTGGATGCCTCCTACCCAGAGGAAGGATTATAAAGCTACCCAAGGATAAAGAGCTGAGTTGTGCTATTTACTCCAGAGGCCAAAGGAAGTCAGGAAGACAAGATCCTAGATCAGGGGTAGGCAACCTCGGCTCTTTTATGACTCATGGACTTCAATTCCCAGAATTCCCTGAAGTCCATGAGTCATAAAAGAGCCGAGGTTGCCTACCCCTGTCCTAGATCTTTTCCCCAAAGAAAGAGTAGGATCCGTTTCCAAAAGTCAAGGGGAGAACTCATCTCAAAAATAAAATTGCAAGCAGATCTTGCAAAGCCAGAGGGAAAAAACACTTTCTTTGAAAGCAATTCCTCAAGTACATGTAGTCCTTGACTTACGGCCACAACACGCAAGAGAGCTGTTATTAATTTATTTACAGGATTTATATGGCTCACTCGCGGTCACTCTGGCTTGCTCACAAGCAATAAAGTCTTAAGTGAGTTTTGCTGCATTTTATGACCTTTCTTGTCACTGTTGTTAAGTGAATCGCTGCAGTTATTATGTCAGTAATGCCGTTGTTAAGTGAAGCTGGCTGCCCCCCATTGACTTTGCTCAGGGGATCATGTGACACACACACCCGGTGGACACTGCGACCGTCATAAATGTGAGTCAGTTGCCAAGCGTCTGAATTTTGACCGCGGGGATGCTGCAACGGTCATGTGAAAAGAGTCACTTCTTTCAGCACCATTGTAGCTTTGAATGGTCATTAAATGAACCATTGTAAGCCGAGGACTTCCTATAAAGCTAACCAAGAACCCAGCAGCGTGTGGTCCTGCAACAGATGGGATGTTTCCAACACTGGAGGTTTTTAAGAAGAGACTGGACAGCCATCTGTCTGAGACGGTGTAGGGTTTCCTGCCTGAGCAGGGGGTTGGACTAGATGACCTCCGAGGTACCTTCCAGCTCTGTTATTTTATTGGAAATTTGGACTTGTGGACTCCTAGAAGACCTCAGCCAGCCAAGACATAAGTCACAGGAGCGGTCGTTAAGTCACTTTTTTTTTCAGCGTCCCAAAGGGAAACACACCTGAATACATGCAATCCTCAACTTATGATTTAGATTTAGTGACCGGTTCAAGTTACGATGGTACTGAAAAAAGTGTCTTATGATGCCTTTTCACACTTAACGACCGTTGCAGCATCCCTGTGGTCACGTGATCAATATATGGATACTTGGCACCATATTTATGACAGCTGCAGCATCCTATATCCCCTTTTGCCACCTTCCAAGAACCAATCAGAATCAATCAGAATAGAGTTGGAAGGGGCCTTGGAGGTCATCTAGTCCAACCCCTTGCTCAGGCAGGAAACCCTATGCCATTTCGGGCAAATGACTGTCCAGTCTCTTCTTAAAAACTTCCAGTGTTGGAGCATTCACAGCTTCTGGAGGCAAGGAGTTCCACTGGTTAATTGTTCTGTCAGGAAATTCCTCCTTAGTTCCAGGTTGCTTCTTCTCCTGCCTTCAGGATCTTTGGAAAATAGCTTGACTGCCTCTTCTTTGGGGCAGCCCTGAAATACTGGAACAATGCTATCATGTCACCCCCTCGTCCTTCTCTTCATTAAACCAACATGGCCAAATCCTGCAACCGCCCTTCGTGTGTTTTAGCCTGGACTCAAAGGGGAAGCCAGAGTCCGTTAACACGCAGGTTACTTAGTTAACTACCACAGTGATTCACTTAACAACCGTTGTGGCAGGGGAGGTCATAAAACGGGGCAAAGAACTTAAGAACCGTCTCGCTCAGTCACGGTCCCACGGAGAAGGGGATTTTTGCCATCTGGAAGAGTGACAGACTAGTTCTGCCACTTCGAGGTGTGTGTGTGCATGTGTAAATATAAACACACACACACACACACAAAAACGTGAAGTTGAATTTCAAGTTATAAACATGTGAATATAAATACACCTATATAAAAGTGCACATATATAATTATACCAATCAAAGGCCCGCCAAGGTGCCGATTCTCCAGGGGTCATACACACACACACACACACACAGGACCCCCCCCCCCCAGGACTGGCCCATTACAACTGTTGTGGCAGGGAAGGTGGTGAAATGGGGCAAAGCTGACTCAGGGAGGGGGATCTTGGGCTCAATTCAGAGTCCTACGGAGAAGGGGATTTTTTGTCACCTGGAAGAGTGACAGACTAGTTCTGCAACTTCAATGGTGTGTGTGTGTGTGTGTGTGTGTGTGTGTGTGTAAACATTCGCGCCCACGCACACACACCTTGCACACAGACACCTTGAAGTTGAACCTCTAGTTATAAACTTGAAATTTATACATGTGAATATAACTGCACCCATAAAAAAGTGCACAAATATAATTATAATTCTCCGGGGATTCCTCTCCCCCCCCTCCCCGCCAACACACAAACGCACAACCCGGGACACACACACACACACACACACACACACCTTGCACACAGAGACCTTGAAGTTGGACCTCTAGTTATAAACCTGAAATTTATACACGTGAATATAACTACACCTCTAATTCTCCGTGGATTCCTCCCCCCCTCCCCGCCCGCCAACACACAAACGCACAACTCGGGACACACACCCACCCACACACCTTGCACACAGACCCCTTGAAGTTGAACCTCTCGTTATAAACCTGAAATTTATACACGTGAATATAACTACACCTCTAATTCTCCGGGGATTCCTCCGCCCCTGCCCGCCTGCCAACACACAAACGGACAACCCGGGACACACACACACACACACACACACCCCAAGAGGACCGTCCCGTCCTCTCCCTCCGCCTTCCCCGCCGCTCCCAAGAGTCGGCTACAAAGTAACCCGCGCCGGAAGCGCCGCCGGCCCCGCTTCCCACGACCGCTCGAGCCGGCCCCGCGCAACCCGGGTCAGGCTTCCCCTCCCTCCTCCTGGCCCCGCTCCGTTCCGGGGAGCTTGCGCGTCGGGTGCAGGTCGTGCGAAGGCAGCCCCGGCCCCTCCCGGCGGCTTCCGCAGCGTCTGGAGGCGGGCCGAGGCCGCCGTCTCTCCCGGGCCAAGCAAGGGCGGCGAGTGGCGCGCCATGGGCTTTGGAGGGGGCGGCCTCACCTTCCTTGACGCCCGGCAGCTTGGAGCGGTCGATGCCCACTTCGGCCATGTTGCGGGCGGGTGGGCGGGGAGCGCGCCCCCCCCCTTGGCTGCTCTCCCGCGGGGACGCGCTCCGGGCACGCGCCTGGCTGGGCTCCGGCTGAGCCGCCTCCGGCCAGTCCCGCCGCCCCCTCCTCCCTCTTCTCCAAAGGAGGGGCGGGGCTCCCGCCTGACCCCGCCCCCGCCAGGTGAAGCGGCGTCCCGAGCCGGAGGGGACGCTCCGCTCTTGGCCCCCTCCCCGCTCTCCGCGCCCCGCCCCCGCCCCGGCGCATGCCGGGAAGTGTAGTTTGGCTCCCGGACCCTTCCCCCCCCCCCACACACAGCGTCCTCCTCTAGCGAAGTTCCTCCTCCTCCTCCTCCCCTTGGTCTTCGCCTCCCCCTCCCCGCTGGCCTGGCCGGCTGCGGATAATGGGAGTGGGGGAGCGCAAGGGCTGCAGGACGGCCCGACGGAGCAGGGCACCCCGGGCAAGGCTGGGAGGAGGGGGGGAAGAGCGGCGAATGAACCCAGCACCCCGCCCCACCCCATTGCGGGTCCGCTAGAGCAGTGTTTCCCAACCTTAGGAACTTGAAGATGCGAGGACTTCAACTCCCAGAATTCCCCAGCCAGCTATGCTGGCTGGGGAATTCTGGGAGTTGAAGTCCACGCATCTTCAAGTTCCTAAGGTTGGGAAACACTGCGCTAGAGCAATGCTTTTCAACTTTGGCCACTTTAAGATGGGTGGACTCCAACTCCCAGAATTCCCCAGCCAGCAACGCAACGCTGGCTGGGGAATTCTGGGAGTTGAAGTCCACGCATCTTCAAGTTCCTAAGGTTGGGAAACGCTGCGCTAGAGCAATGCTTTTCAACTTTGGCCACTTTAAGATGGGTGGACTCCAACTCCCAGAATTCCCCAGCCAGCAACGCAACGCTGGCTGGGGAATTCTGGGAGTTGAAGTCCACCCGTCTTAAAGTGGCCAAGGTTGAAAAACACTGCGCTAGAGGCGCCGCCCCCCCCCCCCCCGGCAGAATGTTGGGCTGATTTAAAGGGGCGCCTGGGTTGCAGAAGAGACGTTTGACCCCATCCCACCGGGTTGGCGGGGGGGGGCTTTTGGAACTAGCCCGGCTCCAGAAGATCTGGGTTCGGATTCTGAGAAACGGAGCTGGTTTCTCCCGCCCACCCCCACCCCACCTCTGTTGCATTTGGCCGCGGGGGCCCCACTTGGGCTGGAGTCGAAGCCTGCGGAGGAACTAGCGGGCATAGTGCCTGTTCCCGAACGTGGGGAGCACTGGAGACCCCCTTCAGACAGGCGGAGGGCGTCTCCTGGCATTGGACCCCTTCTAATCCAGTCTTCCCCACCCAAATACAAGAGGGCAAGGAAGAGATCCCCTTGCACGGCATTCTGGGCGCTGCCAGAGCCCCTCCCCCCTGCCTTCTTCTGAGATATGGGGGGCTCAACTTCTCATGCCAGGCCTGGGATTTCCTGGTGGCCTCCCATCCTAGAAAAAAAGCAGCCCACACGGCACCCTGGGAGAATCGATGCAGGTAGTCCTCGACTTACGACCATGACGGCGCCCCAAATTCTGTCACTAAGTGAGACGGCCATTAAGTGGGTTTTGCCCCATTTTATGACCTTCCTGGCCACTGTTGTTAAGTGAATCACTGCCGCTAAGTTAGTAAGGTGGCTGTTGAGGGAATCCAGCTTTCCCCTGTTGACTTTGCTCATCGGATCACGTGACCCCCGGGGACACTCTGCAACCGTCATAAGTATGAGTCAGGTGCCCAGCGTCTGAATTTGGATCTCGTGACCACAGGGAAGTTGCAATGGTTGTGTGTAAATGGTCGTAAGTCACGTTTCTTTCACTGCCGTCGTAATTTCAAGCGGCCACTAAACTGTTGTAAGTCAAGGACTTGCTAAATTGGAAGGGACCTCAGTGGTCATCTAGCAAAGCCCATGAGATCATCCTCAGAGGGGGTGGAGCCTGCAGCCTCACCTTAAAAACTTTTAGCAATGGAAACCCACCACCTCCAGAGACAGACAGATGTTTCCACCTTGGGGCAGATCTGATTGTGAGGATGTTGGGGGCCTCTGAAGTCAATAATAATAATAATAAGTTGGAAGGGACCTTGGAGGTCATCTAGTCCAACCCCCTGCTCAGGCAGGAAACCCTATACCATTTCAGGCAAATGGCTGTCCAGTCTCTTCTTAAAAACTTCCAATGTTGGAGCATTCACAGCTTCTGGAGGCAGGTGGTTCCACTGGTTAATTGTTTTAACAGTCAGGAGGTTTCTCCTTGGTTCCAGGTTGCTTCTCTCCTTGATTAATTTCTCCATCCGTTGCTTCTTGTCCTGCCTTCAGGGGCTTTGGAGAAGAGCTTGACTGCCTCTTCTTTGGGGCAGCCCCTGAGATACTGGAAGGCTGCTATCATGTCTCCTCTTGTCCTTTTCTCTAGCCATATCCAAATCTTGCAACTGTTCTCCGCACGTTTTATTCTCCAGTCCCCCGATCATCTTTGTTGCTCTTCTCTGCACTCTTTCTAGAGTCTCAACGTCTTTTTTATATCGTGTGGTGACAAAAACTGGATGCAGTATTCCAGATGTGGCCTTAACAAGACATTGTAAAGTGGTATTAGTACTTCACGTGATCAATCAACCAATCAAAATAGATCTGGAAGGACCCTTGGAGGTCTTCTAGTCCAGCCCCCTGCTCAAGCAGGAGACCCTATCCCATTCCAGACAAGCGGCTGTCCATTCTCTTCTTGAAAGCCTCCAGTGATGGAGCATCCACAACGTCTGGAGGCAACTTCTGTTCCACTGGTTGATTGTCCTCACCGTCAGGAATTATCTCCTTACTTCCAGCTTGCTTCTCTCCTTGGTGACTTTCCATCCGTTGCTTCTCGTCCTGCCTTCGGGTGCTTTGGAGAAGAGGTGATCCCCCCTCCTCTTTGTGTTAGCCCCCCCAAATATTGGAAGACTACTATCCTGTCACCCCCATGAAAGCCCAAAAGGGTTTGAGCAGGAACAGAAGAAAATGGGGCTTCCCCTTCAAGCGCTGCTCTTCGCTGGGTCCAGAGCCGCACCTACTACACACAAACGCACACACGACAACCCCCCCCCCCCCGCCCCGAAGCACCTCTCCCCCTACAGGAGGCTGCATCGGAAGAGGGACTGTCTTTGCAAACCCATAATAAGCCAGGGAAAGCGGGTAATTAGGAGGCTTTGGAACTGACACAACTGCTATTTTGTGGTTGCCAGGCTGTTCTTAGGAAAGTGGAGTCGGCCAGCCAGCTGCCCGTTCTTCTGCCACAGCTGGTTTTCCTTTCCAACCAGAAGAGAAACTCGAACCCGGGACTCTCCCATAGCTGACACCTTCCCAGCCAGAGGGCTCTCTGGGTCTTTGTTTGTGTGTGTGTGTGTGTGTGTGTGTGTGTGTGTGCGGGGAGGAAACCTCACCCCGCAGCCAGCCAGCCACAGCAGGAGAAAGAAGAAGCTTGGGGGGGTGCCCCCCCCATAAATTACTGCCCACCTCAAACCGGAACCTGCCTCAACTTACCCACCTGCCTTGCAGTTTTGCAACTTAGTCTGAATAACGGAATAGCGAAGTTGGAAGGGACCTTGGAGGTCATCTAGTCCCCCCCACTCAAGCAGAAGACCCTGTGCCATTTCAGAAGAGCTGCAAAGGGGATGGAGGTGCAGCACCCTGGACGCAAGCAGCTGCTTCAGGTCCTCGAGTTGGATAGCATCCCTAGAGGACATCTGGTCCACCCCCGGCAACTGGATGCTTAAAGTACAGTGAGCTTTGAGTCCTTCGGGAGAAGGGCGGTATATAAATAAAATTATTATTATTATTATTATTATTATTATTATTATTATTATTATTATTATTATTATTATTATTATTTATTATTATTACTTCGTGCATCTTTTGAAGTTGGAAGGCAGGTGAGGTAGTCCTTATCACCAGCACAGAGGCCCAAATTTCTGTTGCTAAGCGAGACCGTTCTTAAAGTGAGTTTCCTCCCATTTTCCGACCTTTTTTGCCACCGTTGTTAAGGGAATCACTGCAGCTGTTAAGTTAATAGCGCAGTCGTTAAGTGAATCTGGCTTCCCCCATTGACTTTGCTTGTCACAAGGCCCCCAAGGGGATCACGGGACCCCCTGGACGCTGCGACCATCGGTCATGTGACTGTGGCGAATGCTGCGACGGTCCTGTGAAAAACATGTCACTTTTTTCACTTCCCGCTGTCACTATGAACAGGGACTGAATGAACCATTGTAAGTCAAGGACTACCTATATCAGGGTTAGGCAACCTTGGCTCTATTATGATTGGTGGACTTCAACTCCCAGAATTCCTGAGCCAGCGTGGGGGAACTCTGGCCCCTTCACGACTTGCGGACTTCAACTCCCAGAATTCCTCAGCCAGCGTGGGGGAACTCTGGCCCCTTCACGACTTGCGGACTTCAACTCCCAGAATTCCTCAGCCAGCGTGGGGGAACTCTGGCCCTTCACGACTTGCGGACTTCAACTCCCAGAATTCCTCAGCCAGCGTGGGGGAACTCTGGCCCCTTCACGACTTGCGGACTTCAACTCCCAGAATTCCTCAGCCAGCGTGGGGGAACTATGGCCCCTTCACGACCGGTGGACTTCAACTCCCAGAATTCCTCAGCCAGCGTGGGGGAACTATGGCCCCTTCATGACTCGCGGACCCCAACTCCCAGAATTCCTCAGCCAGCATGGCTGTCTCAGAAATTCTGGGAGTTGAAGTCCACGAGTCATAAAAGAGCCAAGGTCGCCTACCGCCGGCCTATACTATGGTAAAACCGTGAGGGGTCGCTGATGCTCTCTGAGCTGGATTGTTTTCTAGCGGACCTTTCATGACCCAACTAGGTAACATCATCAGTGCAGTAAAGATATTTAGTGCTGTAATGAAGATACTTCAACAAAGGAAATGGCCCTTTCTCCATTTCTGAGCCTCAGTTTCTCTCATCAAGAGTCCAACGGCCCAGAAGGCAGTGGTGGTAGTGGTGGTGGGGAACGATCCCATCTCCAAGATGCCCCAGGCCCACCTGGCTTTTAGGCCACCCACGTCGCTGCCTGAGCTGCTGGTCGTGGTCACTGGGTGGCCTTAAGTCACCAAGGGGGGGTCCATCCGGGACAAGTCCCGCTGTGCCCTTTCTGGATCCATGCCTTGTTCTGAAAGGGCTTGCCTTCTGCTGGGCGGAAGGGTTGCACAACCTGGGGGGTCTTGAAGCCCTTTGTTTGCAGGGGGGGGGTGTCTTGGTGGGATATTCTGTCTGTTCCACAGGGACCACCGATTCCCTTTTATGTTATCCGGTTTGATGTGGCCTCCAGATGTTGAGATCGTGGGTGGCCTTAGAGCAGAGGGGGTGGGGAACTATGTCCCCTTTATGACTTGTGGACTTCAACTCCCAGAATTCCTGAGCCAGCTGTGCATGGCTGGCTCAGGAATTCTGGGAGTTGAAGTCCACGAATCATAAAAGGGGACGTAAGTGCCCACCTCTGCCTTAAGAGGGAAACTAAACAAATTTATTACCCCTTGGTCCCTAGGAAGCATTTCCTGGGACCCTCGGCTGCACAAATAAGTACAGTTAGATTAAAGAAAGCGAGCTTTTTAGCCTTAAAAACTTCCATTTGCAGGATTAAAGCACGGCCACGTGTAGGTTTAAGGCACTGGATGGAAACACAAAGGGACAAGCTCTTCTCCAAAGCAGCTGAAGGCAGGACGAGAAGCAAGGATGGAAACTCATCAAGGAGAGAAGCAACCTGGAACTAGGGAGAAACATTCTGAAAGTGAGAACAATTAACCAGTGGAACTACCTGCCTCCAGAAGCTGTGAATGCTCCAACACTGGGAGTTTTTAAGAGGAGACTGGACAGCCATTTGTCCGAAATGGTATAGGGTTTCCTGCCTGAGCAGGGGGTTGGACTAGATGACCTCCAAGGTCCCTTCCAACTTCTTCTTCTTCCTCTTCTTCTTCTTCTTCTTCTTCTTCTTCTTCTTCTTCTTCTTCTTCTTCTTCTTCTTCTTCTTCTTATTATTATTATTATTATTATTATTATTATTATTATTATTATTATTATTATTATTATTATTATTATTCATAATTCTACATTTCAAGCTCAAAGTTCCTACTGACATTCTTGCCCGTTTTCAGGGAAAGGAGAAATAGAAAATACTTTTTTTTCCTCATTTTTGCAACAAATCTATTTGTGTATGTGTTTATGTGTGTGAGAGAAAGAGGAGCTACACGGCATTTTGTAAAATAACGGTGTATTTAACTATTACAGGATACAGCAAAAGACTGAGCAGGCAAATACTACCCACATGTTAGCCTTTATCCTGGTTAGCCTTTGGGGGCTTTGTTTTTTTGTGCAGATCCACCCTGTTTGGTGAAGGTATTGTACGTGCCCCCCCAAAAAAGGTTAATTTGGCCACCAGGCTAAGCACATTGTATGAATACAGTTAATGCTTGTATCTAGCTAGCTTCCCTTATAAACCTAATTCCATTCAGTTAACCCAGTCTAACTAAGCTGGCTTCACACAACGCCCGAGGATGAAATGTGGCTTGTCTGCTATTCAGCCCAGGAGACAGGAAAGATGGGTGTGAACAGCCGAGGCATGCCGTAAGTGAAGATTGAAAACAGGCTTGCACAGAATCCCTACTCTAAGTGGAAAGCCATAAAAGGAGTTGGAATTTTTTTTTTGCCAAAAGCAAGGGAGAAATTAAAAGAATTTGGATCTGGGGCCTGGCTGTGGGAAGCTAAGAAAGGTTTGTCAAGAATTGCACGGTATAGGGCAAGGGTAGGCCACCTTGGCTCTTTTATGACTGGTGGACTTCAACTCCCAGAATTCCTGAGCCAGCCACGCTGAGGGGAAAGGGAGAGGTTTCCAACCTGAGCCATGCTGGCTCAGGAATTCTGGGAGTTGAAGTCCGCAAGTCATGAAAGGGCCAAGGTGCCCTACCCCTGGTATAAGGCCTCCTGCTTGAGCAGGGGGTTGGACTAGTGGACCTCCAAGGTCCCTTCCAATCTCATTGTTCTATGTTTGCCAGCTCTTCATTCCCTGAACTGGGTTTAACTGAATCATAAATTTTAGAGCTGGAAGGGACCCTAGAGGTCTTCTAGCCCAACCCCCTGCCAAAGCAGGAATCCTTACACCACCCCAGACAAATGGATGTCCAATGTTTTCTTGAAAACCTCTGTGGAGCACTCAAAGCTCTGGAAGGCCAGCTCTCCCACTGATTAATTGTTCACACTGTCAGGAAATTCCTTCTTTGTTCCAGGTTAGATCTTCCGCTAATGAACTTCTACCCATTGGCCTTCCTTCCTTCCTTCCTTCCTTCCTTCCTTCCTTCCTTCCTTCCTTCCTTCCTTCCTTCCTTCCTCCCTCCCTCCCTCCCTTCCTCCCTTCCTCCCTTCCTCCCTTCCTTCCTTCCTCCCTCCCTCCCTCCCTTCCTTCCTTCCTTCCTTCCTCCCTTCCTTCCTTCCTCCCTTCCTTCCTCCCTTCCTTCTTCTCATTCCCATCACCTTCCTTCCTTTCTTCCCTCCCTCTCTTCCTCTCATTCCATTCCTCCCTCCTTCCTTCCCTTCTTCTCATTCCCATCACCTTCCTTCCTTCCTTCCTTCCTTCCTTCCTTCCTTCCTTCCTTCCTTCCTTCCTTCCTTCCTTCCTCCCTTCCCTTCCCTTCCCTTCCCTTCCCTCCTGGAACAAAGGTCTGCAAGGGACCTCGGAGGTCATCTAGTCCAACCCACTGCCCAAGCAGGAAACCCTATACCATTTCAGACAAATGGCTGTCCAGGCTCTTCTTGAAAACCTCTGATGTTGGAGCCCCCACAACTTCTGGGAGGCGAGGAGTTCCGCTGGTGAATTGTTCTGCCAAGAAATTCCTCCTTAGTCCCAGTCTGGGTGTCTCCCTTTAAGGAGCTTCCACCCTGTGCGTCGTGGGCTGCCCACTGCCCAAGGAGGGAACAAAAAGCCAGCAAAGAGGAAGGACAATATTCTTAGCCTACGGTACGCACACATGACATCCGAAGCTCCCCAGAGGAGAATCTTGAAGTTATGCCTTAAAAAAATAAAGTCTTCCTGTCACTTTGAGTCTCGCTTGTTTGTTTGTGGGCGCCTGCCTGCCTGCGCAAAGGACCTGCTTAGTTTTGTCTCCCATTAAAGCCACTTTTTTTCCCACCTTTTTTTCCGCCTTTTCGGTGGCTGTTGCAAATTTTTTTGTTTTTATCCCATTTGCTCCAACCGAATTGGATTTTCTGCAGTCCAGGCTAGAAAAGGTGGGAATTCGGAATGGAGGATTGATGGAGGCAGGATAAAGCCGTCTCGTTAAAGGGTGTATTGCAGGAAAGCAAGCTCCCTGGCCAGCTAGAACCGTTCACGTTTTTTTCCTGGTGTGATTAACTGCAGGTGGCTGGGTTAAGAAAGAAAAAAAAAAGTAGGGCGAGGTCCGTTCTCTCTGGGGAGGGGACAAAATTATTCAAAACGTTTTCACCAACGATCTGGACGATGTGACCGAGAGGCTGTTAATTGGAGAAGGACAGAGGATTGGGAGGTCTGGCTAAACGCCCAGGACGGTGGAATAAAATTGCAAATTAATTTGGATGCGTCGAAGGATCAAGCTGAGAGGAACACGGTGCCCTTCCACCAGGATAAATCAGTTTGGGGGGGAGGAATGGAGGGCAGACATAAAAGATGGGGGATTGGGGGCTTGGAAATGCAACATCTGGGTTGGATTGTGGTCACTGGCAACAAGATGAACATCAGCCAGCAGCGGGAGACCCCTCCCAAAAGGGCCAATACAATTTCGGGGCTGATCCTATCAAAGACACTCAAAGTCACTCTCCTTCTCTCTGATCTTCTCTCACCGCTGAGACCAAACCTGGAGTCCTGATTACGTAGTCCTCGCTTAATGACCACTTCTGATGCAATGTGCTGCTCAGAAAATGGTGGTTGCTCCCGGATCACGCCATGTGGCCCAGCAAAGGACGGGCCTGTCCACCCTCCCTCCCCAACCCAGCTGGGTGACTTTGGGCCAATCACCGAGAGTCGGTGAGTTCTAGTCCTGCCTTAGGCATGAAGGTTGGCTGGGTGACTCTGGGCCAATCACCAGCAGACGGTGAGTTCTAGTCCCGCCTTGGGCATGAAGGTTGGCTGGGTGACTCTGGGCCAATCACCAGGAGATGGTGAGTTCTAGTCCCACCTTAGGCTCAAAAGCTGGCTGGGTGACTCTGGGCCAATCACCAGGAGACGGTGAGTTCTAGTTCCGCCTTAGGCAAGGAAGCCAGCTGGGTGACTCTGGGCCAATCACTGGGAGACAGGGAGTTCTAGTCCCGCCTTAGGCACGAAATCTGGCTGGGTGACTTTGGGCCAATCACCAGGAGATGGTGAGTTCTAGTTCTGCCTTAGGCATGACAGCTGGCTGAGTGACTGGGCAAGTCTCTCTCTTTCAGCCTAGCCCACCTCACAAGGTTGTTTTTAGGAAAATAGGAAGAGGAAGTAGTCCATACCTTGATCTGTTTATAAAAATAATGAAGACAGGATACAAACCAATCAGCCGTTTCTCCTTCTGCCATCAATCCCCTCCCTTCAACAGGAAGGAGAAAGAGTGTTTGGCTTGTAAGCGGCATTTTTTTTTCAGAAAGAAAAAACTCTGGCTAAGCAGGGATACACATGAATTCATGAGGATATTCAGAATCAGAGGACAGGGTGCATAAGGTTTGTCCATCACAGGAGGGAAAGCTTTGGAGATCTGCCCTTATACAATAACAGAGCTGGAAGGGGCCTGGGAGGTCATCCAGTCCAACAGGAAACACTATGCCATTTCAAATAAATGATTGCCCAATCTCTTCTTAAAAACCTCCAGTGTCGGAGCAGCCACGATTTCTGGAGGCAAGGAGTTCCACTGGTTAATTGTTCTCGCGTTCAGGAAGTTTCTCCTTAGTTCCAGGTTGCTTCTCTCCTTGGTTAGTTTCCAACTGTTGCTTCTCGTCCTGCCTTCGGGCGCTTTGGAGCATAGCTTGACTCCCTCTTCTTTGGGGCAGCCCCTGAGATGAAGGTCTGCTATCATGTCACCCCTCACCCTTCTCTTCATTAAACTAGACATTCCCAATTCCTCCAACGGTTCTTTGTGTGTTTTAGCCTCCAGTCCCCTGATCCTCTTTGTTGCTCTTCTCTGCACTCTTTCTAGAGTCTGAACATCTTTTTTTACATCGTGGGGACCAAAACCGGATGCAAGATCCAGTTTTGGTTGGCATGATGTCAAAATAAGGTGTTCCAATGTTGTTTTGTCTTCTGGTGCTTTGGAGAATAGCTTGAATCACTCTCTCTCTCTCTCTCTCTCTCTCTCCCTCTCTCTCTCTCTCTCTCTCTCTCTCTCTCTCCCTCTCTCCCTCTCTCCCTCTCTCCCTCTCTCCCTCTCTCTCTCTCTCTCTTTGTGGCAGCCGTTTGCCTAGCGGATGTTCAGCCCTATTCTTTCCAACATTTTTATCCCCCATCCATAGAAGTGACCGGAAATTCCAAACTAATTGGGGGGGGGGGGGGAACCAGGAAGTCAGCCGTGAGAGCAAAGGAAATAAAGCCAGCTTACTACTGCCAAGGTCCCAGCCGAGCTTGTCCCAAATCCTCTTAGTTAATGCTGATCATATCATTTGCAACCAGCGGTTAAATATCCGTAATCCAGGATATATATATATATATATATATATATATATATATATATATATATATATATATATATATATATATATATGTCTGTGTATCTATGTATCAAAGTGGGTGAGAAAAACTCCTCCTCCTCTACGTTGAATCGTGAGCTCACCCTACATGCTGGGGTCATGCATCATACCAAGCCAGGAGGAGGATTGTGGGGTCCTGGGTGCTCTCTGAGCTGGGTGGCTTTCTTGCAGACATTTCATGACCCAACTAGGGAACGTCAACAGTGCTAGAAGGGAGGAGAAGGAGGAGAACCTGGCGGGGGGCGGGGGAGTCAAGCTATTCTCCTAGGCACCCGAAGGCAGGACAAAAAGCAACGGATGGAAACTCATCCAGGAGAGAAGCAACCTGGAACTAAGGAGAAACTTCCTGACAGTGAGAACAATTAACCAGTGGAACTCCTTGCCTCCAGAAGCTGTGAATGCTCCAGCACTGGAAGTTTTTAAGAAGAGACTGGACAGCCATTTGTCTGAAATGGTATAGGGTCTCCTGCCTGAGCAGGGGGTTGGACTAGAAGACCTCCAAGGTCCCTTCCAACTCTGTTATTCTATTCTGTTCTGTTCTGTTCTATTATCCTATCCTATCCTATCCTATCCTATCCTGTCCTGTCCTGTCCTGTCCCGTCCCGTCCCGTCCCGTCCCGTCCCCTCCTCTCTTCTCCTCTCCTATGGTGGCCTTCAGATCTACCTGCTTGCAAGCATGAGCAGGTCTCCTAGTCCTGGTTGTATGTGGTTGTTCTGTAAACGCACCGTGCACAATGGATGTGCCACAGCTTGGCTCCAGATTGTTAGCCAACACACATACAAACACAATGCCACTAAACAAAAAGAGATGACACTGCGAAGAGTGCTAGAGGTGGGGCCCAGGAGGGGGGACATAGCTGTTCAGGGCACGGGAAACACTCGGGACTGTATGATGGACCAGATACAGGCAGTGCTCGACTTATGTCCAGAATTGAGCCCAAACTTTCTGTCGCTAAGCAAGACAGAGGTTAAATGAGCCTCCCTCCCCCTTTCACAACCTTTCTTGCCACTGCTGTTAAGTGAATCACTTCAGTTGTAAAGTTAGGGACACGGTTATTTGACTAATGACCGGTCCTCAGACTTACGGCCATCAGAGGATCTACATGGTCAACATTGAGGGGCCTGACCATCAGCATCTTGGGGTAAAGCGATCGCCCCTTGTGACCAGCCAGACAAGTCAATGGGGGAAGCCAGACCCGCTTAATGGCCGCCTGATTCGTTTAACATCTGCAATGATTCACTTAAGGGTTGCAGAAAAAGATCGTCAAAATCAACAAGGACTCAGTTAACAAACACCATGCTTGGCAATGGCAACCCTGTTCCCCATTGTGGCCGTTAAGTCGAGGACCACCTGTAGTGATGTTGGAGCCCACCAAATCGCAATTTTGGCCATTTCCAGATGCCTGGACTTCAAATCCCAGATTCCACAGCCAGCGGGGCCATTGGGGAGAATTCTGGGAGTTGAAGTCCACAGGCCTGGAAACCATCAAGGTTGGGATAGCTCTGCCCTCTAGTGGCCAAAAGGAATTTCTTCTCTCTCCCTTTTTTTTAATCCTTCAGATTCTCATGCAGGTTTTTTAAAAAAAAATCCATAATGAGATTTGGTCAAGATGGGGCCAGAGAATTCCGGAGAAAATCTGCTGGATGGAGAAGGAATGAGAAGGGCAGCCCCCTATTCACCCGTTTTATTCTAAGGCATTGACTCTCATGATCTCATTTCAGCAGATAAATGGAGTGGCAGGGCAGAGTTTCTCAATAGGAAGAATATATTTCTAGCTCAGGATCCGGGGGGGGGGGGGCGGCGGCTTGGGGCTCTCTGAGCTGGGTGGTTTCCTTGCAGATGTTTCATGACCCAGCTAGGGAACATCATCAGGGCTAGAAGGGAGAGGGAGGAGGAGGAGGAGGAGGAGGAGGAAGGACTGTGGGGTCCTTGTTGCTTTCTGAGCTGGGTGCTTTTCTTCCAGACGTTTCATGACCCAACTAGGTAACGTCATCAGGGCTAGAAGGGAGGAGAAGGAGGAGGGGAGGGGGAGGACTGTGGAGTCCCGGCCGCTGTCTGGTTTTCCTGCAGACGTTTCATGATCCACCTAGGTAACGTGATCATCCCTTTTAGCACTGATCTTACCAAGTTTGGTAACGAAACGTCTGCAAGAAAACCCCTCGGCTCAGAGAGCAACCAGGACCTCACAACGTTTCTCAGCCTTGGCAGCTGGAAGATGGGTGGGCTTCGCTTCCCAGAATCCCCTACCCACCCACCCCACCCCACCCCCCTGTGAAGAGGTGGGAAAGAGCTTTGTAGCCCTCCACAACTGTGCTCAGAAGTTTGTGAATCGGTCCGGTAAGAAGGACATCAACATGTCACAACAGTTCAGGAGCCTGCAAGTTCCCGAAGCCATCCTTTTATTTTATTTTAATGGCATGCGATGCGTTTCTTATACACAGTATGTGTGTACACACACACACACACAGCCTTTCTGTGCCTGTTTATCAGGAGGCCAGAGCGTCAGTGAACACCAGCCCGATCCAGTGAACAAAATGAGCCAGGAATACTAGGGGGAGAGAACTACACAGAAGCAGTTTAGGAAAAGCTTCCCTTAATTGCAAAGTCGTCAGGAAGGAGTGGGCAGGGTGGAGTGGGGAGGGTCCCCGAAGCTCTTTCTCCAGGCCTGGGGGGGGGGACCTTCAGGAGGCAGGTTCAACCTGGAACTCTGTAGGGAAGCAAGTCAGGAAAAATGAATCAGGAGGAGTTTTCCCGATTTCCAGCCCTGAGCGCAAATTTCCTAACCGACCAGTTGCCCTTTTTGGGTAGGGGGGCTGCATTTGCCGGGGGGGGGCTGCATCTGGAAGTTGAGGGGGCCCGACAACCCAACTGCCCAAACGGGGTGGGGATAAAGAGCTTTAGCGAGGCTCGTTTCCATAGAAACACCATTTCAAGGAAACCGGATTAATTAAGAAACGGCTATATTCCAGATGCGTTTAATTCTTTCTGCCTTTTGTCCCGCCATTAAAAGGGACAACGCAGGGGATTTTTCCCCCTGGCCCATCTTCAGATTGGGCAGGAACCGAATCCGGGGCCTCCAGTCTGCAGGAGATGATCTTGTCTAGGAGTCTGGCAGTCAGAATCTCCCGGGCTGCACCGGATCTTGGCCAGGATCCTTAGCTTCAGCAGGTAAATCTGGGTTAAAGTCAATGAGGCCCAGTTTGGGTTGGTGGTTTAAGGCAGCGGGCTTGAAACTGGGAGGCCCTGAGTTCAAATGCTCCCTCCTTAGGCGTGAAAGCCGGCTGGGGGACTTTGGGCCAATCGCCAGGAGGCGGTGAGTTCTACTCTCGCCTTAGATAATAAAAGCCCGCTGGGCCAGTCCTTCTCTCTCAGCCTAAGCCACCTCACAGGACTGTTGTGGGGGAAATAGGAGGAGACAGAAGCATTAGGCATGCTCGCCACCTTATTTGCAAAAATAATCAAGGTGGGATATAAATAATAAAAATAAAATAAAATCAGAAATTGAAATAACAAAATAAAATAAAATAAAATGAATAAAAAATAAAATAAAAATAAATAAAATAATAAAAAATAAAATAAATTAATACAGTAATAAAATAAATATTAAAATAATATAAATAAAAGATATAAATAATAAAATAAAAAATAAGAGAATAAAGTAAAATAGAACAGAATAAACTAGAATAGAATAATAAAATAAAATCAGAAAAAATAAAATAAAATAAAATATAAAAACAAAAAAGTAACAAACAAAATAAAATAATAAAATAAAATCAGAAAATGAAATAATAAAATAAAAAAATAAAAAATAAAGTAATAAATAAAATAAACATTACAATAATGTAAATAAAAAAGAATAAAATAAAAGAATAAGAGAATAAAGTAAAATAGAATAGAATAATAAAATAACAAAATAAAATAAAATAATATTCTTGCCCTGTACACCGCCCTGAGTCCTTCGGGAGAAGGGCGGTATAGAAATATTAATAAATTAAATTAAATTAAATTAATAAAATAAACTAAACTAATAAAATAAAATAAAATAATAAAATAAAAAATAATAAAAAATAATTTCCTTTCCGCCCAAGGTCCACCCGCCCCCCCTCCCAGTCCAAGCCCCGCACGGGAGGCCTTCTGAAGCCCACCGGGGGGGGTGTCCAGGGGAGGAGATCAAGACTCCCCCCCAATGGAAGGCGGAGAAGGGAAGGGGGAATCTGGTCCTTCCTCCCACCCATCCCCCCATCCCCAGCATCCCGCAAGAGGCAGAGAAGGTGGGGCAGGGCGGGGGGGAGGATGCCGTGGCGCACAGTTCCGTCGGCTCCACCTGCCTGGATCTTACCGGCTTCTGCTACCCTCTGGAGCTGCTCGGGCGATCCACTCCGATCCGGTCTAGAGGCAGCCCGAAACGCTTCTTGGGCACCTTCACGACTTTCCTGCAAGGAAGGGAGGAGTCAAAGAAGGGGACTCTGGTGGGGGAGAGCTCCTTTCAGGCCTGGCCTGGACCCCCGCCGCACCCGCCGCAGCCCTGCCAGCCAGCCGAAGGGAACCTCTGGGGCTGAGGGTTGAGCGGTGGGCTCTCTGGGCTGGGTGGCTTTCTCGCAGACGTTTCAGGACCCAACTAGGCAACTTCATCAGTGCTGGGAGGGAGGTGGAGGGGGTTGCAAAAAGGAGGAGAAGATTAACCCCGCTCCGAGCACTGATGGTGTTCCCTGGCTGGGTCATGCAAGAAAACCACCAACCTCCGAGCACTAAGGACCCCAGTTCCCCTCCTCCTCCTCCTCCTCCACCAACCCCCCCTCCCTTCTAGCACTGATGATGTTCCCTAGTTGGGTCATGAAACGTCTGCAAGGAAACCACCCAGCTCAGAGAGCACCAAGGACTCCAGACTCCGACTCCTCCTCTTCCTCCTCTCCACAACCCCCCCTCCCTTCTAGCCCTGATGATGTTGCCTAGTTGGGTCATGAAAGGTCTGCAACAAAATGGTCAAGCTCAGAGAGCATCAAGGACCCCACAATCCATCCATGCATCCTTCCTTCTGTTATTTCTTTCTTTCTTTCTTTCTTTCTTTCTTTCTTTCTTTCTTTCTTTCTTTCTTTCTTTCTTTCTTTCTTTCTCTCCTCCTCCTCCTCCTCTTCCCAACCCCCCCTCCCTTCTAGCCCTGATGATGTTGCCTAGTTGGGTCATGAAACGTCTGCAAGAAAATGGTCAAGCTCAGAGAGCATCCAGGACCTCACAGTTGTCCTCCTGCTCCTGCTGCTCCTGCTGCTCCCTACAAACCCCACTTGTGTCCAAAACCCACCTATTTTCATCCCCCCCCCATCCAACACACCTCTAATGTCACCAGGACCCTCTGCTTACGGTCCAGATCTATCCATCCATCCATGTGTTCCAACAAAGGATCTATTGTTGTTGTTATTGTTATTATTGTTATTATTCCCGCTTTACCACTGAACCCTCTTTAGGGAATTTCATTTATTCTCCATTGTTTTGCTTCCATCGGGCACCGCTCTCAACTCCTTCTGAAATCAACCTCCTGCTCCAGATGTACACAAAATGCTCCATCGCCCACTCCCGTTCCTTTGGTGCTGCTCGTTTTCTTTCTTTCTTTTTTTTTTGCAAAAGGGCAGCGGGCAGAACAACATTTCTGAAATTCGTTTGTTTCTCGGCGAGCTGCTAAAGAGCAAAGCTTCCTGCGTGGCTTTACAAAGATCTGGCCTTCCCAGATTCATTCACCTTTTAGTCTCAGAATTTTTAAGCCCCTTCCCAAATATAAGTGCCCCTTTTCTTTTTTTCCCGCATTCATTCTGGCCTCCCGTCTCTTTGAACTGCACAACAATCCCCATTTCCCTCCGATTGTCGGGCGCAGCGTCAGCCTTCACAGCCACACTACTAGGCCAATTGAACAGCCGCTCCATCACTAAAGCATTTTCTGCTCTTAACGGCTCCTTTTCCACTAATGCCATTTTTTTTTCTATTCACACCAAGAATTATCATTTCCCAATATTTGGGCACCATTTATAGTCATCATTTTTAAGAGCCTTGGTGGAGCAGTGGGCTAATGCCTCCTTAAGTAACACCAGCTGCCTGCAATTAGTGCAGGTTCGAGTCCCACCAGGCTCAAACTAGACTCAGCCTTCCAATCTTCCCAGGTAGGTAAAATGAGGACCCAGATTGTTGGGGGCAATAAGCTGACTTTGTAATAATGCCGCTTGGGGTGTGTGTGAAAGCCCTAACAAGCAGGCATATACATAGAATGAAGGCTACTGCTAAGTTTGTAAAGCCGCCCTGAGTCTTCGGAGAAGGGCGGGATATAAATGGAATTAAAATAAAAAAAAATAAAAAATTTCCCCCATGACACGGGCATTTATATAACCTTGCTTTCAATCGCATTCTTTGCCATTTCCCAGTCACTTTCATGCCAATGTCTCAAAATTCATTGTATTGAGCGATTAACTAACATATTGTTTATGATAATACAGAAATTAATTATTCTTCACTGTTTTTTAAATACATGAACCCAGACAACACGCCCTTTGCTAAATATCAAGAATGTCATTATAAAAAATTCCTAACCCTAACCCCAACCCTAACCCTAACCCTAATCCTATCCCTAATCCTATAAAAATTAATAGAATATATTTTAAAAAATAAATATGAAGCAGCCGCCAAGCCCCTGAATTTCGATCACGTGACCGCGGGGATGCTGCAACAGTCATAAGTGTGAAAAACGGTCATAAGTCCCTTTTTCCAGGCCCGTTGTCACTTTGAAAGGCCACTCAATGAACTGCTGTAAGTCAGGGTCTGCCTGTACATACATTTATTTATTTATTTATTTATTTTATTACATTTGTATACCGCCCTTTCCCGAAGGACTCAGGGCGGTTTACAGGGTGAATTAAAAACCAAAAATACAAAAGTTAAAAACCAAGTTTAAAAAAGATTAAATTTATCCCTGTACAAATAAAACCCCAGTTAAAATAAGATTAATCCTCAGCCTGGGCCAGAGAGCTCGAAGAGCCAGGTCTTCAGGCCCTGGCGGAATGATCGGAGGTCGGGGGCAGTCCTCAGCTCCACCGGCAGCTGGTTCCACAGGGCAGGCGCCCCCACTGAGAAGGCCCTATCCCTGGCTGTCACCCGCCGGCAATCTCTCACTGGTGGCACCCTAAGGAGACCCTCCCTGTGTGAGCGCACTGGACGAAGGGAGCTTGATGCCGGCAGCAGGTGTTCCCTCAGATACCCCGGACCCAAGCCATTCAGGGCTTTATAGGTCATCACCAGCACCTTGAATCTCACCCGGAGGGCATGCTGTAAAGCAGGATCTTAACCCCGTTGACATTCTTGCGTGGTCTTCCCACCAATCTCCCAATTCACCAACTCCATTTTTCTGGCAGGAACCACCTCAAACCAGACCGGCGTCTCACTTATTTTAGCCACGTCACGCTGGGGAATTTGCTGGAGAAAGCCATAATGTGGGGAAGGGAACCAGACCGCCAAAGAGGGTGGCTGGACACCCCATAAAGATGACACCCAGCCTATCATATCTGGTGGACATGCCCTAAGGCAAAAAGGTTTTGGGTTAAGATACATGTCTGGCTGGAAAAAGATGACTAAAAAACAGATAGGATTCAAACCGGAACGGTTTTTGTTAGGAATATTAGGAGCTGACTACGAGAAGGAGAGCAAACATTTAACAATTACATGTATTAACAGCAGCGAGAATTTTATTTACCCAATATTGGAAAAATGAAGACTTACCAGCTGAAGAGGTACTAATCAAGAAAACTTTAGAACGTGCAGAAATGGATAGATGGGCTTTAGAGATTAAAGAGAAAGCAGATTCAGTTTACTTTAGAACATGGGATAATTTTTATCCCTGGTTAGGAAAACGAACTAGGGAGAAAGGAATGTGATATGTTATTCTGAATACATACTAGTAAGAAGAATGCTATACATTGAATTATTAATACTGTCTATGATAACTGATCATACTACTGTTATCTATTACGATATTAATTATTGTTAGCTAAATATATGTACCCAGACAATATTCTGTTTGCTAAATATTGAAAACATTACTGGGGGATAACCCCAATGTTGACCCCAACCCTGTCCTAATCCCAACCCCAGTCCCGACCCTATTTTTTCCCTAACCCTATAAAATCCAATACAATTCTTTTTTTTAAACATTGACACCCAGCCAGAGCATAGAACAATTCAAAGAAGCAAGAGTGGAAGATGAGGAGAGACCACGAGGCCTGCAGAAGTGCCAAGAGTCGGACACAACAATGGGGACCATCTTCACGATCATCGTCACCACCCCAAGAATGGTGAGGGCGAAGAAGCAGGAGAACTTTTGGGGTCACCCACCTCTGCTTGGTCTTCAGGCCCTTTGAGAGTCTGTCAAGGGGTGAGCCAAAGCCACTGAAGCCCCTCTTCTTCTTGGTCTCAAATACGTCGTTCTCCAAGGACACCAGCTCATTCAGGAGTAACATTTTGGCTACCAGGTCAGTCGTGGACTTCTCTTCCCTGGATGGAGGAAGCCATCCTGGGCCAGGGGCGAGGGCGGGATCCAGGGGCTGCTGTGACATAAAAGAAGACAGCAGTGAGGGACAATGGCTACCTAGGCAGAAGGCGTCATGCTCTCCAGCCTAAAGATCTGGCGGGCTTCTCCTGGAAAACATACGGCGAACGGTTGTGTGTAATCCAGAAGTCTCCAAACTTGGCAACTTTAAGACTTACGGACTTCAACTCCCAGAATTCCCTAGCCAGCAGAGCTTAGGATTTAGAACCCCTGTGGGTGTGGCAAGGTTGAATGGCTAAGATGCTTGCCAACCTCTGTTGCTACTCAACTTGCCAAAGAAACAGGGGTGTTGGTGGAGGGAAAGGCTGGGGAGATTCAAGAAGCCGTCCGCGGACCATGAGACCCAAGGTCATCAAAAGCAGGTGGCTGTCGGAGGAGTGGACCCTTCCCATAACAGACAGAAAGGCTGTGATTGAACAAGGTGAACTCATGGTGGGTTCAGGGTTATCAAAAGCCATCGTTAACGAACCAGAGTTTTGCGCGGAAAAACTAGAGTTGATTTTGCCTCTTCAGTGCCGGCATGTGTATTCAATAAAGATTGTCTGTTATGGCACCTCAAGACAGTAGAGTCTCTTCATTGTTGGATTCGCTAGTCAGACGGTTGACGAGATGTTTTTTTGGCTTCCCACCATCTTCACCAAATTATGTTGGCCCTGAGTGAGGCCAGCGTGATGTCAATCTACCAGACAGGTAATTGCGTGCACAGTCTTATCGCGCAAGATAACTCAGGGGTAAACACAGTAAACAGTGGTTTATATTAAATGGTGGTTTAGCTTACACTATCTACAGTATCATGCACCAGGAACAATATACATACATGTGCCAACACAGCAGGATCCAACACACCACAGTTATGGCAGGAAATGGAAGAGAACCAAACACAGCAGTGGAGCCTTCCCTTTTATACACAGGCTCTTAAAGAGACACAGACCCTGCTGGCTCTTAAAGAGACACAGACCCTGCTGAGTCATTCCCATCATTACATTTTACATCTTACATTACATAAGCTGGTTAGCTGTTAAATCATTGCCTTGGCATAATTCTGCTTTTTTTTTTTGGTCAAAGCTGCATTAACAGAATCTTGCAAGTCTGAAAGTACAAATCCCACACCGTCTCTTTTACAGCCTGAGGAAACTACGGAAGGTACCTTCCGAGCCTCTTTTTTCCACCCATTAGGCAGCTGAGGGCTATGTGCTCTCTTATCTGTCTGTTCCCTGAAGCCACCTGAACAGAATCTTCCAAGTGTCAAGCTATGAAGAATGCTTACATCACTGCCTCCATTTTTGCTTCTTAGCTTGCCTACAGACTTGGGGGGAGGGGTGGGGGAAGAACGGAATGCAGGCTTCAGACGTTGAGCTGCTGAGCCGTGAGAATCAAAGTTGTCCAAGAAACTCTTTACTGAAAACTGAAACATCCTCTCATAACAACGGTTTGACACCCTTAGTGGATAATGTGACCTGCACTAATAGGGGGAGAGGGAGATTCTAAGCTTTAATCTACTGCTTTAGGCACCAAGTAACCAGAGCTGGTTTTCTACTCATCTGTGCTGAAATGGAGTGCTCAATAAAGTTTTGCATTAGAGATCAGAAAGTCTCAGCTGTGCTTTTTTTGTTGGGAATTATTACCTCAGTACCTGGAAAGCAAGTCCGAAAGTACACGTCCGCCACCGTCTCTTTTACAGCCTGAGAAACTAGGGTCCCTCCTAAGCCTCTTGCCCCACCCATTATGCCAATGAGGGCTCAGCTGCCTCTTATCTGACTGGTCCCTAAAGCTACATGAACACAATCTTGTAAGTCTGAAAATACAAACCCCCCACTGTCCCCTTTGGAGCCTGAGAAACTAGGAAGAGTCCCTTTTGATCCTCTTTTCTCCACCCATTATGCAGCTGAGGGCTAAGCTGCCTCTTATCTGACTGTTCCCTTAAGCTACATGAACACAATCTTGCATGCCTGAAGGTCTAAATCTCCCACCGTCTCTTTTACAGCCTGAAAAAGCAGGGAGGGTCCCTTCTGGGCCTTTTTTCTCCACCCGTTATGCAGCCGAGGGCTAAGCTGCCTCTTATCTGACTGTTCCCTAAAGCTACATTAATAAGATCTTGTATGTCTGAAAGTACAAATCTCCCACTCTCTCTTTTAGAGCCAGAGAAACTAAGGAGGGTCCTTCCTAAGCCTCTTGCCCCACCCATTATGCAAATGAGGGCTCAGCTGCCTCTTATCTGACTGCTCCCTTGCTATTTCCTCTTCCTCCGCCCCTCAATATCTTTTCCATTAATGCACATGAACATATCTGAAAACTCTGGAAAGTTTGACAGGGGGAGAAACTCTGACCACAAGAGGGCACCCCAAGCAAGAAAGCCACAGGACAGGGCATGTCACCACCCAGTGATCTTGGCCAGCCACTGGCAGAGGGTCCAGCTCAACCACCAACCCCACCGCCCTCACCTCTTGAATGCTCTGTGCCTGGAAGGCTCTCCTGGGCTGCCAGAGGAGCAGAAGGGTCAGGATGAGGTATCCTGCTGTCTGCTGGCAGGCCAGCATCTGCAAAAAACAAAACAAAAGAACCAACCAAAAACAGTTCATTTCTTAAATTTGCAGGAAGGTGTTGCTAGGGGATGCCCAGCCTGGGTTTTTCCAGGAGGGCGCAAGATATTTTAGAATGCATTTAAAAGAAAGAAAGAAAGAAAGAAAGAAAGAAAGAAAGAAAGAAAGAAAGAAAGAAAGAAAGAAAGAAAGAAAGAAAGAAAGAAAGAAAGAAAGAAAGAAAGAAAGAAAGAAAGAAAGAAAGAAAGAAAGAAAGAAAGAGACATGGAGGAGGACTAGACTTTTCTTTTTTAATGCTCATTTCTTCAATCTTTTCTTCTTTCTTAAAAAAAATCTTATACATTTGCATTTTTAATTTTCTAAATAATAAAAATTATTATTATTATTTTTAAAATAATTATTTTTAACATGCGCACATTTCTGGGCCAGGAAAGGTAAAGGTAGTTGTGAAAACTGCTGTGCTCCAATTCACCACCAGGTGGCGCCCGTGCTCTCTGACGGCTGCATTGAAGCCCCAAGGAAGGCCATTTCATTGGCTTTCATTCTCCCTGGTTAAAGGTCCAAGAAATGGTGTGAAAATTCACACACAAATCCACAAAATAACAGGAAAGAAGACGCTCATTTCAAAACCTTGCTGCACAAGCCCAATTTAGACACTTTGGCCCGCCAAAATTGGAAAATGTCCCCTTTTCCTTGCCAAACAGAAAATGAAGCATTTTCCTGTTCCAGAAAATACACAATTTTACTGGTCTTTCTCTTTCAGATGTGGATAATAGCACTACGACATTAGAGAAAGAACATGGTGTGGTAGAGGAGGCAACTCCCTTCCCATTTTCTTGCTACTGCAGAAGTGCCAAAATGCAAAGCTCACACTTTCGTAACCAACAGAAGACCTCCAAAGTCCCTTGCAACTCTTATTATTCTCTGTTGTACGTTCTTCCGTTTGTTAGGTAAGCCCATTTTACAACCTTCCTTACCACGGTTGTTAAGTGAATCGCTGCGGTTGGGGAAGTGAGTCCCACGGTTGTGAATTGAACCCGCCTTCCCCAACTGACTTTGCTGATCAGAAGGTCACCAGATCTGCCCTGTTGTGATTCTGCAACGGTGTGTCTGACTCTGACCCCATCTCTGTGTTCAGCAGCTGGGCTGATTTATCCCAGGCTCAGCTCGGATTCAATAGAAGCTCAGGGATACGTCCTTAGTTACTTAGTTGGGTCATGAAACGTCTGTAAGGAAACCACCAAGCTCAGAGAGCACCCAGGACCCCACGGTCCTCCTCCTCCTCTTCACAAACCCCACTCCCTTCTAGCACTGATGGTGTTCCCTAGTTGGGTAATGAAATGTCTGCAAGAAACACCACCAAGCTCAGAGGGCATCAAGGACCCCACAGTCCTCCTCCTCCACCTCCTCCTCCTCCTCCTCCTCCTTCCTCCATTGTGCAAACCCCTCTCTCTTCTAGCACTGATGATATTACCTAGTTGGGTAATGAAATGTCTGCAAGAAACTCCACCAAGCTCAGACAACACCAAGGACCCCACAGTCTTCCTCCTCCTCCTCCTCCTCCTCCTCCTCCTCCTCCTCCTCCTCCTCCTCCTCCCTCCATTGTGCAAACCCCTCTCTCTTCTAGCACTGATGATATTACCTAGTTGGGTAATGAAATGTCTGCAAGAAACTCCACCAAGCTCAGAGAACACCAAGGACCCCTGAGCTGGGGATATTTAAAATAGCAAAATCAAACAAGGATTCCATCCCCAATAAATCTTTACCATTTGGAGAACTTTTTTAATGCCTTTTTTAGGACCTTGGCTCTCCCGGGTCTTGGGCTTAAGCTGAAGTCTTGTTGTCCTAGGTCCTTTAAGGAGAAAGACAGATTGACAGCTTTGTGCACCCCTCTCTATATCCACTGCATAGATGTGTTTGCATAACGGGAGACCAAATTCCTCTCCCCATCTGATGCGATTTTAAAGCTTACGTAGTCAGAACTGAGTGGGGCTGTTTTACTCTTTACAGATTCTGGACCTTCTTCCCACATGCATGATAAGCTAGTCAAACAAGCGAGGTTGAGTAGGAACAAATTCTTTTTTTTAGCAAGGAAAAAAAGCAGGTGTGTATGTGTGTGTGTGTGTGTGTTATTTTTTAAAATCCTGATTTGAGTCTGCAGTGCGCAGAAAAGATTAGGGAGGACAAGCTTTGTGCCCAAAGATTCCGGAAAAGCTTTTACAATACAAACACAAGCTTCACAAATCCTCTTCCACTGACAACGCAAATGCTGCCAGACTACAAGTTTGCTTGGTTTTTACTCCTGAATCCTTCTTAAAATTAATAACTCTTTTTTATTTTCTCAGCAAGGTCCCAAGGATGCTCAGCTCAGCCACAAGATCAGGAGAGCCTGTTTTCAACCCTGGCGTTGGAACAGAAGTCAGTTTGTATAAGCTTAGATCAGAGACGGAGTCAGAGAAGAGCAACAAAGACGATTAGGGGACTGGAGGCTAAAACATAGGAAGAACGACTGCAGGAATTGGGTATTAGTTTAATGAAGAGAAGGATGAGGGGTGACCTGATAGCAGTCTTCCAATATTTGAGGGGCTGCCCCAAAGAAGAGTTTTGTTACGTTGGACTGTTTTTGTCCTTTGTGTAAAGACGGGTGCAAAAAACGAGTTGAGTAGTTCTGCTTTCTCCCTGTTGCTTGCCACTTTCTCCCACTAATGGACCAATCGTTTCCTTGACCTTTTTCTTGTTTTCACATATGTTGAAAGACGCTTTTTTGTTGTTGTTATTTTTAACTTTTGTCACAAGCCTTCGTTCATTTTGAGCCTTAGCTCTCCTCATTTCATCTTTGCAGGCTCGGGCTATTTGCTGATATCCTGCCTTAGCTATCTGCCCCTCTTTCCACTTTTTATACTTGTCCTTTTTATCTTTCAGTTTATCAGAGAGTTCTTTATGCGGCCACGCTGGTTTCTTTGGAGAGCTGTTATTTTTTCTTCTTTGTTGGTATTGTGCTAGACTGGGCTTTTATTATCTCGCTTTTCAAAATTTCCCAAGCTTCTTGAGTTGTTTTCCCCTTTAGGATTCTCATCCATGGAATCCTTCCCAAGCTCTCTCTGAGTTTATTGAAATTAGCTCTCTTGAAGTCCAAGACTCTAGTTTGGCTGTGTTCTATTGCTTGTGCCTCCAGAATGTTGAATTCCAATATTGCATGATCACTTCCCCCCAAGGTTCCTGTGGCTTCGACACCTTCTATCATTTCATCTCTGTTTGTGAGAATTAAATCCAATATGGCTGATCCCCCAGTTCCCTTCTCTACTTTTTGGGAGACAAAGTTGTCTGCTAGGTTTGTCAGGAATCTGTTTGATCTTCCACTTGGTGCAGAGTTTGTCTCCCAGTTGATGTCAGGGTAATTAAAGTCCCCCATTACTATGGTGATGTGCTTCCTACAGTTAGTTAGTTAGCTGACTAGCAAAAAGCTCATCTATTTCCTCTGTTTGGTTGGGTGGCCTATAGTATACACCTATGGCAATGTCATTTCCCACCCCCACCCCTTTTATATTGACCCAAATGCATTCAAGACAAGTTTTCATCATTGTTGTGCTCTATTTCTGCAGAGATATAGTTATTTCTTATAGATATAGATATAGATATAGTTATAGATATAGATATAGATATTTGCATAATTTTTTGGATTGCTAACAAAGAATTAAAGGGAGACTGATATAGCCATTTCAAACTTATTTGTTCTCATCAGTCAGCCACACCCTTCTGAGATTCGAACCTGGGCTGATTGCACATTAGGCGGTTGTTTTAACCTCTAGGCCCAGGTTCGAATCTCAGAATCTACCGCCTGTGGACGGCCTGAGTTTGGGCTGATACAGGCAAAAAAAGATTTGGCCCGTATTTGGTCCGGCAAGGTGTTCAAAACACTCAAGACATATCTCCCTTGCCTCTTCCCTCCCCGATGCAGCTGACAAAGTGAGAAAGAGCCTGTGGCCTAGAGGTTAAAACAACTGCCTAATGTGCAATCAGCCCAGGTTCGAATCTCAGAAGGGTGTGGCTGACTGATGAGAACAAATAAGTTGAAAATGGCTATATCAGTCTCCCTTTAATTCTTTGTTAGCAATCCAAAAAATTATGCAAATAATGATTGTCGCAGTTGCGACTACCGCCTGTGGACGGCCTGAGTTTGGGCTGATACAGGCAAGAAAAGATTTGGGCCGTATTTGGGCTGGCAAGGTGTTCAAAACAGTCAAGATAGAGATAGAGATAGAGATAGAGATAGAGATAGAGATAGAGATAGAGGTATAATATTTTTGTGTATATAATATTCTTATATACATAATATCCTTATATATATTTCTTATATTTCTCCACCTCCTCTTTTATTTGTTTCTTTCAAACAATTTAGATCCCTCCAGCTGTGTGTTCCATTTGTGGGTTTCATCATTACCAAGTTTCAGTAATGGCAACAATATCATATCTGACCTCAGTGGACGGGTCAGGAAGGAGCCACATCCTTGTGATCAAGATACAGAAATGGGAGATGTAAAAATAAATGGCTTAAATGTTTGCCCTGCTGTTCCCTGGAGCTAAATTTAAGCCCCATGGGCTAATCCAAATAAACACAATGGGAGCTGCGCTATAAAAGACAGTGTGACTTAGACCGCAGCCGAAGCAATGCTGGAAGCAGAGGCCACGGGAGAGGGGCTGCGTCCCACGGAGGTCACAATCAGTGGGGTGGGGGTACATCTCACATCTGGGAGGTAATGAATGGTTGATTAACGGTTGCAGGAACCGTTTATCCCCTTCCAGATGTGAGATGTGCAGGAACCGGGTACATCTAGTCTAATGCCATCTAGTATAATAGTACAATCTAGTCTAATACAGTCCTGGGTTGCATAAGCAGAGGCATCGAATCAAAATCAGGTGAAGTATTAGTACCGCTTTGTAAAGCCCTAGTAAGGCCACACCTGGAATCCTGCATCCAGTTTTGGTCACCACAATACAAAAAAAGGTATTGAGACTTTCGAAAAAGTGCGGAGAAGAGCAACTAAGATGATTAAAGGACTGGAGACTAAACACACGAAGAAGGGTTGCAGAGTTTGGGTTTGGCCAGTCTAGAGAAATGAAGCACTAGGGGGGACATCAGCAGTGTTCCAGTATCTCAGGGGCTGCCCCAAAGAAGAGGGAGTCAAGCTGTTCTCCAGAGCTCCTGAAGGCAGAACAAGAAACAACGGATGGAAACTCATCAAGGAGAGAAGCAACCTGGAATTAAGGAGGGATTTCCTGTGAAAAGAAGGACCAGGGTGACATGATAGCGGTCTTCCAATATATGGGGGAGCTAACACAGAGAGGAGGGGGGTCCCACCTATTCCGCAAAGCCCCTGAAGGCAGGACAAGAAATTTTGCCCAGGCAGTCTCCTCCTCCTTGTCCTCCGAGGCGGGGGGGGCATGTTTACGGGGGGTGGGTGTACGAACACAGCGGAGGAAAACCACTTCTGCTTTGTACCTGGGTGCTGAACACGGCAACCGTCCCTCAGAAGCCTAAGGAGAGAAGCAACCTAGAACTAAGGAGAAATTTCCTAACAGTGAGAACAATTAACCAGCGGAACAACCTGCCTCCAGAAGCGATGAGTGCTCCAACACTGGAAGTTTTTAAGAAGAGACTGGACAGCCATTTGCCTGAAATGGTCTAGGGTCTCCTGCCTGAGCAGGGGGTTGGACTAGATGACCTCCAAGGTCCCTTCCAACTTATTATTATTATTATTAAGCCAAAAATTCAGCTGAGCCCCTGTGAAGGCTCAAAAGACCTTGCCAGGGTGCGCCGTTGATTGCTTACAGGTAGTCCTCAAGTTACAATGGTTCATTTAGCGACCAAAGTTACAATGGCACTGAAAAAAAAAACGACTTACGCCCCATTTGGGATCTTCCTTGCCCCAGGTAGCCCTCAAGTTATGACCGCAATTGAGCGGTCAAAATTTAGGTTGCTAAGCGAAACCATTGTTAAGTGAGCTTTGCCTCACTTTACAACCTTTCTCGCCACTGTCGTTAAGTGAGTCGATGCACTTGTTAAGTTAGCCACACGGTTGTTAAGCGAATCTGGCTTCCCAGCCGACATTTCAAAAAGGGGATCACGTGACCTCGGGGCACAGCAATTGCCAAGCTTCTCGTCTTTGATCACCTGACCGTGGAGATGGCTGCGACGGTCGTATGGCGGGGGGGAAACGGTCGTAAGTCGCTTTTTTCAGGGCTGTTGTAAGTTTGAACAGTCACTAAACGAACTCTTGTACCTTGCGGAATACCCGTATGGAAGATTCTTAAAGGGAATGTAAAGATGAAACCAGAGACTTTTGGGATTATCAGGCAAAGAACTTGGGGGAAAAAACGAACGTTGATGTTATATATGCTGACAGCAGCAAGAAAGCTCTTCGCATGAAAACGGAAGGATGCTTTGATTCCCACAACGGACGAAGGGCTGCAAAAGCTGATGGGGTTAGCAGAGATGGCTAAATCTCCCAGGCTGAGGAGAAATTTTTAACTGGGGTTTTAAGTATACAGGGTCAATTTAATATTTTTTAATTTGGTTTTTTAACTTTTGTATGGTGGATTTTTTAATTCCCTGTAAACCGCCCTGAGTCCTCAGGGAATAGGGTGGTATATAAATGTAACTAAATAAATAAAATAAATAAAATAAATAAATGGACTGCTTTGATTAAAGAAAAGAACACAATTAATTTTCTTTCCCCTTGGAAACCACTTCTGGGCTTTGTGCTTGAGGTGTGGAAAAATTAATGCAACTTTGAATTGGGTTTTTGCCCTGTTGGGTAGCTTTGTTGTTACAGAAATGGCTAGTATATATTACGATGGAACGGTAAAAAGTGGAGGCTGCAGGTTATGACATGATTTTACAAAAAAAGAATCGTAAGTCAATGGTTTTGCTTTTGCTTTTCCCTTTTATCCTCCTCCTCCTCCTCCCCTATTTTTCATTTTTCTTTGCATTTCTGCATTTTATGTTTTGACAAACTAATAAAATTTTTAAGAGAGAGAGAGAGAGAGAGAATAAGGGGGCCAGTTCTAGACCTGACCCAACTCTTTCTTACTCCCTGGAGTAGGAAAAGTCTTTTAAAAGATGAGGGAAGGACCAAGGGGGGACAGGATAGCAGCCTTCCAGTATCTCAGGGGTTTCCCCAAAGAAGAGGCAGTCAAGCTATTCTCCAAAGCACCTGAAGGCAGGACAAGAAGCCACGGATGGAAACTCCTCAAGGAGAGAAGCAGCCTGGAACTAAGGAGAAACTTCCTGACAGTGAGAACAATTTAACCAGTGGAACGGCTTCCCTCCAGAAATCATGGCTGCTCCATCACTGGAAGTATTTAAGAAGAGACTGGACAGCCATTTGTCTGAAATGGTATAGGGTCTCCTGCATGAGCAGGGGGTTGGACTAGATGACCTCCAAGGTACCTTCCAACTTTATTGTTATTATACAATCAAAAACATCAACAAATGCTGGGGACCCAATCGTCAGGCGACGGTGAATTCTAATCTCACTTTAGGCATGAATGCTGGATGGGTGACTTTGGGCAAGTTCCTCCCTTTCTGCCCAAACCCACACCACAGGGTTGTTGTTGTGGGGAAAAAGAGGAGAAAGAAGGAATATTTTGGTGTGTTTGCTGCCTTGAGTTACTTATAAAGTATGAGGGTGGGATTTGAAAAATAGAAAGAGAAAGAGAAAGAAAGAAAGAAAGAAAGAAAGAAAGAAAGAAAGAAAGAGAAAGAAAGAAAAAGAAAGAAAGAAAGAAAGAGAGGGAGGGAGGGAGGGAGGGAGGAAGGAAGGAAGGAAGGAAGGAAGGAAGAAGAGAGAAAGAAAAAGAAAGAAAAAAGAGGAAGGAAGGAAGGAAGGAAGGAAGGAAGGAAGGAAGGAAGGAAGGTGCAAATGAGGCATTAATCCTCCATTGGTAAAAATAAGAGAAACCAAATCCAACGTCTAGAATGGCATTCTCCCAATCCATCCCCCCCACGCCCTCTCCCCCGACCCACGCTAAAAGCTTGGAGAAAATGAGGTGGACGTGGACCCCGAATGCAATCAAAGCTTCCGTCCCTCTCGGGTTTGAATTCTCAGGATTGAGAAGGCAGTAAAAGTAGCCTGAGCCCTTCATTCCGGACGGTGAGACGTCCACTCAAGTGACCGACCGTCTGGCTGGCTGGCCATTGCTTCTCTTTTATTCACTTCTTCATCTAAACCAGGGGTCTTCCAACGTGGCCCTTTTATGACTGGTGGACTTCAACTCCCAGAACTCCTCAGGCAGCGTGCCACGCTGGCTGAGGAATTCTGGGAGTTGAAGTCCACCAGTCATAAAAGGGCCACCTTGGAAGACCTCTGATCTAAACCCCTCAGCATTTTTGAGAAACGCCCTTGCTCTGCGCAAAGTTGGCTGTGGAAGGACGCCTTGTCCACTCGGGGGAATCTCCGTCCTTCATACATATATTTCACAACAGAATAACAGAGTTGGAAGGGACCTCGGAGGTCTTCTAGTCTAACCCCTGGCCAAATGAGAAATCCTATACCATTTCAGACAAGTGGCCATCCGGTCTCTTCTTAAAAGAGACTCCAGTGATGGAGCGCCCACGACTTCCTAGTGGCAAGCTGTCCCACTGGTTAATTGTCTTCGCTGTCAGGAAGTTTCTCCTTAGTTCCAGGTTGCTTCTCTCCTTGGTTAGTTTCCATCCGTTGCTTCTTGTCCAGAATAGAATAAGAGAGTTGGAAGGGACCTTGGAGTCAGCTTCACTGTTGGCTTTCAAAGGGGGGTGGGTGGGATGGGGGGGGAGTGAAAAGCCACCTGTGGCAAAGGGTTCCTGTGCTGAATGAGGGGGTGGACTAGATGGCCCTCCAAGTTCCCTCTGACTCAATCATTCTTAACTGGAATCCCTTCTGGTGCGAGGCTTCCCCTGTCAAGTCCTTTCAGAAGAGTCTCCTCCATGTCTTTCTATCACAAACCTCTTGAGATACTGGTTCCTGAAGAACAATATTTAAATGCTGCTCTTATTTCAGTTTCAATTCTTTTGGGTGAGCCGAGTCAAGAGAAAAATCTCCCACGCCCCAAATCTGGGAGAATTTAGAATGTTTTTGGAGGGATCGTGCAGGTCTTCTCCGGCACTTGGGAGGATTTTCATCGCTCTTGGGGAGTGGGAAAGAAACCCCCGAATCACAGGCTGAATGGAAGGAGGGAGCCCAGATATTTCTCCGGCAACCTTTTCAAAACTTGCTTCCCTTTGCAAAGTGATTGTGGCTTTGCAACCCCAAGGAAACTCAACCCGATTCCCCGAGGCCAGGAAAAACAGAGCTGAGTAAAAAGTCGTAGCTGTCCACTCACCTCGCCAGGAGTCACAGATCCCTTTCGAGAAATTCCCAAGTGGCCTTTGTTTTCCGGGTAGATCTCCTCAAACGGATCCTCCAGCTTCTCTTTTCTCTGGTCTTTTATAGTCTCGGATGGAGCCTTCAAAGGCTGCCTCTGCCCCCCTCTTACATCATGCCTGAAGTTTTTCCACTGCTCCGGTCTCACCTCGCTTTCTCCCTCCCCTCTAAGCAGGCTGCTGCTGCTGCTTTTCGCTCTAACCATGATCAGTGGAGAAATCGCGATCTGATTATGGTGAAAGAGGGTCAGCAGAAGCTCACCCATCCATCCATCAATGGGTGGAAACTCATCAAGAAGAAAAGCAACCTGGAACTAAGGAGGAACTTCCTGGCAGTGAGAACAATTCACCAGTGGAACTCCTCGCCTCCAGAAGTCGTGCGTGCTCCATCGCTGGAAGTTCTTAAGAAGAGACTGGACAGCCACTTGTCTGAAATGGGATAGGGTCTCCTGCTGGAGCAGGGGGTTGGACTAGATGACCTCCAAGTTCCTTTCAACTCTGTTCTATAGATCCAGCTCTTAAAAGATGAGTAGGGGGCTGGAGGTTAAAGCCTACAGTGTACGGTTGCAGGAATTGGGCAACGTAATTGCAGTCTTCCAGTCTCTCAGGGGGTTGCCCCAAGGAAGATGGGAGTCCCACCACTTCCCCAAAGCCCCTGAGGGCAGGACAAGAAGCAACGGATGGAAATGAATGGAGGAGAGAAGCCACCTGGAATTAAGGAGAAACTTGCTGACAGGGAGGACAATCAGGGGAAAGACTTTCCTTCAGAGGTTGTGGGTGCTCCATCGCTGGAAGTTCTGAAGAAGAGACTGGGGACAGCCATGCTCTAGGGCAGGGGTCTGCAACCTCGACAACTTTAAGACTTGTGGACTTCAGCTCCCAGAATTCCTCAGCATAGCTGAAGTCTACAAGTCTTAAAGTTGTCAAGTTTGCAGACCCCTGGCCTAGGGTCTCCTGCTTGAGCAGGCGGCTGGACTCTGCTATTCTATTACTCAAGCCAAATAGATTCAAGAACAATTGACCAGTGGAACTCCTTGCCTCCAGAAGTTGTGGGTGCTCCATCCCTGGAGGTTTTCAAGAAGAAATTGGACAGCCCTTTGACTGGGATGGTATAAGGTCTCCTGGTTGAGCTTGGAGGGGGTGGATTAGGTTTCCTGCCTGAGCAGGGGGTTGGACTAGATGACCTCCAAGGTCACTTCCAACTTTATTATTATTATTATTATTATTATTATTATTATTATTATTATTATTATTATTATTATTATTATTATCTCCAAAGTCCCTTCCAACTCTTGTTATTCTGCTTTTTTTCAAACTAAGTGGGTTCAAGAACAATTCAGAAGATTCAAGAACAAATAACCAGCTATGCTGGCTGAGGGATCCCGGGAGCTGAAGTCCACAAGTCTTAAAGTTGTCAAGGTGGCAGACGCCTGGCCTAGGATCTCCTGCCTGAGCGGGGGGGGGGGGGGGTTGGACTAGAAGACCTCCAAGGTCCCTTCCAACTCTGTTATTCTCTTAGCCTCCATCTTCCAAGCTTACATTGTACACAAAGGGCCACCCTTGAGGAGTATCGAGGGACTGCAGGGGGTGGAGGCTGAGAGTCACACGTGTAACGCCATTGCTCCGGGAGCGCCGTTGGGTGCCAGGTGGCTTCTAGGCCCAGGTTAAGGTGTTGCTCGTTCCCTTCCGAGGCACAAAACCGCAAGGGAGCCCCAAATCCCCGTTGCTTAGTAAGACCGCTGCTAAGTGAGTGAGTTTTCCTCAGTTTGTCACCTTCCTTGCCACAGTTGTTACGTGAATCACTGCAGCTGTGAAGTTTCTAACCCAGTTAAGTGAATCTGGGTCGTCCCCCGTGGAGTCTGCTTGCCAGAAAGACACAAACCCTTGCAAACGCTTCGTTACCAGACTAGATAACATGATCAATTCACTGCAAGGAAGCCACCCAGCTCAGAGAGACCCAAGGACCCCACAGTCCTCCTCCTCCTCCTCCTCCTCCTCCTCCTCCTTTTCCTCCCCATAGACCTCCCTCTCTCTTCTAGCACTGATGACGTTCCCTAGTTGGGTCATGAAAGGTCTGCAAGGAAAGCACCCAGCTCAGAGGCACCAAGGACCCCACAGTCCTCCTCCTCCTCCTCCTCCTCCTCCTCCTCCTCTAGCACTGATGACGTTCCCTACTTGGGTCATGAAAGGTCTGCAAGGGAACCACCCAGCTCAGAGGACCCCACAATCCTTCTCCTCCCCCCCACCCCCCTCCCACCAAGCTCAGAGAGCACCATTAGTAAATCATCTCTGAGTGACTGACATTCTCTCCTGTTGGCTCATCATGTCCATTTTCTCTTCATTGCAAGTTTCGTTCGCTCTCGTCGCTCCTAAATTGTCCAGTACTCTCTCTCCTGGTTTAATGGGGGCTTTTGCTCCGTCTTCTCTTCCAGCAGGATATCAGACGACACCCGAAAAGAAGAATGAAAATGTCGGTTTGTGCCACTTCCTTGGGCCTGACTCACGCCTGGGCAGCGGCTGTTTTGGTTTCCAAAAGGTAACTTCCAATGTAGGAGTCGGTGGATCCATTTTTAGACCCCAGAACGGGGAGAAAATTGTCTCTCTCCAATGCCAAGCCCTCCCCAGCTTTTAATGCAAGTTATATTTTAAAAGATGTGAACGGCAGCACCTCGGAGGCCGGAGATGGGAAACGCTCCACAAAAGGCAGAATTGTGGCAGAGTTGTGGCAGACAGCCAAAAAGGGCGAACGCTGAATTATTTTCCTGCTTCTAATTCAGGTGGAAGAGCACCTGTCGGCCCCTGGAACGGTGGGCTCCACCTGGCCCTCGAATTACGACCAAAACCTCCGTTGCTAAGCCAGACCTTCTTTATTAAGGGAGCTGTGCCCCGTTTTACGACCTCGCTCACCACAATTGCTAAGTGAGCCAGGGCAGTTATCAAGTTAGGGACACGGTCGTTAAGTGGATCCGGCTCTCCCCTCCCCCCCTCCCCGTTGACTTTGCTTGTCAGAAGGTTCGCAAAGAGGAGATCACGTGATCCGGGGTGCTCTGTGATCGTCATAAGTACGAGTTAGTTGCCGAGCGTCCAAATTCTGATCACGTGACCCTGGGGGTTGCTGCAACGGTCGTAAGTGTGAAAAACAGTCAGGAGTCGCTTATGTGATGCTCACTGTTTTCCATGCCATTCCAACTTTGGACGGTCACTAAGTGATCTGTTCTAACTCGGGGATCTACCTGTACAAGGCTCAGCTCCCCACCTAGCGTGGTCCAGATGCTGGGTGTTGTACTCCAGGATGTATAAGGTTGTGCTGAGATTTGGATGGTGAAGAGAAGCAACCTGGAACTAAGGAGAAACTTCCTGACAGTCAGAACAATTAGCCAGTGGAACTCCTCGCCTCCAGAAGGTGTGAATGCTGCAACACTGGACGTTTTCAAGAAGAGACTGGACAGCTGTTTGTCTGAAATGGTATAGGGTTTCCTGCCTGAGCAGGGGGTTGGACTAGATGACCTCCAAGGTCCCTTCCAACATCATCATCATCATCATCATTAAACTTTTATTCATAAAACATGGAACTCAGTCAACTGAACACTCAAACTGACTGGCGCTGATGGTTGACACGGGTTGCTGCCAGCATCCTAGGTATCAACCAGGTATCTCCTTAAAATGTAAGATGTTCCGAGTAGCGCAGGTTTTTGTAGCTTTGCTGGAGTCATTGCAGGAAGCTGCAATTTCTTGATGTATTTTGCAAAGTTTTTGGACATCGTTCCCAGGGCCCCGATGACAATGGGTATCACTGTTACGCGTTTCATCCATAATCGCGCAGTTTCAATGGCCAGGTCGCGGTATTTCGTAATTTTTTCCAGTTCTTTTTCTTCGACTCTGTCATCTCCTGGTACAGCGATATCAATCAACTATACCAGGGGTCAGCAACCTGAAACAGTGAAAGAGCCACTCGGAACCGGTTCCCTCACAAAAGGAAAAACTGGGAGCCGCAAAAAATATGTGCGCATACGCATACATTCACGCATGCGCAGAACAGGGTTTGACTGAAGAGTGGAGCCAAGGCGAGATATGCACCTACCCTGCATATTTGAATTGATTGGTTGAACTTTTTTAGTCCCACTTTTTTTTTTGACTGCACATGGCAGAGGACCGGGAGACAGGCAAGTCGTATTTTTTACACAATGCCCAGTGGATTAGTTTAGCAACTCGGTCATGTCTAGCTTTGTAATCAGTTTGCGCGATTTTGCTGCACTCACATATTAAATGTGAAACAGTTTCAACTTTGTCGTTGCAAAGTCGGCAATTTGGTTTGTCAGTAGATTTTTGTATCTTCGCTTTCATGGCATTAGTTTGTAGTGCTTGTTCTTGAGCAGCCAGTATTAAGCCTTCCGTTTTCTTTCTTTCTTTCTTTCTTTCTTTCTTTCTTTCTTTCTTTCTTTCTTTCTTTCTTTCTTTCTTTCTTTCTTTTTCTGATAATGATGTAGAGAAGCCCACCATTCTTTTCATGGAGTCCCATTGAACTCAATAGGATTTACATTTGAGTATACCTGAAATGGTAGAGGGTTTCCTGCCTGAGCAGGGGGTTGGACTAGATGACCTCCAAGGTCCCTTTCAACTTATTATTATTGTTATTAGAAGCAAAACGCCTTCAAAGAAAAACAAAGAAAGTCCAGTGGCCTCTTTAAAAAGCCCCTTTGGGACACACCTTCTGCTTCACACAATACTTCACACACAATCAACCAATGGAACAGGAGTTGCCTTCAGAAGTTGTGGGAACTTCTTCATTGGAGGTTTTCAAGAAGAGACTGGACTGCCACCTGTCAGAAAGAGTGTAGGGGTGTCCTGCTTGGGCAGGGGGTTGGACTAGATGACCTTCAAGGTCCCGTCCAACTCCATTACTCTCTTCTCTTCTCTTCTCTTCTCTTCTCTTCTCTTCTCTTCTCTTCTCTTCTCTTCTTTTTCTCTATTCTATTCTATTCATTTTCTGTATTCTATTCTATTCTATTCTATTCTTTTTCTCTATTCTATTCTATTCTATTCTATTCTATTCTATTCTATTCTATTCTATTCTATTCTATTCTATTCTATTCTATTCTATTCCTTTTCTACTATTCTATTCTATTCTAGCCGTGAACCTCAGCTAACCAAGCAGCCTGGATTCCTGCCACATGCTAAGCCACACACTCACTCTCACTCTCTCTCAGGCAGACCCACCAAACACACACCCAAACTGAAACCATATTTTGCAATTGCACAAACAGGACCTTCCCAGCAAGTGTTGTGTGAATGCTGCCTTCCGGGTCACGACAGGGCAATCCTGTCCTTTGAGAGCCGGTTTCCTGCAAGCTGCTTCTTCCGATGATACTCCAGGGTTTTATTTCAAAATGTGGGCAGCGAACCCTGGCCGGTCGGTGCCGGTCGTTGGGTCCAAAGCCTGCAGGGATCATGCGAGGGTGTGAAATGACCTGGGGGGCACCACCCCAAAACAGATGGCTTTAAAGTGGCGTATTTCACTCAAGAGAAGGAGAGCCTCAGTAGCAATCAATCAATCAATCAATCAGAACAGAGCTAGAAGGGACCTTGGAGGTCTTCTAGTCCAACCCTCTGCTTAAGCAGGAGACCTTATCCCAATTCAGATAATTGCCTGTCCAGCCTCTTCTTAAAATCCCTAATTTCTCCTTAAAATTTATCCTTAATTCCAGGTTGCTTCTCTCCTTGATTATTTTCCATCCGTTACTTCTCGTTCTGCCTTCAGGCGCTTTGGAGAATAGGGGGACCCCCCTCTTCTTTGGGGCAGCCCCTCAAATACTGGAAGATTGCTATCATTCACTCTTCCACCACCATCACCCCGGTCCTTTTCCCCCCTGTAGATTGGCCCTACCCAAGTCCTGCAACGCTTCTTCGTATGTTTAATCCTTTTTAACAAGAGAGGGCTTGAAGGCTTAGCAATAATTTAAACGTCAGATGGCAACTTGACTCTGAGCTTGGTGGGCATCTGCGATGGAGGGACGGGGGGGGGCTGGTTCCACCAGGATCTCCTTCCAAGTGTGGTTTGGGAGATACCTTCAAGCTTTCGTGGGCCTCTGTGGCTGAGTCTCCCAGCGGGGAGGGATCCAAAACGTTGCGGTTTGGACTCAGCCTGGAAAAGACCGATAAAAAAGCTGTGGTGAGGTCATCCTGCCAGGAGCCAACTGCCTTCTAAAAATAGCAGCTTCACAACAATGTGAGATCTCTCTTCTCTCTCTCTCTCTCTCTCTCTCTCTCTCTCTCTCTCTCTCTCTCTCTGTGTGTGTGTGTGTGTGTGTGTGTGTCGCTGACTCTGTCTTTCTTTCTCACACACATAGACAAAGAATCTGGTTTGCATTTTAGGTGATGGGGAAAGAAGGAGGTGTTGTGTGTTGTGTGCCTGTGTGTGTGTGTGTGTGTGCATGTAAAGGGACGGTGAGGGGATAGATAGGTAGGTAGATAGATAAATAGATAGATAGATAGATAGATAGATAGATAGATAGATAGATAGATAGATAGATGGATGGATGGATGGATGGACGGACGGACGGACAGACAGACAGATAGATGATGGATAGATGGATAGATAGATAGATAGATAGATAAATAGATAGATAGATTTTAATTTAATTTAATTTAATAATATTTATATACCGCCCTTCTCCTGAAGGACTCAGGGCGGTGAACAGGGCAAGAATAAAAATACAAAGTTACAAAAATTAAAAAGAATTAAATATCTGCCCACTAAAAACAGTAAATACAATATTAAAACCCCAATAAAACAACAATAAAAAAACCCCACCAATCCCCCATCAGGCCAGGCCGGCTTGTTCGAATAAGAATGTTTTTAGATCGCGATGAAAGGAGCTAAGATCGGGCGCCATCCGGAGCTCAACCGGTAGCTGATTCCATAGTTCCGGGGCGCCCACAGAGAAGGATCTCCCCCTGGGGGCCACCAATCGACATTCTCTGACCGGTGGCACCCTGAGGAGGCCCTCTCTGTGGGAACGCACAGGGCGAAGGGAAGTTGATGCCGGCAGCAGGTGTTCCCTAAGGTACTCCGGACCCATGCCATGTAGGGCCTTAAACACCATAACCAGTACCTTGAATCTCACCCGGAAGGCAACTGGTAACCAATGCAGCTCACGGAACAGAGGTGTAACATGGGAGTATCGGGAGACTCCCAACACAACTCTCGCGGCTGCATTCTGTACCAGTTGGAGCCTCCGGGTGGTCCTCAAGGGCAGCCCCATGTAGAGCGCGTTGCAGTAGTCTAGACGAGAGGTCACGAGTACGTGAGTGACCATACATAAGTCATCCCGCCCTAGATAGGGCCGCAACTGGCGCACCAGGCGAACCTGGGCGAAAGCCCCCCTAGTCACAGCCACCATGTGATCTTCCAGAGTGAGCCGTGAATCTAGGAGGACTCCCAAGTTGCGAGCCCTATCTACGGGGGGTAATAATTCACCCCCCATAGAGAGAGATGGAATATCCGAATTAACCCGGGATGCAGGTATGCAAAGCCACTCAGTCTTGTCGGGGTTGAGTTGAAGCCTGTTCCTCCCCATCCAGACCCGAACCGCCTCCAGGCAACGGGACATCACGGCGAGGGCATCACTGGGGTGGTTTGGGGTCGAAAGGAAAAGTTGGGTATCATCAGCGTACTGATGATACCCAACTCCAAAGCCACGAATGATCTCACCCAGCGGTTTCATATAGATGTTGAACAGGAGAGGCGAGAGGACCGACCCCTGAGGAACTCCACAAACGAGAGACCTCGAGGTCGACCTCTGCCCCCCTGCCAACACCGACTCCGAGCGTCCCAGGAGATAGGAGGAGAACCACTGGAAAACTGTGCCTCCCACTCCCAATCCCCTGAGACGCCGCAGCAAGATACCATGGTCGATGGTATCGAAAGCCGCTGAGAGGTCTAATAGGACTAGGACAGAGGAATGTCCCCTGTCCCGAGCCCTCCAGAGATCATTCACCAGCGCGACCAATGCCGTCTCCGTGCTGTACCCGATTGGTACGGGTCTAGATAATGATAGATGGATGGATGGATGGATGGATAGATAGATGTAGATAGATAGAAAGACAGACAGACAGACAGACAGACAGACAGACAGACAGACAGACAGACAGACAGATAGATAGATAGATAGATAGATAGATAGATAGATAGTAACAGAGTAACAAAATAACAGAGTTGGAAGGGAGGTCTTCTAGACCAACCTCTTGCTCAAGTAGAAGATCCTGTACCATTTCAGGCAAATGGCTGTCCAGTCTCTTCTTAAAATCCTCCAGTGTTGGAGCAGCCACCGCTTCTGGAGGCAAGGAGTTCCACTTGGTTAATTGTTCTCACTGTCAGGAAGTTTCTCCTTAGTTCTAGGTTGCTTCTCTCCTTGTTGAGTTTCCATCCGTTGCTTCTTGTCCTGCCTTCGGGCGCTTTGGAGAGCAGGTGGACCCCCTCACCCCATCTTTCTGCGATCATTTCCCTCCCCCCTGGTCCTTCTTTCCTCTAGACTGGCCATACCCAGTTCCTGCAACCGTTCTTCATATGCTTTACTTTCCGGGCCTTTAATCATCTCAGCTGCTCTTCTCTGCTCTCTTTCCAGGATCTCAGCATCTGTTTTGTGACCAAAACTGGGTGCAATACTCCAAGTGGGGCCTTCCTGAGAGTTTGTACAGTGGTACTAATGCTTCACAGGATAGTACCTGAAATAAACCCCGATCCTTCCAGCCAAACCTTCTTAAGAAGCCATGGATGAGCTGGCCAACTCCTAAATGCTACCCTCATTTACTCCTAATTGCCTGTATGGACCTTGTGAAAAGCTGGGGTGGCCATCTGCCAGATCAGAAGCTACTGAGTAGTGCAGAGAGACCCCTCTGTCCCGCTCTTGGAGGTTGACCTCCGTACTTGGGTGGACTCAGGTTGAGCCATCAGGGATGAAGGGGTTGAGGGGTTGCCTTTGATGGTTCCTCCTCCTCCTCCTCCTCCTCCTCCTCCTCCTCCTCCTCCTCCAATCCAGCACTGCTGATGTGCCCTTGTTGGGTAAATAATGTCTACTCATCAGCCAAGCTCAGAGAGCACCAAGGACCTCAGACTTCAACCCTGAGCTACAAATATTCTCTTCTGCAGAGGGGATGCCACTGGAGGCTCCATGCTTGTGGCCCTCAAGAGCTGGAAGCACCACGAGTGGAGCACCACAGAAGCCCCAACAGCTGCCCCCATCCTCCTCCGCCAGGCACCGAGCCCTTCCTGGTTGGTTCCTCCCAGGGCTGCGGTCTGCTCCGCCTGCCCTTGGCAACGTGGGAGCCACGCCGCAACTTTGCCAAGGAGTTTCTCCGATAACCCTGTATTTAGCTGGCTTCCGTGAGGCTGGGCCCGCCGCCTGCTCAAAAGACCTTGTCAGCAAAGTCTGCTATCAAGAGCGGGCCTGTCCGGCTTTCCGAGGCTCCCAGCTTTGATATGCGAGCCGTGCACAATCGGTGGCGGCGAGGTTGTCCAAGAGGATGGCCCCAGGGGAGCCGGCCCAGCGCCAAGGAAGCGCAGAAAGATGCTGACGGCATCGGAAAGGGGTTGGAAAGGCTGGGGCCCCCATCGCCAACAGGGCTCCGCTGGAGTGATTTAGTGCCAGTGAAGGAAGGTCCCTTCTGATCCTCTGGCTGCTGGACGTGAGAAAGGAGCCAGAGCAGAGCAAGCCAGCAGGAGGAGACTGGAGGCTGCTGACTCAGCACCGTCCTTCCAGCCTTCTGGAGACGCTGCTTCAGGTTGAACCCAGGCCCTGGGAACATAGTGAGGCCCATCTGGGAGCCACCAAGCTGTCTCCCCACCCACCCCCAACTTCCCACAGAGGGGCTTCCAGCGGAACCTGTTCCCGGGACGAGTGGCCTTCTCTGCCAATGTGGTAGACGTGCTCCACGGATTCCTTCCATGAGGCCACAGAAACGATCGGGGGCCTGGAAGCTGAACTGCACGATGAACGGTTGCGGGGACGGGGAATGTCTAATCTAACGAAGAGAAGGAGCAGGGGGGACATGACAGCGGCCTTCCAGTATCTGAGGGGCTGCCACAGAGAAGAGGGGGGTCAACCTATTCTCCAAAGCACCTGAGGGAAGGACGAGTAGCAACAGAGCCAGAACAGAACAGAATAGAATAGGAATAGAATTAATATAATATTGGAATAGAATAGAATACAATAGAATTACAAAACAGAACAGAACAGAACAGAATAGAATAGAATAGAATAGAATAGAATAGAATAGAATAGACTTAATATAATATTAGAATGGAATGGAATGGAAGAGAATGGAACAGAACAGAACAGAACAGAACAGAATAGAATAGAATTAATATAATATTTGAATGGAATGGAATGGAAGAGAATGGAACAGAACAGAACAGAACAGAATAGAATTACAGAACAGAACAGAATAGAATAGAATAGAATAGAATAGAATAGAATAGAATAGAATAGAATAGAATAGAATAGAATAGAATAGAATTAATATAATATTAGAATGGAATGTAATGGAAGAGAATGGAACAGAACAGAACAGAATTACAGAACAGAACAGAACAGAACAGAATAGAATAGAATAGAATAGAATTAATATAATATTAGAATAGAATAGAATAGAATAGAATAGAATAGAATAGAATAGAATAGAATAGAATAGAATAGAATAGAATAGAATTAATATAATATTAGAATGGAATGGAATGGAATGGAATGGAATGGAAGAGAATGGAACGGACCAGAACAGAATAGAATTACAGAACAAAACAGAACAGAATAGAATAACAGAGTTGGAAGCGACTACTTGCGTTACTGCTTAACATTAAGTCCACCTTTGGAGGCCTGCCTTGCACCCTGGCTGCATTGTTGTGCTCAGCCCAGAGAGTTTTTCCACTGTGGTTGAAAAGCAAATTATATTCTTTAACGTAACTACATCTGGAATTATTTCACACCTTTCTCCGAGCCGATCCTTAAGTGCCACTGCAGGACCGGCTCAGCTTGGTCCCTCTTTAGAAGCCACAACCTCTGTTAACCAGCGCGGCTCCTTCGGCGGTTTTGAAATGACGGGTGGGCGCAAACTCGGGACCCACAATATTTGGACAAGGGACCGCTGACACACACACACACAGCCCGGAGCTCTGCCCCAGGTCCACGTGGAGAGGCAGGAAGGGGGACCCTGTTCTCCCGACCCCAACTTGGGCTGGGAAAGGCCAGAGAAAGTCATTATCTTTAATAGGCACTTCTTCAGTTTCCTGGAAGATAAATATAGGGATTTGATCGCTCAGCTCCGAGCAGGAAGGGAAGGTCAGACACGTTGAGGGCCTGAGGTTGGGCTAGACGGCAGCCCGCGTGGGAGGGGGATCGGGCCAGCCCCAGAGAAAGGTCAACGCCAAGGAGGGAGCTGCGGGGGGGTGGGTGGACTTGGCAGAAGAACTAGGAGTCACCGGGTGCAAGGAAGGAAGGCACAGGACAGGGAGATCCCCGCTCTGCAGAGAGAGCCACCCCCTGCTACTTTCTGGAGCTGATCCGGGCAGGAATGGGAATTGTTGGCATCATTTTTCAAAGATTTCTTTTATCCTGCCTTTATATATTATCTTTGTAAATATCTCAAGGTGGGGAACATCTCTGAAGCTCCTCCTGTCTCCCATTTTACATAACAACGACCCTGTGAGGTGGGTTGGGTGGGGAGAGAGAGGGACTGGCCCAAGGTCACCCAGCCGCCTTTCCTGCCTAAGGCAGGACTAGAACTCCCTGTCTCCTGTTTAGCCTGATTCCTTAACCACTAGACCAAACTGTCTGATTTGGACTACTAGATGATAATAATAATAATAATAATAATAATAATAATAATAATAATAATAATAATAATAATAATAATAATAATAATAATAATATTAATAATAATAATAATAATAATAATAATAATAATAATAATAATAATAATAATAATAATAATAATGAGAAGGAGGAGAAGAAGAAGAAGAAGAAGAAGAAGAAGAAGAAGAAGAAGAAGAAGAAGAAGAAGAAGAAGAAGAAGAAGAAGAAGAAGAAGAAGAAGAAGAAGTTGGAAGGGACCTTGGAGGTCATCTAGTCAACCCCCTGCTCAGGAAGGAAACCCTACACCATTTCAGACAAGTGGCTGGCCAGTCTTTTCTTTAAAACTTCCTGTGTTGGAGCATTCACAGCTTCTGGAGGCAGGTTGTTCCACTCATTAATTGTTCTAACTGTCAGGAAGTTTCTCCTTAATTCCAGGTTGCTTCTCTCCTTGATGGGTTTCCATCCGTTGCTTCTTGTCCTGCCTTCGGGCGCTTTGGAGAATAGCTTGACTGCCTCTTCTTTGGGGCAGCCCCTGAGATATTGGAAGGCTGCTATCCTGTCACCCCTCGTCCTTCTCTTCGTTAAACTGGACATTCCCAATTCCAGCAACCGTTCCTTATATGTTTCAACCTCCAGTCCCCCAATCATCTTTGTTGCTCTTCTCTGTACTCTTTCTACAGTCTCGACATCTTTTTTACATTGTGGTGACCAAAACTGGATGCTGTATTCCAGGTGTGGCCTTACCAAGGCCTTGTAAAGTGGTATTAACACTTCATGTGATCTTGATTCTATCCCTCTGTTGATGCAGCCTAGCACTGTGTTGCCTTTTGGGGCAGCTGCAGCCCACGGCTGGCTCCTATTGAAGTGCAAGAACTCCCCGTCTCCTGGTGATTGGCCCAAAGTCACTCAGCCGCCTTTCCTGGCTAAGGCAGGACTAGAACTCCCCATCTCCTGTTTAGCCTGATTCCTTAACCACTAGACCAAACTGTCTGATTTGGACTCCTTGTTAACATTCCTTCCACTCTTCCTGGAGCTGATCTGGGGAAATCTTCGGCTGCTCAGAGGAATGGCAAAAGGGGATTTTCACAAGCACTGGACCCCTTGCAGCGTTACTCCTGGCAAACAGCCAAGTTGCCCCCCCCCCCGTTGCTTTTTCTGGAGTCTTCAGACCAGGTTTTCTTTCCTGGGGGGGAGGGGGAACGTTCTTAGATGCTTCCGCTTCTCCTTTCTGCAAAATTTGCACCGATCCTCTTCTTCCTCTTCCTTGTGCAGGTAGCCCTCGACTGCCAAGCACCACAGACTCCAAAATTACTGCTGGTCCGTGAGAAGGTTGCTACGTGAGTTCTGCCCCATTTTACGACCTTCCTTGCCACGGTTGCTAAGTAAATCGCTGCAGTCGGTGAAGTTAGGGACGTGGTCATTAAGCGAATCCGGCTTCCCCGTGGACTTTGCTTCTCGGAAAGTCGCAAAAGGGGAATCACCCGAGCCCGGGGAGACGCTGCGACCGTCATACCTGTGAGTCAGTTACTCATTTTCCATCCGAATCGCCTGTGCAGGAAGATGCAGCAACGGTCGTTAAGTGTGAAAAAGTCACTTTTTTCTGTTCCTTGGTCATTTCTGAATGGTTGCTAAATGAATGGTTGTAAGTCAGTCAAGCAGAATAGAGCTGGAAGGGACCTTGGAGGTCATCTAGTCCAAGCCCCTGCTCCAGCAGGAAACCCCATACAATTCCAGACAGGTGGCTGTCCAGTCTCTTCTTGAAAATCTCCAGTGATGAAGCACCCACAATTTCTGGAGGCAAGTAGTTCCACTGGTTAATTGTTGTCCCTGTCAGGAAGTTTCTCCTTAGTTCCAGGTTGGATCCTCCTCTGGCTTAACTCCTACAATTCCCCAGCCAGCCTGCTTTAAGATGGCTGAATATAGAATCCTATGGGCTAGAAGGGACCTTGGAGGTCTTCTAGTCCAGCCCCCCACTCAAGGAGGAGACCCTACACCATCTCAGACAGTTGACTGTCTGGTCTCTTCTTAAAAGCCTCCAGTGATGGAGCGCCCACGGTTTCTGGTGGCAAGCTGTTCCACTGGTTGATTTGTCCTCCCTGTCAGGAAGTTTCTCCTTGATTCCAGGTTGCTTCTCTCCTTGATGAGTTTCCCTCTGGCGCTTTGGTGAATATTCCTGCCTCATTTCTGCCACAGGAAAGGTCTCCCCTTGTAGAGGTCCATGTCATTTGTGAGGGAACTAAAAGAGGACCTGATTCGACAGTCGTAAGGTCCAGAAGATCCTTGATGGATCACCCCTCCCCCACTGCCTCCATCCAGCCCACCCGGATGGGGAGGCAGGACACCTTACGGGTCCCGTCGGTTGGGGATGCACATCTGGGGGGACCACAGAAAAGGGCCTTCTTTGCTAGGCCCATGCTCCCCAGCCATCCCATGGCTAAGGGGAGTTCCAGTCTCTTGTACGTATCTGGAGACCCATCAGCTTGGGGAAGGAGGTGCAAGTATTTTATTTATGATTTAATTACCAAACAAATTTATATAGCTGCCTAAATGACACTACATTAAAAATCAAAACATAAGCATCATTTTTAAACACACACACCCGTCCCCCATGGCGGCAGCAACCTTTGATCCACTCTATTCGTGAATCTCCAGGGCTGCCGATGAAGCCGGGGGGGGGGCAACCATATCTTGGGGGGAAGGGTCACCACTGGGAAAGCCCTTTTCATGGTCCCCCCAGGTGACAATCACTAATTGATGGGACCCACAGCTGTCCTCTCCTGGGCACGGTTTCCTGTACCTCCCCACCCCCCACCCCACCCCACCCCCGCACAAGTGAACAATTCCAGTATGACTTGCAGACCCCAAGAAGTGCCCAGGGCTTCCCAGGAAGGAAGGAAGGAAGGAAGGAAGGAAGGAAGGAAGGAAGGAAGGAAGGAAGGAAGGAAGGAAGGAAGGAAGGAAGGAAGGAAGGAAGGAAGAATAAAGAAGGAAGGAGGAAGGGAAGGAGGGAAGGAAATAAGGAGGGATGGAAGGAAGGAAAGAAGAGGAAGGAAGGAAGGAAGGAAGGAAGGAAGGAAGGAAGGAAAAATAAAGAAGGAAGAAGGGAAGGAAGGAGGGAGGGAGGGAGGGAGGGAGGGAAGGGAGGGAAGGAAGGAAGGAAGGAAGGAAGGAAGGAAGGAAGGAAGGAAGGAAGGAAGGAAGGAAAAATAAAGAAGGGAGGGAAGGAAGGACGGAGGGATGGATGGAAGGAAAGAAAGAAAGAAAGAGAGTGAATGAGGAAGGAAGGAAGGAAGAAAAGAAAGAAAGAAAGAAAGAAAGAAAGAAAGAAAGAAAGAAAGAAAGAAAGAAAGAAAATCACGAGGAGCTTTTCCTGACTTTTAAAAAAAAGCTAATTAAAAATAAAAGCCACTTTCCTCTCCCATTGAAATCTAAACCCTGAATGCATTTCCAGACCTGCTTCTGCTTTTCCACTCACTCAGCGGCTGCGTTTTCTGCCCTTCTCTTTGCCGGCAGTTGGGAGCTGTAGCTACCTCCACCATGAGCAGCATCCCAGCATTTCCCAGGTGTGTGGGTGTGTTTGTGTCTGTTGGGGATCTGCAGAGGGCACGACCCCTTAGCTCACTCCCAATTCCATCATCCTGGGCTTCTCGCCTGACCTTCTGGGCCCCAGAAGTCAGCAGAAGCACGGGGTGCCCTGGACACCTGCGGAGATACAGCCCCCCCCGCCCCCCCTCCTTCCCAGCAAGAAAGGTGGCAATGAGATCAAATGTTCAAACAAGGCTGGCTCGTTGGATACTAGGAGCAAACGGTTTGCATCACACACACACACACACACACACACATCTGGAGGGCTGGCCAGAGGAGACAGTCAAGAGGATCCTTGCTCAGACCTTGGAGTCCTGCGTTCAGTTTTGGTCACCACGTTACAAAAGAAGATGTCGAGGGTTTGGAAAAAGTGCAAAGAAGAGCAACTATGAGGATCCAAGGCCTGGAGACTAAAACATCTCAGGGGCTGCCCCAAAGAAGAGGCAGTCAAGCTCTTCTCCAAAGCACGTCCTGAAGGCAGGACAAGAAGCAACGGATGGAAACTCATCCAGGAGAGAAACATGCTAGAACTAAGGAGAAACTTCCTGACAGGGAGAACAATTGATCAGTGGAACTCCTTGCCACCAGAAGCTGCGGATGCTCCAACACTGGAGGTTTTCAAGAAGAGACTGGAGAGCCTGTTTGTCTGAAATGGGTCTGGCTAGTCTAAAGAAAAGAAGAGATAGGGGAGACATGATAGTAGTGTTCCATATTGAGGGGCTGCCCCAAAGAAGAGAGGATCAACCTGTTCTCCAAAGCACTTAAAGGCAACGGATGGAAACTCATCAAGGAGAGAAGCAACCTGGAACTAAGGAGGAATTTCCTGACAGTGGGAACGATTAACCAGTGGAACACCTTGCCACCAGAAGTTGTGGGTGCTCCAACACCGGAGGTTTTCAAGAAGAGACTGGACAGCCATTGGTCTGAAACGGCAGAGGGTCTCTTGTTTGAGCAGAGGGTTGGACTAGATGACCTCCAAGATCCCTACCAGTCCTAGGAGACCCCCCAAATCCCTTCCAGCTCTCTTCTTCTGTTATTTCCCTCCTTGGAGGGTTCAGGCCCAAAGGGGGCAGGAGGCAAGAGCACCTGGCTGGCGCAGGCTGAGACCCCCTCCCCTGCCCGGGGACCCCCCTGTCCTCCCCCACGGCAGCCCCAGCGGACCGGCGGGGGACAGGACGGGCCAGCCCTGCCCTCGTGGCCGGAGAGGCCCCGCCAAGATCCGAGCGGTGTCGGGCTTCCGTTTCAAAATAGCTCCGTCTGGAAGCCCCTGATTAACTTTGCGGCAGGAGCGACGGGCGGACGGCAGCCGGCAATTGTGGTCCGCCTGGCTGGGCCGGTTGGACGGACGACACGGCCCCCCCCCGCCCCCCCTTCCCCGCCTCCTCCTCCTCCTGGGCTCCGGAGCCCCGGCTGGCCAGCCCAAAGGGGGGGGGTCCCCCGACAGCCACGCAGCCGCCTTCCAACCCCCCCCCCCCGGGCATTTTCCACGGGCTGGGAGAGCTCAGGGGCGAGAAGGTAGCCAGGTGGATCTGGACCCTGATGGAAGAGGGCGACAAGGAGGATCCAGAGGTCTTTCTTTCTTTCTTTCTTTCTTTCTTTCTTTCTTTCTTTCTTTCTTTCTTTCTTTCTTTCTTTCTTTCTTTCTTTCTTTCTTTCTTCTTTCTTTCTCTTTCTTTCTTTCTTTCTTTCTTTCTTTCTCTTTCTTTCTTCTTTCTTTCTTTCTTTCTTTCTTTCTTTCTTTCTTTCTTTCTTTCTTTCTTTCTTTCTTTCTTTGCTTCCTCCCTCCCTCTCTCCCTGTCTTTCTTTCTTTCTTTCTTTCTTTCTTTCTTTCTTTCTTTCTTTCTTTCTCTCTCTCTCTCTCTCTCTCTCCCTCCCTCCCTCCCTCCCTCTTTCCCTCCCTCCCTCCCTCTCTCTCTCTCTCTTTCTTTCTTTCTTTCTTTCTTTCTTTCTTTCTTTCTTTCTTTCTTTCTTTCTTTCTTCTTTCTTTCTTTCTTTCTTTCTTTGTGTGCAGGGTGGGGAACTATGGTCCTTTTACAACTTGTGCACTTCAACTCCACAATTCAGACACTCGGCAACTGACTCGTGTTTATGACGGTCTCAGTGTCCCGAGGTCACGTGATCCCCTTTTGCGACCTTCCGACAAGCAAAGTCACTGAGGAAGCCAGATGGATTCAGAGTTCAGGAGTGGTAAACCGGGAACTGGATGACCTTCCATCACGGACGATTTAGTTACATTCCTGCCTGGAGCAGGGGTTGAACTACATGACCTCTGAAGGTCCCATCCACCCTACACATTTATACTATTCTGGAAGGCACCTGCTTGAGAAATTCCTGCATGCATTTCCCTGTCCTCCTGTAGGCAATCCACAATTCAGCCCAAAATTTCTGTTGCTAAGTGAGACAATTGTTTTTGCGACCTTTCCTGCAGTTGTGCAAGACCTTTCGTGAATCACCGCAGTTGTTAAGTTAGTAACAGGGTTGTTAAGGGGATCTGGCTTCCCCGTTCACTTTGCTCGTCAGAAGGTCGCAAAAGGGGATCACGCGACATTGCAATCGTCGTAAATGCGAACCACTTGCCAATCGTCCAAATTTTGACCACGTGACCGTGGAGATGCTGCAACAGACGTGTGAAAATAAGCCATAAGCCACTTTTTTCAATGCTACGGCAACTTCCAACTGCCATTAAATGTTCGTAGGCTTCCCCCATCAATCAGAAGAGAGCTGGAAGGGACCTTGGAGGTCTTCTAGTCCAGCCCCCTGCTCAAGCGGGAGATGCCAGACCATTTCAGACAGATGCTTGTCGGATCTCTTCTTAAAATCCTCCAGGGATGGAGCATCCGCAACTTCTGAAGGCAATGTGGATGCCTACCTTTATTTATCTATTTAATTGACCTTTATGGCTGTCCGTCTTATGTGCCAACATTGGTCATAGCCTACAAGCAGTTGTAAAAACCCGGCATTTAGAAAAGGCGTAGAAGCCACTTACCTGTGGTATCCTAGTTCCAATCCCAGATCTCCCCCAGTCGGCCCCCTCCCTAATCCCTCCAGCCCTCCAGGCCTCTTTCCACTCTGATCCTCATTTGCATAAGGAGAACTGCAGGCCGACCAAGTCCAGACTGGGGGTCTCGGGTTTCAAGGGGGAAGCTATTCCAGGGGACGGGAAGAGAGCCGAGGGGAAATTAAATTAAATTAACTCCACGGAGAAGCTCTGACATTCATCCTAGCAGAAAAAGGCCTTCCCTCAAGCCTTGGCAGGAGCTCCTGAATTTTCTGCAGACAAAAAAAAAACCCAAAACGGAGGTGCAGGAAGCCAAGCTGAGCCTCTGGGTGAATCTTTCTCAACTTTTCTTACTTCTTGGTAAGCTAGGAAAAGATGGAATAGGCAGCATCACCACCAGATGGATCTGTACCTGGCTGGCAAACCATACTCAGCGAGTAGTCCTCAAGGGCACCACGTCCACATGGAGAGAAGTGAGCAGTGGGGCGCCAGGAGGCTCCGTCTTAGGCCCAGTAAACTCTTCAACATCTTCACCCATGACTTAGAGGAGGGAGTAGAAGGGGAAACTCGTCAAATTTGCAGATGACACTAAACTGGCAGGAGTAGCCAACACCCCAGAAGACAAACTCAGGATCCAAAAAGATCTTGACCAACTTGAACCATGGGCCCTATCCAACAAAATGAGTTTCAACGTGGAGAAAAGCAAAGTCCTGCTATACTTAGGCAGGAAAAGCCAAAATCACGATTACAGACTGGGTGAGACCTGGCTCAAAAGCAGCGACTGTGAGATGGGCCTTGGAGTCCTAGTGGAAAATCGCTTGACCATGAGCCAGCTGTGTGCGGCAGCAGCCAAAAAAGCTAACACAACCCTGGGTTGTATAAACAGAAGCATAGAATCAAAATCAAGTGACGTGTTAGTACCGCTTTATAAAGTCTTAGTAAGGCCACATCTGGAATACGGCATCCAGTTTTTGGTCACTACAATGTTAAAAAGATGTTGAAATTCTGGAAGGAGTGCAGAGAAGAACAACAAAGATGATTAAGGGACTGGAGGCCAAAAGATACGAAGAAACAGTTGCAAGAAATTCCACGCCAGAACCATCTGCAACTCTTTAAAGCAGCTGCTTCTTAAGAGCTCACAGGAAGAAGTGCAGTTGTGATAAAGCAGGGTTTTCAACCTTGGCCCCTTTAAGACCTGTGGACTTCAACTCCCAGGATTCCCCAGTCAGCAAGTGCTGACTGGGGAATTCTGGGAGTTGAAGTCCACAGGTCTTCCGTTACCAAGGCTGAGAAACAGTGCAATGGGACTGCCAGAGACAGAGCAAAATTAAAGCAGAGGTCTGCAGTGTGGGAAGAATCCGGAGAAAGAAATATTTTGGGAAATATTAAAAAGGCGGGATGTATTTATCCAAAGGAATAACGGAGAAGATCTTAAAAGGCAGAAAAGCAAGACCAGTTTTCTTAACAGCCCCAAGCAGAAACGAGGCAGAGGCCAGCTTTTAGAAATGCAAATTCAACAATCCATTCAGGAAGGTTGGGGCCAGGAAGACAGGAGCTGATGAGATTAGGAAGACAAAGACCTCTAAAATCTACCTACCCCACCCAAACTCTAAAAGACATGACTTTGGGGGACATAATAGGACTAACCCACTCGTACCAAAAAGGGCACTCCAAGTACACGACACAGGAAATACAAAGGCTCAAACAGGAACAGGAAACAAACTCAAAAGCCCAAGGAGGGATAACAACCCACCACTCCAGCTACATGTGGTCAGTTTTTCCCCAGAGCCATCTTCCTGTCTGGCTCTGCCCCTTCAATAAACCACAACCTTCGTTCTAAAGCGGTCTCCATTTTGTTTCTTCCCAGCTCGGACTGGACCCTGATGAAGATTTTTCTTTCCTGGAGGAAATCATCACAGCAGTGAGGGAAAAAAGGGGGAAAGAGATGCCAAGGAAAAAGAAAAGAGAGAATACATCAATCAATACATGATACGGAAAAAGTTCACCCTGCATGTTAAAAGGGAGAGTACTACATCGTTACTCTTACGTCTAGAATGATTTTTTTTTTAAAAAAACCTAATATTAAATATTTAAAAATATCAGATCAATAGCGAAACTCAAAGCTCTTTTGATCTTGGCTTGTAGCAAATCGAACAGCAAAAAAAAAAAAAAGAATTAAATGAACAGACTGAATTTGCGCAGCCTCCTACCCAGCCTAAAAATCTAATCGGGGTTAAGCTGAATGAAGGTCAGCTTGTTGTCTGAATTAAATCTTCTGGGATTTAACCCTTTAAGATGATGGTGCGCTCGTGTTCTGAAAAATAGCTTACCTTCTGCTTTCTCCACAAGGGGGTGCTCATGCATCACTGATGACACACACATAAGGAGGTGTGTGTGTGTGTGTGTGTGTGTGTGTGTGTGTGTGTGTGTGTGCAGAGAGCAAACAATCTATGCACCTCGAATAAGGACCAGGATCTATGACTTCCCACTCCCCAAATATAGCCAGGAGTCTTTCTTTCTCTTTCTTTCTTTCTTTCTTTCCTTCTTTCTTTCTTTCTTTCTTTCTTTCTTTCTTTCTTTCTTTCTTTCTTTCTTTCTTTCTTTCTTTCTTTCTCTTTCTTTCTTTCTTTCTCTCTCTCTCTCTCTCTCTCTCTCCCTTCCTTCCTTCCTTCCTTCCTTCCTTCCTTCCTTCCCACCCTCCTCTTCCCACTTCCTTCTAGCACTGATGATGTTCCCTAGCTGGATCATGAAACGTCTGCAAGGAAACCACCCAGCTCAGAGACCATCAAGGACCCCATAGTCGTCATGGTCCTCCTCCTCCTCCTCCTCCTCCTCCTCCTCCTCCTCCTCCTCCTCCTCCTCCTCCTCCCTCCTCCTCCTCCTCCCTCCACCTCCTCCCTCCTCCTCCTTGTCCTCCTCCTCCTCCTCCCTCCTCCTCCTCCTCCTCCCTTCTACCACTGATGATGTTACCTAGTTGGGTCATGAGATGTCTGAAAGAAAGCAACCAAGCTCAGAGAGCACCAAGGACCCCCACAGTCTTCCTCCTCCTCCTCCTGGCACTGATGATGTTACCTAGTTGGGTCATGAGACGTCTGAAAGAAAACAATCAAGCTCAGAGAGCACCCACCCAAGACCCCAGAGTTCAATCCTGAGCTATAAATCGTCTCATTTATTTATTTTCATTGATGTTTAAATGCACAGGCACAAATGTCGTAGGCTCCGGCCTCCTGGCCCCCATCCTCACCGGCTCCTTCCAGCAAATTGGGCTCCAGAGTTTGACCAGTAGCCGGTGGGCGCTTCTATTTCCCCTAGAGACCCCCTTCCCTCCCCTCCCCCCCCAGGGAAGGAGAAGAAACTTCCCAACGAAGGAAGAGCTTCCGAAATCTCCCTTCGGCTTTCTGGCCTGGCCCCTGGGTCTCAAAGAAGGGCCACCTCCACTGGGCAGGGGGGCCTGGAAAGCCTCCTCTCCCCCCCCCTCCCCCACGTTGCCCATCGGTCATCTTCATCAATAAAGGAATTCCAGGGACAATCCTGCTGATTTCTTCAAGGGGGGGGGCTGTTCTCTCTGGAGAGCAGCGAAGACAAAGTCGTCAGCACGCCCCGCCCGGCTGGAGAATGATGGCTTGCAAATTGCAGCAATCCGAGACAGTCCCGGGTCCTGGGATCTTGAACCATTCAATGTATTTTTAAAAGGCTGTTTATGCCACTCTGGGCAAAGGAGTTCTGTTTGAAGAATGCACCCTGGGCAGCCAAGCTTGGCAGTGGCCTCGGCATAGCCCTGGACAAATATGATGGGGGAAAGGGGTTGCTTGGAGTTTAGAAGATGCTAGGAACAGAGTCCTGCCAGAATCCTGCCAGCCCAAGGCCTAACTCCGGGCCAGAATCTCCCCATCCCATCAGATTCCCCCCGCCCCGGTCCCCGATGTGCTCAGAGCCCCACATGTCCTCAACCAGGGTGCAACAGAGCCCAGCCTGATGGTAAACAAGGTAGGTGACCGGGATGCATCAAGGGCCACCTGTACACCTTCGTTTAGCTTTGCAAAGGCACGCAGCTGTGGGCCCAATTTGCCCAGCCCGCTGATCATAAAAAGTTTAATTCCCTCCTCCCAAAGGTGGTTTTTTCCAGGAGGCAACTGGACCGTCTTGTTTTTTCTTTGAAGACCTTTCGCTTCTCATGCCAGAAGCTACTTCAGGTTCTGACTGGATGGTGGGGAAGGGGAGGGTGGATACTCCTTGCAGAAAAGGTGGTCGTTGGCCTTCTTTTATTTTAGAAGCTTCTGGGAGGAGAAGCGAAAC
>NC_139518.1:1168631-1215058 GCF_947247035.1 Vipera ursinii
TCCTCCTCCTCCCTTCCCTTTCAGTGCCCACAAAACACCTCCTGGAACACACACACACAGACACACACAGACACACACACACACACACACACACACACACACACACACAAAGACACACACACACACACACACACACACACAAAGACACACACACACACACACACACACACACGAACTTAATCCTGCCATCCTCCGTTTGGAAATCAGCCAGGAATTCTCTCTCTCCTCCCTCCCTCCCTCCTCCTCCTCCTCCTTCCTCTCTCTCTCTCTCTCTCTCCCTCTCCCTCCCTCCCTCCCTCCCTCTCTCTCTCTCTCTCTCTCCCTCCCTCTCTCTCTCTCTCCCTCCCTCCCTCCCTCTCTCTCTCTCTCGTTTTCTCTCTCTGTCTCTCTCCCTCCCTCCCTCTCTCTCTCTCCCTCCCTCTCTCTCCCTCCCTCCCTCCCCCTCTCTCTCTCTCTCTCTTTCTCTCTCTCCCTCCCTCCCTCCCCCCCCCCCCTCTCTCTCTCTCTCTCTCTCTCTTTCTTTCTCTCTCTCTCTCTCACTCATCCAGGTCAGGATTGTCCCAAAGATGTTTTTCAAAAACCAACTGGACTTTCTTGGGTTTTTTTTCCCCTTGAAAAGGTCTCGCTTCTCCTCCAAGAAGCTTCTTCAGTTCTCATCCTCCAACCTGAAGGAGCTTCTTGAATGAGAAGTGAAACATTTTCAAGGACAAAACCAAGAAAGTCCAGTGACCTTTTGGAAAACACTTTTAGGACTCTCTTTTAGAACGGAGGCTGGGGGGGGGGGAGAGCGGGGAGGAAGATGGGGGTGTGTGGAGGGTGGGGGGACCTCTTCAACCTCTTCAACCTCTCGCTTTGCGCAGATCAGTTCTACTTCCCGGCGCGACGTCCTTCCAGACGGCACACCCTCTGGAGACCAGCTGTCCACCCAACTCTTCAGAAACCAACAGGTAACAAGCGACATCCCCGTCTGGACTACTGCGGCACGCTCCACGTGGGGCTGCCCTTGAAGAGTATCTGGGAGCTTCAATGGGCTCAAAAGACGGCAGGGCGCCGGTTCTGTGCAAACCGAGATTGGCACACTCGTCCCCTCCCTCGATGGATTTGCCTTAGCTGCCAATTTGCTTCTGAGTCTCGTTCAGCAACGTTAAGATGGAGGGGGGGGGAAAAGACTTCAAACTCCCAGAATTCCCCAGCCAGCCTGCATCAGGATGTCAAGATGGAGACACCTTACTGATCCACGCAGCAAGATCTGCGTCTAGAGAAGAGGGGAAAAAGCCATTTAATGCTGAATTAACTAGTCAGGACCATGGATATGACCGTAATTGGCACCAACCAGGGCAGTTGTGAGTTGCGCCCTACTTTATAAGCTTTTTTTTTTTTGCCACGGCTGACTGGGGAATCCTGGGAATCGAAGTCCACCCATCTTGAAGTCATTGACTCTGCTCTACACAACTGGAGGAAGGAGAAGTTCTCAAATACCACCTCCTTTTTCACAAGTCACAGGCAGGGTGTCAGCTGAGAAGTTAACCCCACAGAGTCCTGGGGCTGGAAGGGACCTTAGAGGTCATCTAGTCCAGGGCTTGTCAACCTTTTCACCCATTGTACCACTTTTAGGATATGGCAACATCCGAGGACCACCAGTCGCCTAGCAAGGTGTCAAAAACCTGATGACCAAAAAAAAAAAAGGAAAAAAGGGATGAAGTACAGGCAGTCCTCGACTTACAGCTGTTCGCTTAGTGACTGTTCGAAGTTACAATGGCACTGGAAAAAGTGCCCCCCCAAGCCACAGCCGAGCAAGACACCTGCCTGCCCGCCCGGCGGCGCTCTTCCTCCTGTCCGAGGTTTTCATTGTTGTGAGCATTTCTGTTGAGGATTGGCAGCGGGGGTGGGGTGGGGGGTGGTTTTTATTCCCCCCCCCCCCTCTGCTGGGTGGTTGCAGCAGGTTTTGGTCCCTTCACATGACCCTGAGACACTGTGACCGTCATAAATATGAACCAGTTGCCAAGCATCTGAATGTACATCACAAGACCCTGGAGATGCTGCAACATTCCAGCTGATCGGAGCTTCTTCTGGGCTCAGAAGCGCCAGGATCGGCGTTGAGCTCCAGTTGGATCCTGACGCTGATCCTGGCGCTTCCGCTGAGCCCCGACAGCCCTGCAGCTCCAGCCATCTCTCGCTCAGGCTTGGGCAGTGCTTCCACCGATTCAGCTCATTCCCCTCCCCCGCTGCCACTTTTCTAGGATGGTCGGTGCCACCTGCCAGGTGCCAATGTACCACGGGTGGTACCTGTACCACTGGTTGAAAAGCCCTGATCTAGTCCAACCCCCACCCCGAGGCAGGAGTCCTCATACAATCCTGGACAAATGGTTGTCCAATCTTTTCTTGAAATTAATTAATCTAGTCCAGGGGGTAGGCTACCTTGGCTCTTTTATGACTCGTGGACTTCAACTCCCAGAATTCTTGAGCCAGCCATGATGGCTGAGGAATTCTGAGAGTTGAAGTCCACAAGTCATGAAAGGACTTTAGTTCCCCCACACTGGCTGAGGAATTCTGGGAGTTGAAGTCCACAAGTCATGAAGGGGCCATAGTTTCCCATGCTGGCTGAGGAATTCTGGGAGTTGAAGTTTTCAAGTCATGAAGGGGATCATAGTTCCCCCACCCTGGCTGAGGAATTCTGGGAGTTGAAGTCCACGAGTCATGAAAGGACTTTAGTTCCCCCATCCTGGCTCAGGAATTCTGGGAGTTGAAGTCCACGAGTCATTAAAGAGCCAAGGTTGCCTACCCCTGATCTAGTCCAACCCCCTTCTCAAGCAGGAGACCCTATGCCATCCTGGACAAACGGCTGTCCAAACTCTTCTTGAAAACCTCCAGTGATGGAGCACCCACAACTTCTGAGGACAACTTCTGTTCCACCGGTTAATTGTCCTCACTGTCAGGAAATTTCCTCCATCTCCAGGTTGAGTCCAGCCTCCTTCACCCTCTCTCTTCCTTTGCAGCTGCGAGACATCTTGGTCCAGAAGGAGGTGGAGCTGGCTAGGCTCCAGGAGGAGAACCAACATCTCAGACACTTCCTCAACTCAGCCCTGGTCAAGCGGTTGGAGGAGAAGACCAAGGTAACTGTCCTCTATGTATCTGCAGCCAGACCAACTCTGGACCTCTTGATGCAGAGAAACCTAACAACCCCCACCTCCAGCTTTATTTGATTGATGTCTGGGCATGGGGTGAGGGTGTCCTGTGGGGGTGAGGGGTCCCCAAAAATCAAAATGGCAACTGCCACTGTGCAACTGAAGCACGACTTTTTCACTCTTCTCCAAAAGTCTGGCTATTTTAATCTGTTGATTCTATGCAACCAAAAAAGCTAACACAATCTTGGGTTGTATAAACAGAGCCGTAGAATCAAACTCACTGCTTTGTAAAGCCCTAGTGAGGCCACACCTGGAATACTGCAGCCAGTTCTGGCCACCATACCACAAAAAAGATGTTGAGAGTTTGGGAAAAAATCAGAGAAGAGCAACTAAGACAATCCAAGGCCTGGAGACCAAAACGTACGAAGAACGGCTGTGGGACTTGGGTTGGGCTGGTCTAAAGAAAAGAAGAAATAGGGGAGACATGATAGCAGTTATTCCAGTATTTGAGGGGCTGCCAGAAAGAAGAGTGGGGAGGTCAACTTATTCTCCAAAGCACCAGAGGGCAGGATGAGACAAAAATAGATGGAAACTGATCAAGGAGAGAAGCAACCTGGAATTAAGGAGAAACTTCCTGACAGTGAGGACAATCAACCAGTGGAACAGCTTGCCACCAGAAATCGTGGGTGCTCCATCACTGGAGATTTTTAGGAAGAGGCTGGACATTCACCTGTCTGAGATGGTGTAGATTCTCCTGCTTAAGTGGGAGGCTGGACTAGAAGACCTCCAAGGTCCCTTCCAGCTCTATTCTATTCTATTCTAGTCTACACCATGAAGCTGGTGTGAACTCTTAATGAAGCCCGTGAAAAAACTTTCCCCAGGAGAATTGTTGTCAAGTTTCCGACGTCTGGGCTTTGCGAATGACTCTGAGGCACTGTTTACCTTGTTGTTGTTGTTGTTAGCTGCGAAGTCGTGTCCGACCCATCGCGACCCTATGGACAACATTCCTCCAGGCCTTCCTGTCCTCTACCATCTTCTGGAGTCCATTTAAGCTCACGCCTACTGCTTCAGTGACTCCATCCAGCCACCTCATTCTCTGTCGTCCCCTTCTTCTCTTGCCCTCAACCTCTCCCAGCGTTAGGCTCTTCTCCAATGAGTCCTTCCTTCTCATTAGGTGGCCAAAGGATTTGAGTTTGAGCTTCAGGATCTGGCCTTCTAAAGAGCAGTCGGGGTTGATCTCCTCCAGGACTGACCGGTTTGATCGCCTTGCAGTCCGAGGGACTCGCAGGAGTCTTCTCCAGCACCAGAGTTCAAAGGCCTCAATTCTTTGGCGCTCAGCCTTTCTTATGGTCCAACTTTCACTGCCATACATTGCAACTGGGAAGACCATAGCCTTGACTATACGCACTTTTGTTGACAGGGTGATGTCTCTGCTTTTTTTGTACCAAAAGGCAAAACTGTTTACCTTAAAAGTCCTTTATTCAGCCTAATACACCGGCAAAGGCTTGCTGGAAGGAAGCTGGAATCTGAAATCTCCGCCCCCTTGCACAATATATTAAAACACATTTCTCCACCTTTCTAGTTTTGTCATTAATCATATTCTCCAATTAATTTAAAGAATCAGTTTCCCTTCCGTTAGAAGACCCGCCAAGGCCTTATCTTCTTAGATAGAGATGTTATTGCTTGACAGTTGTTCCCAGTCTGGTCCTTCAATGGTGCTTCCATCACCTTTATCTGTTGGTGATCTTCTTCTCTCTCCTTCCAACTTCCCCAGGATGATGGGTTTCTCAAACGAGCTGGTCTCTGATTGATGGTTTGATGCTCTCAGGTCATGTTGACTCTTAGCAGTCAAAAGGACAGATGTTCTCCATGGCTGATCTGTCTCCCACCTGGTCCTTCAGGTCTTCCTATCACAAGTCTTTCCTTCCATCTTTCCCAGCATGATGGACTTCTCAAAGGAGCTGGTCTTTGCATTGATTGACTGACTGATTGATCAGCGTGTGCCATCTCAACTTTTAGTGACTGCATGGATAGGCCTTCTCCACGGTTGACCTGTCCCTCAGCAGATCCTTCAGGTCTTCTAAGATGCATCCATCACCACCATATCTGAGTCCATCTCCTTTGCTGGTGGTGGTGGTCCTCTTCTTCTCTCTCCTTCCACCTTCCCCAGCGTGATGGGTTTCTCAAAGGAGCTGGCTCTTTGCACTGATTGACAGATTGATTAAAGACTATCAGTTGACTGTTGACTCTTAGCAACCAACCGGATAGATATTCCCCATGATATTCTGACCTCAACGCGGTCCTTCAAGGCTTCCAACAGTGCCCCCATCACCGTCATACCCCGAGTGCATCTTTTTTGCTCCTGCTGGCCCTTTCCCTCTCTTTCTTCCCACCTTTCCCAGCATGATGGGCCTCTCCAAAAGAGTTGGGTCCTTGCATTGATGGACTGATCAGGGGCATCAACTTACTGTTGCCTGTCAGCCGCCACATGGATAGAACTTCTCCAGAACGATCTGGCCCTCATCCTGGTCCTTTAAGTCTTCCGATGGTGCCTTCATCATCTTTGAGTATCATTGGTTGTCTACTGGTTGTCCTCTACTACTTCTCGTTCCTTATGCCTTTCCCCCAATATGGATTTTTTGGCCAAAAGGACACAAGGAGTTCTAGTACTGCCTTAGGCATGAAAGCCAGATGGCTAACTTTCAGCCCAACATCAGGAGACAGGGAGTTCTAGTACTGCCTTAGGCATGAAAGCCAGATGGCTACCTTTCAGCCCAACATCAGGAGACAGGGAGTTCTAGTACTGCCTTAGGCATGAAAGCCAGCTGGGTGTCTTTTGCCCAAACACCCGGAGACAGGGAGTTCTAGTACTGCCTTAGGCATGAAAGCCAGCTGGGTGTCTTTTGCCCAAACACCTGGAGACAGGGAGTTCCAGTACTGCCTTAGGCATGAAAGCCAGATGGGTGTCTTTTGCCCAAACACCCGGAGACAGGGAGTTCTAGTACTGCCTTAGGCATGAAAGCCAGCTGGGTGTCTTTTGCCCAAACACCTGGAGACAGGGAGTTCCAGTACTGCCTTAGGCATGAAAGCCAGATGGGTGTCTTTTGCCGAAACACCCGGAGACAGGGAGTTCTAGTACTGCCTTAGGCATGAAAGCCAGCTGGGTGACTTTGGGCCCATCCCAGGAGACAGGGAGCTCCAGAGCCACCTTAGGCCCCAAAGCCTAAGTCCTCCGGGAATAGGGCGGTATATAAATTTAATAAAATAAAAAAATAAAAAAAAAATAAAGCCAGCTGGCTTATTTGCAGAGGCAGAATATGGCTCCCTGGCTCATCTGTCTTCTCCTCTTCCCTCCTCCCGAGCAGAAGCTGCTTCTCCTCCAGGCTGGCCCGGACATCGACGGGACCTCCAAGATCGGCAAGAGGCCCCGAAAGACAGAGAGCCGCCTTGCCCACGATGGGCGCCACCCGCCAAAGGCCAGGCGGAGCCTCTCGGGCGATTTCTCTGCCTGTGAAGAGCAGCTGGTGCCTCCCGTGGACTCCTGGGTCCTGCAGACGTTGGGGCTCAAAGACCTGGACACGGTGGACGAGTCAGCTAACTACAGTGCCCCCACCCTGCACCCTTCCCCGGGGTCTTCCCTTTGGGGTCCCTTTGGGGCCTCCGACCTGGCCGTCAGCGAGCCTCCACCCCCCTTGACCTCCCCAGTGGACAGCACTGCCAGCCCCTTCCCCTCGCCCTGCTCCGTGCCTTGTCTGTCCGGCCACCCATCACCAGCCAAGGCGGACGTGGCCTTCACCACCTCTCTGAGCCCCCACTGCAACGTGAAGACCCACACCTTCCGCCAAGGACAGGCGTTCGTGCGCAGGGACGAAGACGGAGGGTGGAGGCTCACCTGGGTGCCCACCCAGTTGGAATGAGGCCTTTCCCTCCAGCCCGGCCGGCCACTTCCGTGCTGGACAGCCATTTGCCCACCCTGGCCTGGGCTCTTCTGCTTCAGCAGGGGGTCGGACTAGAAGTCCTCCAAGGGCCCGCCCAACTCTGTTACTCTTACATTCTACTGCCAGCAATGGATGTGTTTACACGCAGAGGGGGATCTTTGATTTCTCGAAGACCCAAGAAGCCTATGTTGCACTGCCTTGAGAATGGAGGAATTGTAACGGTAATGATTGTCGTGATTATGTGGGCAACATTCAGACAGAGCCATAGGAAGGTTGACCTTTAGTGCCACACAATGTGCCAGGGACAAAGAGTAGACCAAGAGCAGGAAGTGTAGAGACGAAGAGAAGCTGCTGAGATGATGCCTCCTGGATCCCTTCGGTCTTCTGCTCTGCAGAGAGCCATGACCGGTTGGGTTCTATAAAAAGGTTCTTGCTTGGAGGATTTGTCAATTGACCTAGAAGGCATGTCCTTGACGGAGTGGACCGGCGAGAGAAGACTAGCCCTCTTGCACAGACTTGGAGACATCTTCAACTGCTCAGCGCTAGCCATCCAAAGTTACACTGTTCTAACCAAGGAAGCCCAGGAGAGGACTTCTCCCTGGTACGGCTGCTATTGTGTTAGTACCAGAACATGGGAGAGACACCACCCATAATTGGTGAAAGAAGACCTCTGCAAGGTTCAAAAACTTGTCAGTTAACTCTAAACCTTCTTGTGAAGGACCTCATGATGGCCACCCTCTTCTGGCTCTCAAAAGGCCAACTGTGCTGCTTTTGCCTATTTCTGCTGTGCCCTAAAGTAGAATGTGTTCTCTGCCACCCTGTGGGGAGTCCCATCTGCCAAATCCTTGGAAACGTTAGGAGAGATGTAGCTGATGGGCTAAGATCAAGATGGGGAGACTTCAGAAGATCTAGAACTTTGGAACGTTAGGAGAGATGTAACTGATGGTCTAAGATCCAGATGGGGAGACTTCAGAAGATCTAGAACTTTGGAAACCTTAGGAGAGATGTAGTTGATGGGCTAAGATCAAGAAGGAGAGAATTAGAAGATTTAGAACTTTGGAAACCTTAGGAGAGATGTAGTTGATGGACTAAGATCAAGAAGGGGAGACCAGAAGTTCTAGAACTTTGGAAACTTTAGGAGAGATGTAGCTGATGGGCTAAGATCAAGAAGGGGAGAGTTCAGAAGATCTAGAACTTTGGAAATGTTAGGAGAGATGTAGCTGATGGGCTAAGATCAAGAAGGAGAGAATTAGAAGATCTAGAACTTTGGAAACATTAGGAGACACGTAGCTGATGGGCTAAGATCAAGAAGGGGTGACTTCAGAAGATTTAGAACTTTGGAAACCTTAGGAGAGATGTAGTTGATGGACTAAGATCAAGAAGGGGAGACCAGAAGTTCTAGAACTTTGGAAACTTTAGGAGAGATGTAGCTGATGGGCTAAGATCAAGAAGGGGAGAGTTCAGAAGATCTAGAACTTTGGAAATGTTAGGAGAGACGTAGCTGATGGGCTAAGATCAAGAAGGGGAGAGTTCAGAAGATCTAGAACTTTGGAAATGTTAGGAGAGATGTAGCTGATGGGCTAAGATCAAGAAGGGAGACTTCAGAAGAACTAGAACTTTGGAAACATTAGGAGAGACGTAGCTGATGGGCTAAGATCAAGAAGGGGTGACTTCAGAAGATTTAGAACTTTGGAAACCTTAGGAGAGATGTAGTTGATGGACTAAGATCAAGAAGGGGAGACCAGAAGATCTAGAACTTTGGAAACTTTAGGAGAGACGTAGCTGATGGGCTAAGATCCAGATGGGGAGACTTCAGAAGATCTAGAACTTTGGAAACCTTAGGAGAGACGTAGCTGATGGGCTAAGATCAAGAAGGGGAGACTTCAGAAGAACTAGAACTTCAAAGCTCTCTGAAGAGTGGGTTTTCCCCAACATGACCTACTGGCTTCTACTTTGATACTCCATGGCGTTGATGGAGCTGGGTTTGTCAGTCCCTTTCTAGATATGTTCTAGGTTTCTCTCTTTCGACTGTTTTTATCCAGCCAAAACTGGGAACTGACGGAAGTGTGAGGCACCCACGACTCTTACAGCTAAAAGGGTGGCGGAAATCACCAACTCCCATCAAAAGAATTTGTCCTTTGGGTCTCTGCCTGATATTTTTCCTAAGTTAAGAAAATCACACACAGAGAGAGAAATAGGGAGATATTTCCTGCGCTTCCAGCAATAAAGTAAAATATTAACTTCCCAGGTTTCATCATATTTTTCCGCACTTCTTCCAAAAACCGTTCGGTGCAAAAGCTTCCGTAAATGGGAATAAGAGGGTTTGGGGGTGCATGAATGGACATTTGTCCTCTCTGGGCTAATGGCCCCAAAGGAATGAGGGCAGGGGTGGGGGGGGGCACACTGGCTAATTCCGAGGTGGATAAGCAAGATTCTGGATCGGTGCCTTGAGACTGCCTGGGCTTTGGGCTTGCATATTAATTAATGGCCATTAAATTAGTGCAACCCGAGCCCAGCTAAAGTGCCGGTGGAATGATCAAAGCGGGTGACATAAAGATTATTGGTTTTTTATTGTTGTTTTTTTTATAAAATTGAAAACAAATTAAGTAGGAAGCCGGCATTAGGCCCCGTAACTCTCCCTTCTTGCAAAGTAGCCTAGCACGAGTGATGATGCCCATCGGGTTGCCGTTTTGCCAGTGGGAAAATGTCCCTGGCAGGCACCCATTTTGTGAAGGTGCTCACGACCTGCTTTCAGAAGCCCACGTGTGGCAGGGACCGCACAGGTTGCCTGTAGAAAAAATTCTTCACCTGTCTGCTCTAAAGTTCAACGTTGCAAATGGGAAGAGCTGCAGGGACTTTAAAATCACCCATCTTGACAGGGCAGAGGCTGTTAAAAATGACCTGTCTTTCCCCCCCCCCATATTTGCATCCAGGAGCGATAATCTATTATCAGTTATATATGCATCATCATTTAACATAGGCAGGTTGATTTCATCTCTTTTGGAGAGGGGGGAAGATGAGAAAACTGCCACGCTAAACTTAAACTGAAAACTGGGAAAAATTAGACTTTTTTTTTTGATAATTAAGACAGTTCGTTTCCCTTGCCCATTTTGGATTGAAAAAAAGAAAAACACAAAAGCATAGAAAAAATATTTTCCCCTTCTTCTCCTTTGCAAGAAAAAGCTGCCAGTTGTTTCTTTTTTTTAAAGTTTGAAATGGTTCCTTTCAGACTATGGTATAGATTCTCCTGCTTGAGCAGGGGGGGTGGACTAGAAGACCTCCAAGGTCCCTTCCAGATCTATTCTGTTCTAAATATTTTGCTGTCAGAGCTTGAAGTTCTCCAGATATAGACCTTCAGGCTTTGTGTTGTACACACACAGAGAGAAACTCTCTCTCTCTCTCTCTCTCTCTCTCTCTCTCTCTCACACACACACACACACACACACACACACACACACACACAGACACACAAAGAGAGAGAGAGAGAGAGAGAGAGAGAGAGAGAGAGAGAGAGACAGAGAGACAGAGAGACAGAGAGACAGAGAGACAGAGAGAGACAGAGAGAGACAGAGAGAGAGGTGTCCAAAAAAGGAACTGAAATTTCCTGACAGAACAATTAACCAGTGGAACTCCTTGCCTCTAGAAGTCATGGCTGCTCCATCACTGGAGGTTTTCAAGAAGAGACTGAACAGCCATTTATCCAGAATAGAATAGGGCCTCCTGCTTGAGCAGGGGGTTAGACTAGAAGACCTCTAAGGCCCCTTTCAACTCTGTCATTCTGTATTCTGAAATAATAATAATAATAATAATAATAATAATAATAATAATAATAATAATAATAATAATAATTATTATTATTATTATTATTATTATTATTATTATTATTATTATTATTATTATTATTATTATTATTATTATTATTATTATTTACTACCAAGTCATTGTTGACTTTTAGTAGGCACAAGGATAGATCTTCCAGGAGTGAAAGATCCTCAACCTGGTTCTCCTCTCCGTTCCTTAGAGAAAGACTTCTAAAGGAACTGAGTCTTTGCACTGAATGATTGATCGATTCATTATGTGCCATCAAATCAAAGTCAGCTTTTGGGGATCACTTAGGTCAGGGGTAGGCAACCTCGGCTCTTTTATGACTCATGGACTTCAACTCCCAGAGGTTGCCTACCCCTGACTTAGGTAGATGTTCCCCATGACAATTTGTCCCCAACGTGGTCCTTCAGGGCCTTCAACTGTGCCTCCCTCACTTCTATAACTCAGTCCACCGCTCTTGATGCCAATGGTCCTCTTCTCTACGTTTCCACCTTTCCCAACATTGTGGAAGAGCTGCATTTTTGTGTCGGCTGATGGATTGATTAAATGATACCAGCCTGGTTGTTTAAGTCTTCCAATAGTATCCTCATCACCATGCCAATTGTCCATCTTCTTTGCTGTTGGTTGTCCTCTTCTCTTTCCTTCCACCTTTCCCAGGAGCTGGACATTAATAATAATAATAATAATAATAATAATAATAATAATAATAATAATAATAATAATAATAAGAAGAAGAAGAAGAAGAAGAAGAAGAAGAAGAAGAAGAAGAAGAAGAAGAAGAAGTAGTAGTAGTTGGAAGGGACCTTGGAGGTCATCTAGTCCAACCCCCTGCTCAGGCAGGAAACCCTATACCAGGGGTAGGCAACCTTGGCTCTTTTATGACTTGTGGACTTCCAGATTTCCTGAGCCAGCATGGCTGGCTCAGGAATTCTGGGAGTTGAAGTCCACGACTCATAAAAGAGCCAAGGTTGCCTACCCCTGCCCTATACCTTTTCAGACAAATGGCTGTCCAGTCTCTTCTTGAAAACCTCCAGTGATGGAGCACCCACAACTTCTGGAGGCAAGGAGTTCCACTGGTTAGTTGTTCTAACTGTCAGGAAGTTTCTCCTTAGTTCCAGGTTGCTTCTCTCCTTGACTAGTTTCCATCTGTTGCTTCTTGTCCTGCTTTCAGGTAGGTTGATTAATTGATCAATTGATTAATTGATTATGTGCCATCACGACTGTGTTGATTCTTAGTGAACCACATGGACCAGGGGTCTTCAGACTTGGCCCTTTTATGACTTGTGGAATTGTCTTTCCATATGGCAACAGAGCCAAAGGGAGTTGGAAAATGTTCTTGGTAAAGGAAAGCAACAGCAGCCATAATAATAATAATTTTAAAAAACCCATGGATTTGTTTGTTCATCTGAGATTCTCCCCAGAAACCTTTCTGAACATCACCCGAATAAGTTGGGTGAGTGGGTGGGTAGCGGCCTCCCAGGCTTAGAATGGCCTGCCAGAAGTGCATGGATGCCACTTCCAGAAGTCCGTTCTAAGCCTCAAATGGCCCTCTGGAAATGCATGGATGCCACTTCCGGAAGTCCATTCTAGGTTTTGGAGGCCCAGGCCTACATCCAATAAGAGAACCGGTTGTTCAGTTATTTGAATCCCACCACTGAAGCCACCTGACCTTCTCCCTCATTGACCCTCCCACTTTCTGCTGGGACTACAAGAGCCAGAATTCCCAACCAGCGTACCCAAACATCCTGTCCCAACACGGCTGGAGTGCCAGAGGAGGGGGACGCTGACCTCTAAAACAGGGAAGAACCGTGCCTTCCACAAGTCTCCGCGATGGGCACCTGTTATGGTGGACACATCTCCCCAAGCTTCTCGTTCTCTCAGGAAAGATCCTGGCTTTTTAGAGAGTTCAAATCTCCACCTTGAACCACGAAGTAAGAACCTGGGGGGGTAGTTCCCAAGCATCGGCCTCCTCCATAGGCCACCCCCCACGTAAATCTACTTGTAGACTGCTCCCGTGGCTTCTAGAAACTCCAGGTCAGGGGTCTTCAAACTTGGCCCTTTTATGACGTGGACGTCTCCCACCACACGGAAAGAGAAGAGGATCCCAATTCTGAATCCTGAACGTGGCTGCCTCTGCAGCTGCTGTTAATATGGAACAAGCTTTTCCCCCTCCCCTGAAAGTCTAATACAGGGGTCCTCAAACTTGGCCCTTTTATGACTTGTGGACTTCAACTCCCAGAATTCCTCAGCCAGCGTACCTGGGTAAGGAATTCTGGGAGTTGAAGTCCACAAGTCATTAAAGGGCCATGTTTGAAGACCCCTGACATAGATGGACCTTCTCCATGGCTGATCTGACTCAGGTCTGGTCCTTCAGGTCTTCCAATGGTGCCTCCTTCACCCTCCTAAGATCATCGGTTGTCCACTTCTTCTCTTTCGTTCCGCCTTTCCCAGTTACCATTTTCTCAAAAAGAGGAGGGGGATTGAAACTAGGATGTTGTCATGGTTCCGTCAGAGGAAACTCTTCAAAAGAACTTCGAGGCATTGGTTACCTTAAAGAATCTTTTATTCGAGAAACAAAGTATCGGCATTATACACGTAAAGCCAAAAACTGAATTTCCCCCCCCCCAGGCACCTAGTATCAAAGCACAATTCCCTCCTCCAATGAACGGTTATAAATCACGTTCCCCAATTAACTCGAAGCGCAGGCTTTCTCTCCAGCTCTCCAGCCCGCCAATTCTTTATCAGCTCTGAGCTCAGTAACCTTGATTCTCACACTAAATTTAGTGTTGCTATGACTAGCTGGACTCTCATTCACATTCCCCCCCCTCCCACCAACTTCATCTAACTCTAAAAGCAAAATGGCTGCATTTCCATCTGTTGTCAAAGCAAGAACATCTGACGTTGGCAGCATCGACAGATGCTTTTGTAGAATGGTTGCTCCAGATTTCATCAGGGTCTCCCATTCCACTGACCCAACCTCGCCTTTCTCACCACCCACCCCCTTTATTAACCTACAAAGAAAGACCACAGTCCTAGTCACTCTAATATCTCTCAACCCCTATCCTTAGAACACTGCACTATCGTGAGTTAGTTTAATTTCATAAACAGCAATTTAATGCCATAGCTAGGACAGTATTGATTATTTAACACAATGCAAATCTGGCCGTGATCTTGGTGCCCATGTTTTCATGTTCAAAGCCCCACTGGGTAAAGATCCTGGAAATCTTGGTGTATTTAAAAGGGGAATATGTGTAGCTCTGCCACAAATTCATACATCCAATAAATTTTTGTATTTGCTTTATACAAATATTTACTATTTGTGTATTATTAAATACTATTTAATAATATAATTGTTAATCAAGGGAAGAAGCAACCTAGAACTAAGAAGAAATTTCCTGGCAGTTAGAACAATTAACCAGTGGAACTCCTTGCCTCCAGAAGCTGTGAATGCTCCAACACTGGAAGTTTTTAAGAAGAGACTGGCCAGCCATTTGTCTGAAATGGTATAGGGTTTCCTGCCTGAGCAGAGGGTTGGACTAGATGACCTGCAAGGTCCCTTCCAGCTCTATTCTATTCCGTTCCGTTCCGTTCCGTTCCATTCCATTCCATTCCATTCCATTCCATTCCATTCCATTCCATTCCATTCTATTCTATTCTATTCTATTCTATTCTATTCTATTCTATTCTATTCTATTCTATTCTATTCTATTCCATTTCATTCTATTCTTTATTCTATTCTGTTCTATTCTATTCCATTCCATTCCATTCCATTCCATTCCATTCCATTCCATTCCATTCCATTCCATTCCATTCCATTCCATTCCATTCTATTCTATTCTATTCTATTCTATTCTATTCTATTCTATTCTATTCTATTCTATTCTATTCTATTCTATTCTATTCCATTTCATTCTATTCTTTATTCTATTCTGTTCTATTCTATTCCATTCCATTCCATTCCATTCCATTCCATTCCATTCCATTCCATTCCATTCCATTCTATTCTATTCTATTCTATTCTATTCTATTCTATTCTATTCTATTCTATTCTATTCCATTCCATTTCATTCTATTCCATTCCATTCCATTCCATTCCACTCCATTCTATTCTATTCTATTCTGTTCTGTTCTGTTCTGTTCTGTTCTGTTCTGTTCTGTTCTGTTCTGTTCCGTTCCGTTCCGTTCCGTTCCGTTCCGTTCCGTTCCATTCCATTCCATTCCATTCCATTCCATTCCATTCTATTCTATTCTATTCTATTCTATTCTATTCTATTCTATTCTATTCTATTCTATTCTATTCTATTCTATTCTATTCTATTCTATTCTATTCTATTCTATTCTATTTCATTCTATTCTTTATTCTATTCTATTCTATTCTATTCTATTCTATTCTGTATTACTATTTGCATTATGCATACGTATATAGAATATTTGTAACTGCTGGCAGGGGAATTCTGGGAGTTGAAGTCCACAGGTCTTCAAGTGGCCAAGGTCAGACACCCCTGCCTTAGAGCTTTCCCTTTTCAATCCCACCAGGGCCCCCCTCGAACTGCGCCTCTCTTTTTGAAGTCGCACCAGACTGGATCCAGTGGAGGGAGGAAGGCAAAGGGGCTGTCCCCACAGACAGCTGTCCCAGCCCTCCTGGCAAGAGGCCGAGGTGGGGGGGGGAGATGAAAGCCCCGCGGAAGAAGCAAAGTCTTGGAAAAGCCACTTGGGCTTGACTTATCTGAAGGCCAGCTGTGTTATTGATTAACCTCTGATGGGGTTGATGAGTAATTGTGGGCCAGGTGGCATCAGAGAGAGAAGTTCCTTTCGTAGGAGTGCAGGTGACCCATCCAGGACACGGCGTGCCTCCGGATCCCTTGACCTCTGCAGGTCACATTTGATCTTCCATCCAGACCTGGATTCTCCTCATTTCTCTCTTCCCGGAGAACCAGGGACTTTAAGAATCATTGACAGAATGGAAGCCCATTCCCCAAAAACCAGGACTCCTCAATTTATCATGGGAATTGCGCGCCAAATCCCTGCTGCTAAGTGAGGCAGTTGTTACGCGAATTTTGCCCCTTTTTATGACCTTTCTCACCACAGTCGTTAAGTGAATCGCTTGACGGTTGTTAAATGAATCCGACTTCCCCGTGGACTTTGCTTGTTGGAAGGGTGCAAAGATGGGGTGCAACCCGGGACGCTGCAACCGTCGTAAATACGAGCTAGTTGTGCCAAGTGGCCAAATTTTGATCACATGACCGTGGGGATGCTCTGACGGTCATAAGTGTGAAAAACGGTCCTAGGTCATTTTTTTTTTCAGTGCCATTGTAACTATGGCCATTAAATGGACTGTTCTAAGTTGAGGACTACCTGTATTTCATCAATCCGTTTTTTACTTGCTTCGGTTTGGGATCTGTCTTTCACAAAAGCTCTTGATCCCACGATAAGTCTGGAAAACTGGAACTGGGCCTTGTTCAAAGTCTCACCGGCTGTGTTCCCACAACACATTTAACCAGGTTAAGCCAAGGCTGCACAGCTGACTCTCACCAGACAGGCTACGGCCCCGTTGTCTCAGGTTTAGCTTTTGGGGATCTAGAAGGTCATGTGAATCCAACACCTTTGGTTTAACGTGGAGTATTGTGTACACCCAGAAAATGGATCCAGAAAACAGGCTGAGCCTGTGTATGAAGGCGGACACAGTGCCGCAAAGCATTGTGAAAGACTTATTTTTGGAGGTGACAAAATGTTCTGATGAGACAACAGTTTCAATTCACATTTCAAACATAGAATAACAAAGTTGGAGGTCGTCAGGTCCAGTTGGTCAAGCAGGAAACCCTATGACATTTCAGACAAATGGCTGTCCAGACTCTTCTTAAAAACTTCCAGTGTTGGAGCATTCACAGCTTCTGGAGGTAAGGAGTTCCACTGGTTCTAACTGTCAGGAAGTTTCTGCTTAGTTCTAGGTTGCTTCTGTCCTTGGTTAGTTTTCATCTGTTGCTTCTTGTCCTGCCTTCTGGTACTCTGGAGAATAGGTTGACCCCCACGCCCACCCCCCGTCTTCTCTGTAGCAACCTCTCAAATATTGGAAGACTGCTATCCTGTCACCCCTCATCTTTTTCTTCTTTAGATTCTTTAGAAACTCATCAAGGAGAGAAGCAACCTAGAACTAAGGAGAAATTTCCCGACAGTGAGAACAATTAACCAGCTAAACAGCTTCTGGGTGCCCAACACTGTAGGTTTTTAAGAAGACACTGGACAACATTTGTCCAGGATAGAATCAGGTCTCCTGTCATGGGGTTGAACTAGAAGACCTCTAAGGTCCCCGCCATCTCTGAGATTCTATGTAGGTCATCTTGGTGGTCGAGAGCGGCTTCTGCTCTAGTTCAAAGGCCACCTCTTTCTCCAACTCAAGTTTGCCTCTGGCCAAGGTGCTGACCACAGAAACCCTCAATAAAGGAGAATATTTGTTGCTCTCTGAGCTTGGTGGTTATGGAATAGAATAGAATAGAATAGAATAGAATAGAATAGAATAGAATAGAATAGAATAGAATAGAATAGAATAGAATAGAATAGAATAGAATAGAATAGAATAGAATAGAATAGAATAGAACTGGAAGGGTCCCTGGAGGTCTTCTAGTCCAACCCCCTGCTCAAGGAAGAAACTCTATACCCTTTCAGACAAATGGTTGTCCAATCTCTTCTTAAAAACCTCCAGTGTTGGAGCATTCACAACTTCTGGAGGCAAGGAGTTCCACTGGTCCTCACGGTCTGGAAGTTTCTCCTTAGTTCCAGGTTGCTTCTCTCCTTGATTGGTTTCCATCCGTTGCTTCTTGTCCTGCCTTCAGGGGCTTTGGAGAACAGCTTGACTCCCTCTTCTTTGGGGCAACCCTTAAATATTGGAACGCTGCTCTCCTGTCACCCCTAGTTTTCTGCAGACACTTCATTACCCAAACCAGGGAACATTATCACTGCTGGACTGATGTTGTTACCTAGTTTGGGTAATGAAACATCTGTAAGAGGAAAAAAACCAGGCGGAAACTCTGCCAAGCTGCAGCCATCACAGGCCTTCTAATGTTTAAAGCAGGGCTGTCCAACGTTTGGCAACTTTTAAGTCCTATGGACTTCAAGTCCCAGAACTGCCCAGCAAGCCACGCTGTGGAATTCTGGGAGTTGAAGTCCAGTGATCTTAAAGTTGGACAGCCTTGGTTTAAAGATGAGGTGAGATTGGAAAAGCTCAGAGGTGGCACCTTGCGCGTGCCAGGAACCAGGCAGTCCTGGCTGCCAGCCGCCTTTTCTCCTCTGGAGTAGTTAAGAACGCAGAGCAGGTGGGTTGCCTGGGCTCCGTCACAATAGTGTTGTGAGGGGGGTGGAGTGTGGCTTCTCTTAGCAACTGGCAACGCAGTGTGTGGAACCCGGGGAGGGGAGTCAACCCTGGTTAACCTTGCCGGATTAAAAATTCCCCCGGCTAGGGTGATATTAATGGGGCGTGACAGACACATCTCTCTCCCCTTGATGGATATTTAGGGTCTTGCAGCTCATCTCTTCTCCCGACACACAGATGTTCCGCCCCGTCAGCCCCCTCCTCTTTGGGGACTCCGGTTTCTGTCCTTTCTGAACAGCAAGTGGGCAGCAGCTTCCCCAGCAGATCTGGGCTTGGATGCTGGGACGGTTCAAAGGTAGAGAGGAGGAAAAATGCCTCCGTGCCTTGGGGAGGGAGATGGGTCACCGTTTGGGGTCCGACCACCTCCCTCCCTCATTCGGAGATCTAAAATGGGAGATCCCTCGTTTGGACCCTTCAAGGAATGGATGGTCTTCTCCCTCTTCATTCTCCTCCCCCCCGTGTAAGAATAGAATAGAATAGAATAGAAGATAATAGAAGATAATAGAATAGAAGATAATAGAAGATAATAGAATAGAATAGAATAGAATAGAATAGAATAGAATAGAATAGAATAGGATAGGATAGGATAGGATAGGATAGGATAGAATAGAATAGAATAGAATAGAATAGAATAGAATATGAATAGAATAGAATAGAATAGAATAGAATAGAATAGAATAGAATAGAATAGAATAGAATAGAATAGAATAGAATAGAATAGAATAGAATAGAAGATAGAATAGAATAGAATAGAATAGAAGATAGAATAGAATAGAATAGAATAGAATAGAATAGAATAGAATAGAATAGAATAGAATAGAATAGAATAGAAGATAATAGAATAGAATAGAATAGAATAGAATAGAATAGAATAGAATAGAATAGAATAGAATAGAATCGAATAGAAATCGAATCGAATCGAATCGAATCGAATCGAATAGAATAGAATAGAATAGAATAGAATAGATTAGAATGGAATAGAATAGAATGGAATAGAATAGAATATAGAATAGAATAGAATAGAATAGAATAGAATAGAATAGAATAGAATAGAATAGAATAGAATAGAATAGAATGGAATGGAATGGAATGGAATGGAATGGAATAGAATAGAATATAGAATAGAATAGAATAGAATAGAATAGAATAGAATAGAATAGAATAGAATAGAATAGAATAGAATATAGAATAGAATAGAATAGAATAGAATAGAATAGAATAGAATAGAATAGAATAGAATAGAATAGAATAGAATAGAATAGAATAGAATAGAATGGAATGGAATGGAATGGAATGGAATGGAATGGAATAGAATAGAATATAGAATAGAATAGAATAGAATAGAATAGAATAGAATAGAATAGAATAGAATAGAATATAGAATAGAATAGAATAGAATAGAATAGAATAGAATAGAATAGAATAGAATAGAATAGAATAGAATAGAATAGAAAATAGAAGAAAGAATAGAATAGAATAGAATAAGAGAAGAAAAGAGAAGAGAAGATAATCAATAGAGAATAGAGTAGAGTAGAGTAGAGTAGAGTAGAGTAGAGTAGAGTAGAAGAGAAGAGAAGAGAAGAGAAGCTGGAAGGGACCTTGGAGGTCTTCTAGTCCAGCCCCTTGCTCCAACAGGAGAACCTATATCATCCCAGACAAGTGACTGTCCAGTCTGTTCTTTAAAACCTCCAGTGATGGAGCATTCACAACTTCTGGAGGCAAAAAGTTCCACTGGTTAATTTTCCTCACCGTTAGAAGTTTCTCTTTAATTCCAGGTTGCTTCTCTCTTTGATCAGTTTCCAACCATTGTTGGAATGATGTTGAAGCTGTGGGGTCCTTGGTGCTCTCTGAGCTTGGTTGCTCATTTGCGGATGCTTTCTTGCCAAACTAGGTAACTCGATAGATACGGAGCACTGACAATGTTCCCTAGTTGGGTCATGAAACGTCTGCAAGAAAACCACTAAGCTCAGAGAGCACCAAAGACCCCACAGTCCTGGTCCTCCTCATCTCCCCCCTCCTCTCCACAACCCCCCCTCCACCCACCACACACCAGCAAAGAAGAAAAAGGGACCAAGTCTTAGAGAACCTTTCAAGAATGGAAGACTGGCTGGGCTGGAAAGGCAGATGACTTCAACCTGTCACCTGTAGGGTTAATACCACTCTATAATGCCTTGGTAAGGCCACACCTGGAATCCTGCACCACAATGTTAAAAAAAGATGGTGGGACCTTGGAAAGAGTGCAGAGAAGGGCAACAAAGATGATTAGTGGGCTGGAGGCTAAAACACACGAATGCAGGAATTGGGCATGTCTAATTTAATGAAGAGAAGGATGAGGGGAGGCATGATAGCAGCCTTCCAATATTTGAGGGGCTGCCCCAAAGAAGAGGCAGTCAAGCTGTTCTCCAAAGCCCCAGAAGGCAGGACAAGAAGCAACGGATGGAAACCAATCAAGGAGAGAAGCAACCTGGAATTAAGGAGAAACTTCCTAACAATGAGGACAATTCACCAGTGGAACGGCTTGCCACCAGAAGTTGTGGATGCTCCATCACTGGAGGTCTTTAAGAAGAGAGTAACGAAGGGCTAGGGAGGACATGATAGCCATCTTCCAATATTTGAGGGGAGGTCAAATTATTTCCCAAAGCACCTGGAGGCGGGACAAGAAGCGACGGATGGAAACTCATCAAGGAGAGAAGCAACCTGGAACTAAGGAGAAACTTCCCAACAGTGGGAACAATGAACCAGTGGAACTACCTGCCTCCAGAAATTGTGGGTGCTCCATCACTGGAGGTTTTCAAGAAGAGGCTGGACAGCCATTGGTCTGGAATTGTACAGGATTCTAGCAGGGGGTTGGACTGGAAGACCCGCAAGATCCCTTCCAGCTCTGTTGTTCTGTTCAGTTACTCCGTTCTGTTCTGTCCCAGGACAATGGAGCATGTTTTGGATCAGCTGAGAACATGCCAAAATAAGAGAAAAATTCATTCTGAGCTCCATTCTTTTTTTTTTCAGGTCTCCTAACCAGAGGAGGAAGACCCTCAGCTTCTGAAAGACCCCCTCCCATTTTTCCCCAGCTTTGAAATCGCCCCCCCCCCCCCTTATCCAGGCCCTGGTCACCATTTTGACTCCATGGCCCAATGTCAGTTGAAACTGCTGAAAAGCAGTAGCTCGCAGTAGCTTTGCTTCTTTTTGAAGCGGAAAACCGGAAAATTGTCCTTCTAAGCCTTAAAATAAACATAATGCAGGGGAAGAGCCTACGTGAACTTTAAAACTCACCACCTTGAGAATATCTAGAGGGGAACCCCAAGGATCGGAAAGCTGGATTTGTTCATCTTGCACCCTAGGCCAACCCTTACGTTTCCTGCCCAGGAAAGCCCCTTAAAACTGTGCCCAGTTCCCCCAAATCTTGCCCTGGTCAATGAAAATTGGGGGCATAACTCCCCTCTCATCCTGTCTGACAGGCACCACACTCTGCCCTGTGTCTGATCAAGCTGGCTCCGTGGTGGACACTTTCTGCGTGTCACAAATCCATTCAAATTTCTGTCTTTCTTTCTTTTGTGCCTCATTTGCTAGGTATTCCACTCCTGAGCAGATGCCTCAAGTAAAAAATTAACGAGAGAGAGAGAGAGGGAGAGAGAGAGAGAGAGAGAGAGAGAGAGAGAGAGCAAATCAACCTGAAATAAATTGAGTTATATCGCTTTGGAGGAGTAACTCAGCAGCTGTCCAGATGTTCTTCAGCTCTCCAATCTTAGTTTCCTCCTCCTCCTCCTCCTCCTCCTCCTCCTCCTCCTCCTCCTCCTCCTCCTCCTCCTCCTCCTCTTCTTCTTCTTCTTCTTCTTCTTCTTCTTCTTCTTCTTCTTCTTCTTCTTCTTCTTCTTCTTCTTCTTCTTCTTCTTCTGCTCCTCCTCCTCCTCCTCCTCCTCCTCCTCCTCCTCCTCCTCCTCCTCCTCCTCCTTGTCTACAACAGAGTCCTTTCAGCAGTTCCAAGAAGGCCTCACACCCATTTGCACCATTCAGGTGACCCTGAGGACACAGATAAAATCTCCAGGTGGCCTCAACAACCTTCTAAAAGAGGCCAAATGACCAGCTCTCTGCAAGGATTATAAATCCTTCCCTTCCCCACCATCCAGTCAGAGCAGAAGAAGCTTCTGGGATGAGAAGTGAAACGTCTTCAAAGAGGAAAAAAAAAGAAAGTCCAGTTACTTCTTGAAAAAAGCAACCTTAGAAGAAGGATAAAAAGGGAAAGAGGAAGAGGAAGATGGGAGGGAAAGAAGGAGAAGGAGAGGAGAGAGAGACAGAGAGAAAGAAAAAGAAAGAAAAGGAGGAGGAGGAGGAGGAGGGGAAAAGAAAAAGGAAGAGGTGAAGGATAAGAGAACGGGAAAGGAAGAGGAAGAGGAAGAAGAAGAAGGAAGAGGAGGAGGCTTTTTCAAACGGCCTCAGCGACGCTCTAAAAGAAGGCAAAGGACCGGCTTTTCTGCGAGGAGTATAAATCCTTCCCTTCCCCACTCTTCAGTCAGAACCTGAAGAAGCTTCTGGGATGAGAAGGGGAAACTTCCTCAAAGGAAAAACAAAAAAGTCCAGTTGCCTCTTGGGGAAAAAAAACAACAACAACCCTCTGGGACATTTGTGCACGATGGTCTTGGAACTCCTGCCTTGAGCAGAGGGGTTGGACTAGAAGACCTCCCAGGTCCCTTCCAACTCTGTTTACTGCCCTTGCTAGTTAGGGATTATGGGTGCTGCGGTCCCACACATCTGGAAGACCCAACCAATTCGAACAGAAGCCGTTCCTCATTTCCTTGGCCTCCTGGGTAGATTTTGTCTCCGGTTTGACTTGTCCAATGGTGATAAATCACCGCGTGAGGTTAGAGTTGGGGCTGTGAGACCCACCTAATCTGTCTGTAGAACTATAAGCCCCTTCCTCAAGCAGTCTAGTTGACTGACAGCTAATCACCGGGAAGTACCCAGTCTTTCTGCGTGGAGAGGCAGAGGGAAAGAAAAGACAGAATGTCATAGTAAATCAAAGCTCCTTCAGCCTGTTCAATGCAGTTTGCTAGTTCAGTTCCTTAGAAAATATTTAAACAATCGTCATGATTTATTGAAGGTTTTCAGACTTCTGGAAACAAACATAAGCTTCCCTTTTTACAAATGGCCATTTTTTTTAAAAAAAAAAAATCTTTTCATAGCCTTCTTAAAACCTAATCCTTCACTTTGATTTACTTTGGGTATTATTTGAATCCAGGCAGTAAATACTTCCCATTTCACTTTTTTTCTTCTCTCCACTAACAATACTTTCCATGCCTTTTGTGTTTCTCGTTGTGTGTTTGTGGATGAGCTAAGCTCTGTTTAAATTTACCCAGGAAGGGTTGGTGTGTCTAAATCTGGATAAACAGCACTTTATTATTATTTATCCAACTCATTTTACTACTGAAGTTTGGGGGCAGACATTCCACCCGTCTCCTGGAGTTTCCACATTTATAATTTGCTTCCTCTTTTTATATAAAAGCAATCCTCAACTTACAACAGGTCATTTAGTGACCTGTTGCAATGGCACTGGAAAAAAGTGAGTTATGACCTTTTTTCACACTTACGACCGTTGCAGCATCCCCGGGATCACGTGATTAAAACTGGCAACTGACTCACATTTATTTTTATTTTTATTTTTTATTTATTTTAATTCCATTTAGATCCCGCCCTTCTCCGAAGACTCAGGGCGGCTTACAAGCTTAGCAGTAGCCTTCATTCTATGTATATGCCTGCTTATTAGGGCTTTCACACACACACCCAAGCGGCATTATTACAAAGTCAGCTTAATTGCCCCCAACAATCTGGGTCCTCATTTTACCTACCTCGGAAGGATGGAAGGCTGAGTCAACCTTGAGCCTGGTGGGACTCGAACCTGCACTAATGGCAGGCAGCTGGTGTTACTTAAGGAGGCCTTAGCCCACTGCTCCACCAAGGCTCTATTTATGACAGTCGCAGTGTCCCAGGATTACGGGATCCCCCCTTTCGCAACCTTCTAACAAGTAAAGTCAACGGGAAACCCAGGTTTACTTAAAAGCTGTGTTGCTAAATTAACTGTAGTGATTCACTTTACAACCGTGGCAAGGAAGGTTGTAAAATGGGGGCGAAACTCACCGTCTCGTTTAGCCACAGAAATTTGGGGGTCAGTTGTGGTCATGAGTCAAGGACGACCTGTGCTACTACTATTAATAGAGTCGATCTATTTCCTTTGGTAGGTTGAGTGGCCTGTAGTACACACCTATAGAACACTCATTTCTCCTCTTTATAATATTTACCCAAATACTTTCAAGAAGGTTTTGATCCCTGGTATTGTTCATTTCTGTGGAGGTGTACCAATTCCTTAGATACAATGCAACCACCCCCACCTCTTTTGTTGGGTCTGTTTCTTTTGAGCAATCTCTGTCCTTTTAGCTGTGTGTTCCCGGCATGGCTTCCATCCCACCAAGACTAAAACAGTTGCTGGAATTGGGTGTGTCCAGTTTACTGAAAAGAAGAAATAGGGGTGACAGGAGAGAGGAGCCTTCCAATACTTGAGGAATTGTCACACAGCAGAGGGGGGGTGACCCTATTCTGCAAAGCCCCCAGAGGGCAGGACAAGAAGCAACGGATGGAAACTCATCAAGGAGAGAAGCAACCTGGAACTAAGGAGGAACTTCCTGACAGTGAGGACAATTAACCAGTGGAACAACCTGCCACCAGAAGTTGTGGGTGTTTCATCACTGGAGGCTTTCAAGAAGAGATTGGACAACCAGTTGTCTGAAATGGTCTAGGATCCTCTGACACAGCAGGGGGTTGGACTAGAAGACCTCTGGGTTCCCTTGCAACTCAATTCTGATTGAAGACCATCAGCTAGTCTTCTTACAGCTGTTCTGGAGGGACCTCTTGAACCTGTGGGACAAGGAATCCTCCATCCCCAGCTGGCAAAGCCAAGAGTCCCCATGGGACATGGTGGCGCCAATAATAATGTTCTATTCAGTCTTTAAGAAGAGCCTGGACATCCATTTGTCTGAAATGGTATAGGGTTTCCGGGCTGAGCAGGGGGTTGGACTAGATGACCTCCAAGGTCCCTTCCAACTATACACACACACACACACACACATTCTGGAAAAGATAATCAAACAATGAATCAGTGAGCTCCTAGAGGCAAACAAAGTCATTACTGAAAGCCAACATGGGTTTGTCAAAAACAGATCATGCCAGACAAATCTTATTGCATTCTTTGACCAAGTGACTAAATTAGTGGACCAGAGGAATGCTGTGGATGTAATTTACTTGGACTTCAGTAAGGCATTTGATAAAGTAGATCACAACCTACTACTTGATAAGATAGAAAAATGTGGGTTAGACAGCATCACCACCAGATGGATTCGTAGCTAGCTGACAGGCCGTACTCAGCGTGTGGTCCTCAATGGAACAGCATCTACATGGAGGGAAGTGTGTAGTGGGGTGCCCCAGGGCTCTGTTCTGGGCCCAGTGCTCTTCAACATCTTCATCAACGATTTGGATGAGGGGATAGATGGGGAACTCATCAAATTTGCAGATGACACCAAGCTGGCAGGAATAGCCAATACTCCAGAAGATAGGCTTAAGATACAGAAGGATCTGGACAGACTCGAACACCGGGCGCTATCTAACAAAATGAAATTCAATGGTGAAAAAAGTAAGGCTCTACATTTAGGCAGGAAAAACCAAATGTACAGGTATAAAATACGGGGTAGCTTGCTCAAAACTAGTAACTGTGAGAGGGATCTGGGAGTACTAGTGGACAATCACTTAAATAGGAGCCAGCCATGTGCTGCAGCTGCCAAAAAAGCCAACACAATCCTAGGCTGCATTAACAGAGGGATAGAATCAAGATCACGTGACGTGTTAATACCACTTTACAATGCCTTGGTAAGGCCACACTTGGAATACTGCATCCAGTTTTGGTCACCACAACGTAGAAAAGATCTTGAGACTCTTTCTAGAGTGCAGAGAAGAGCAACAAACAAGATCAGGGGACTGGAGGCTAAAACATAAGGAACGGTTGTGGGAATTCAGTGTGTCTAATCTGGTGAAAAGAAGAACTAGGGGGGTGACATGATAGCAGTGTTCCAATATCTCAGGGGCTGCCCCCAAAAAGAGGGAGTCAATCTACTCTCCAAAGCACCTGAAAGCAGGACAAGAAGCAACGGATGGAAACTACTCAAGGAGAGAAGCAACCTAGAACTAAGGAGAAACTTCCTGACAGTTGGAACAATTAACCAGTGGAACAACCTGCGTCCTGAGGTGGTGAATGCTCCAACACTGGAAGTTTTTAAGAAGAGACTAGACAGCCATTTGCCTGAAATGGTATAGGGTTTCCCGCCTGAGCAGTGGGTTGGACTAGATGACCTCCAAGGTCCCTTCCAACTTCTTCTTCTTCTTCTTCTTCTTCTTCTTCTTCTTCTTCTTCTTCTTCTTCTTCTTCTTCTTCTTCTTCTTCTTCTTCTTCTTATTATTATTATTATTATTATTATTATTATTATTATTATTATTATTATTATTATTATTATTATTATGTGTATGTGTATGTATGTACGAATAAATATACGTATACATATATGTATATGTATGTATGTGTAGATACACAATATATATATACACACACACAATACACACACATACATATACATATGAATGTGTATATGTAGATGTATATACATGTATGTGTATATATATCTACGAATATGAATATGTACAAATTTATCTGCATACCCCCACAAACCGCCTCCCATAGGAACAAGTGGGAAACCCACTGAGTGTGGGTTTCGCTGTGTATATGTGGGAGTATCTATATGTATACATGAACCCCAACCCTCCCCTCCAGGAATAAATTATCTTTCTCTTTCTCTTTCTCTCTCTCTGTCTGTCTGTCTCTCTCTTTCTCTCTCTCTCTCTCTCTCTCTCTCTCTCTCTCTCTCTCTCTCTCTCTCTCTCTCTCTCTCACACACACACACACACACACACACACACACACACACACTGTCATGGTTCTAACAGATGGAACTCTTCAAAAGAACTTTGAGGCATTGTTTACCTTAAAGGATCTTTTATTCGAGTAGCACAGTATCGGCACTTACATAATTGAAGCCAAAAACGTGCCCCCCCCGGGCACCTAGTATCAAAGCACAATTCCCTCCTCCAATTAACGGTCATAAGTCACATTCCCCAATTAGCTTGAAGCGCAGGCTTCCTCTCCAGCTCTCCAGCCTGCCAATTCTTTATCAGCTCTGGGCTCAGTAACCTTGATTCCTGAGCCAAGTTTAGTGTTGTTATGTCTCACTGGACTCTTGTTCACATCCCCCCCCTCCTAGCATCATCTAACTCTCAAAGCAAAAGGGAAAAGATGGCTACATTTCCATCTGTTTTCAATGCAAAAACATCCAATATTAACAGCATTCACACACACACACACACACACACAGAGACACACACACAAACACCTTTTACCGAGCCTAGGCAGAAGCTTGACCGGGCTGGGTTTCCTAATCTGAAGCATTAAAAATGAGCCCGCCCCGCCACCAGGGTTAATTTCCCAGCCGGGAGTGGCTCTCGTGGCCAGCCGCAGGCGTGGCTGGGCTTCCTGGTCATCTCTGGAGGATAGGACCGTGGCTCCTTCACGCAAGGCTTCCTCTGCGGAGCTCTCACTGGGGGGGGCACTAGCTGAATTAATCAGAGAGAGGCTGGGTGGGGCTCCCATCCTCTGGACATGGGTCTGCGGAAAGAGCTAGCCAGCAATTGCCCCTTGCATGAAACATTACACACCCCAGAATCTCCAGTTTAAAACTTCAACCGGGGGGGGGGATTCCTTGCGGCTGGCTTGTGGTGGAATCTGATGGTCTCAAAAAGCTAAACTAGGCTGGACATCATCAGTTGGGGGATAGGAGACCACCAGGAGATCCCAGGGTTGTAAACTGGGAAGTCCTTGGGATATTCCACAGCCACCTGTTTCAGCTTTGAAGGGACCAGGAGCCTGGACTTGCTTAATGCTTCGGTCAAATCTAAATAACAACAACAACGTTGGAAGGGACCTTGGAAGTCATCTAGTCCAACCCCCTGCTCAGGCAGGAAACCCTATACCATTTCAGACAAATGGCCGCCCAGTCTCTTCTTAAAAACTTCCAGTGTTGGAGCACCCACAACTTCTGGTGGCAAGGAGTTCCACTGATTAATTGTTCTCACTGTGAGGAAGTTTCTCCTTAGTTCCCAGTTGCTTCTCTCCTTGATGAGTTTCCATCTGTAGTCCTTGACTTACGGCCACAATAGAGCCCAAAATTTCTGTTGCTCAGCGAAACAGGTGAATTTTTGCCCCACTTTACGACCTTTTTTGCCATGGTTGCTAAGTGAGTCGCTGCAGTGCTTAAGTTAGTCTCACTGTTGTTAAGTGGCTTCCCCACGGACTTTGCTCGTCGGAAGGTCATTCAAAGGGGGACCAGGTGATCCTGGGACAACTGCAACCGTCATCAATAGGAGTCATTTGCCAATATTATTATATTATTATTTATTATTATTATTATTATTATTATTATTATTATTATTATTATTATTATTATTATTATTATTATTATTATATTAAGTGTCCGAATTTGGGTCACGTGACCGCACGGGGATGCTGCAATGGTCATAACTGTGTAACACGGTCGTAAATGGCTTTTTTTTCATTTACGTCGTAACTTCAGACGGTCCCTAAATGGACTGTGGTAAGTCGAGGACCCTTTGAGTCTTCAAATCAGAGTCAGAATCGAGCTGGAAGGGACCCTGGAGGTCATCTAGTCCAGCCTTTCTCTCCCCTTTGCATTCTGCGGCTTTTAAAGGTGAGAGTTGTAAGCTGGACCATCGGCCGGAGGAGACAAGCAAGCTGGCATGTCGGACAACGAGTCTTCAAAGAGGGGGGGGGCAGCCCCGACCTGGGGGGGGCACCTGCTGCATTCGCTCCAACCTTGGCCCGAACAATGGCCGACACACGCCCGGTTGGAGCAGGGCCAGCCCGGGGGCACCGAGGAGGGAAAAGACGGAGGAGGAAGCTGGCCAGATTATCGCAGCCTTTCTTGCCAAACCTCACACGCTGATTTATCACCATTAGACAAATCAAACCGGAGTCAAAATCTACGCAGGAGGCCAAGGAAATGAGAAACGGCTTCTCTTCGAATTGGTTTCTTTCCCCTGACTTGCGTCTTCCAGATGTGTTGGACTGCAGCACCCATAATCCCTAACTCGCAAGGGCAGTAAAAGAATAACAGAGTTGGAAGGGACCTTGGAGGTCTTCTAGTCCAACCCCCTGCTCAAGCAGAAGATCCTATATCATTCTGGACAAATGTCCACTTTCTTCTTAGAAACCTCCAGTGGTGGAGCACCTACGACTTGGTCTGGGATTGCGGAATAACAGAGTTGGAAGGGGCCTTGGAGGTCTTCTAGTCCACCCCCCTGCTCAAGCAGGAGACCCTATACCATTCCAGACAAATGGTTGTCCAAAGTCTTCTTCAAAGCATCCAGTGTTGAAGCACCCACAACTTCTGGAGGCAAAGCCATTCCACCGATGACTTGTCCTCACTGTTAGGAAGTTTCTCCTTAGTTCCAAGTTGCTTCTCTCCTTGGTTGATTTCCATCCACTGTTTCTTCTCCTGCCTTCAGGGGCTTTGGAGAATAAATTGAACCCCCCCTCTTCTTTGTGGCAACCCCTCAAATATTGCAAGACTGCTATCGTGTCCCACCCACTGGTCCTTCTTTTCTCTAGACCGGCCATACCCGATTCCTGCAACCGTTCTTCATACGTTTTTGTCTCCAAAGCCTGAATCAACTTTGTTTCTCTTCTCTTCACTCTTTCTAGAGTAGGGGTGTCAAACTCAATTTCATTGAGGGCCACATCAGCACTGCAGTTGCCCTCGGGGCCGGGTGGGTATGGCCAGGGTGGGCGTGGCCTACTGGGTGGGCATGGCTAGAGTGCATATGGCCTACTGGGTGGGCGTGGCCAGCTCTACATGGTTGGCATCAAGGGTGCCTATGGGGGCCTGGGCAGGAGGGGGACAGATCTGGGGGTCTCTGGCAGAAGGAGAGTCTGTGGGCCAGGGCCAAGGCAGCGGGGGCCGGTCCCTCACTGTTTCCAAGGTGGCTTCACGGGCCACATGAAACCACTTCGCGGGCCGGATCCGGCCCCCGGGCCTTGTGTTTGACATGTCTGTTCTAGAGTCTCAACATTTTATACATACATATATATATATATATATATATATATATATATATATTGTGGTGACCAAAACTGGATGCAATATTTCAAGTGTGGTCTTACCAAGGCATTATAAAGCGGTACTGTACACCCAACATGTTACCGACTCTGTTTCTTTAAGCAGGATGGACTTGTGGCAATCCCTATGATTTTGTTTTTTCCTCTGCAAAAGAAATTATTGCTCACATCAGACTAGCAAAGCTGGAAGGGGCCTTGGAGGTCTTCTAGTCCAACCCCCTGCTCAGACAGGTGACCTTATACCATTTCAGACAAACGGCTGTCCAAACTTTTCTTTAAAACCTCCAGTGATGAAGCACCAACAACTTTTGAAGCCAAGGTATTCCACTGATTAATTGTTCTCCCAGTCATTAAATTTCTCCTTAGTTCCAGGTTGCTTCTCTCCTTGGTTAGTTTCCATCTGTTGCTTCTTGTCCTGCCTTCGGGCGCTTTGGAGAACAGCTTGACTGCCTCTTCTTTCAGGCAGCCCCTGAGATGTTGGAAGACTGCTATCATGTCACCCCTCACCCTTCTCTTCGTTAAACTACACATACCCAATTCCTGCAACACTCCAGAAGTTACAGGCTTAAGATACAGGAGGATCTGGACAGACTTGAACACCGGGCGCTATCTAACAAAATGAAATGCAATGTGAAAAAAGTTAGGTTCTACATTTAGGCAAGAAAAACCAAATGTATAGGTATAGTATAGGGGGTAGCTTGCTCAAAAGTAGTAACGGTGAGAGGAATCTCGGAGTCCTAGTGGACGATCCCTTAAATATGAGCCAGCCGTGTGCTGCAGCTGCCAAAGAAGCCAACACAATCCTAGGCTGCATTAACAGAGGGACAGAATCAAGATCACGCGAAGTGTTAATAGCACTTTACAAGGCCTTGGTGAAGCCACACTTGGAATACAGCATCCAGTTTTGATCACCACGATGTAAAAAAGATGTGGAGACTCTGGAAAGAGTGCAGAGAAGAGCAACAAAGATGATCAGGGGACTGGAGGCTAAAACATACAAAGGGCGGTTGCTGGAATTGGGTCTGTCCAGTTTAATGAATAGAAGGACAACGGGGGAACATGATAGCAGCCTTCCAGTATCTCAGGGGCTGCCCCAGAGAAGAGGGAGTCAAGCTATTCTCCAAAGCAGCTGAAGGCAGGAGGAAAAGCAACGGATGGAAGCTAATCAAGGAGAGAAGCAAACTGGAACTAAGGAGAAACTTCCTGACAGTTGGAACAATTAATCAGTGGAACAACCTGCCTCCAGAAGCGGTGAATGCTCCAACACTGGAAGTCTTTAAGAAGAGACTGGACAGCCATTTGTCTGAAATGGTCTAGGGTTTCCTGCCTGAGCAGGGGGTTGGACTAGATGACCTCCAAGGTCCCTTCCAACTTTATTATTATTACTATTATTATTATTATTATTATTATTATTATTATTATTATTATTATTATTATTATTATTATTATTATTATATAACATAACATAACATTTCTGCCAATGATTCTTTCTTTCGCCACAATATAAAAAAGAGGTGGAGATTCTGGAAAGAGAGCAGAGAAGAGCAACAAAGAGGATCAGGGGACCGGAGGCCGAAACGTACGAAGGACGGTTGCAGGAACCGGGGCCGCCTTCTCCTTCGGCCCACCAACTGCCAGGTGGCAAGCCCTGGAGCTTGCAAACCAGCCGGGTTAATGTGCAACGGAGAGATGCCACGGTGCAAGAAGCAGGGTGGGCACCCGTGGCCTTGCACTTAATGGAGCCATCTCCCATTTGATCATTTACAGGAGGTGTCCCTGATGAGATGCTTCTGGGTTGACATTAGCCTCGGCTGGATGGCCTCGGGGGCCACCGGAGGCTTCGTGGCTGCTTCTGTTCGCCCTCCTTGATAGTCGGTGCCCAGGGTCTTCGCAGCGATGCCCTCCTTCTTGGGGGCAAGGGACCTGTTGGGAGGGAAGTCCTCTTATTTTAAAGCCTGGGCCAGGGGTGTCCAATCTTGGTGACTTTAAACCTGTAGATGGCAACTCCCAGAATTCCCCGGGGCTCCAACACTGGAGGATTTCAAGAAGGGACTGGACATCCACTTGTCTGAAATAATAGAACAGAATAGAACAGAAAATAGGAGAAAGAACAGAACAGAACAGAATAGAATAGAAGCTGCAGGGACCTTGGAGGTCTTCTAGTCCAGCCCTCTGCTCAAGCAGGAGAAACTATATACCATCTCAGACAGGTGACTGTCTAGTCCAGGGGTAGGCAACCTCGGCTCTTTTATGACTCATGGACTTCAACTCCCAGAATTCCTGAGCCAGCCAAGCTGGCTCAGGAATTCTGGGAGTTGAAGTCCATGAGTCATAAAAGAGCCGAGGTTGCCTACCCCTGGTCTAGTCTCTTCTTCCAGTGATGGAGCATTCACAACTTCTGGAGGCAAGCTGTTCCACTGGTTGATTGTTCTAGGTTCTCCTGTTTGAGCAGGGGGTTGGACTAGAAGACCTCCAAGGGCCCTTCCAAGTCTGTTATTCTGGTCTAAGCTAGCTATTCTGCAGTCTTAAAGCCGTGATTCTTAACCCCCTTATGGCAGTCAGAAGAAGACCTGGCTGAAGCATTGTCAGGACGCGATCGCCTTGGCTGCTGTTTCTTGTGCTTGTCTATTTCATCATTTCATTAACCATCTTAATTTGCTGAAGAAACTCTATTGCAAATCCATATTCTCTGCAAAGCTGCAAGAATAGAGAATAACAGAGTCGGAAGGGCCCTTGGAGGTCATCTAGTCCAACCTCCTGCTCAAACAGGGGACACTACACCATTTCAGATCCGATTTGTCCCTGTGATGCCTGCCACTGCACAAAGGACTTCAGGATGCATCAAACTGGGTCAAACACAACTAGCTCATTGGCTTTCTTTAAATGTATCAGAATCGTAAGGCTGGAAGGGACCGTGGAGGTCTTCTAGTCCAACCCCTACTCAAACAGGAAACCCTATGCCATTTCTGACAAGGTGCCGTCCAGTCTGTGATTGAAAACCTCCAGCGATGGAGCACCCACAAATTCTAGTGGCAAGCTGTTCCACTGGTTAATTGTCATCACTGTTAGAAAATGTCTCCTTAGTTCCAGGTTGCTTCTCTCCTTGATTCGTTTTACATCAGTTGCTTCTTGTCCTACTTTCAGGTGCTTTGGAGAATAAGTTGAATAAATTGATCCCCTTCTAATTTGAGGTCTTCTAGTCCAACCCCTGAAACTCAAATACTTTGGCCACTTTGGCCACCTAAGGAGAAGGAAGGACTCGCTGGAGAAGAGCCTCATGCTGGGAAAGGTTGAGGGCGAGAGAAGAAGGGGACGACGGAGAAGGAGGTGGCTGGATGGAGTCACTGAAGCAGGAGGCGTGAGCCTAAATGGACTCCAGAAGATGGTGGAGGACAGGAAGGCCTGGAGGAACGTTGTCCATGGGGTCACGATGGGTCGGACACAACTTCGCAGCTAACAACAAGTCCAACCCCCTGCTCAGGCAGGAGACCCTATACCATTTCAGACAAATAGTTGTCCAGTCTCTTCTTAAAATGCTCCAGTGTTGGAGCATTCACTGCTTCTGGTGGCAAGCAGTTCCACTGGTTGATTGTTCTCACTGCCAGAAAGTTTCTCCTTAGTTCTAGGTTGCTTCTTCTCCTTGGTGAGTTTCCCTCTATTGCTTCTTGTCCTGCCCTCAGGTGCTTTGAGGAATAGCTTGACTCCCTCTTCTTTGGGGCAGCCCCTGAGATACCGGAACGCTGCTATCATGTCCCCCCTGGTCCTTCTCTTTGTTAAACTAGACATACCCAATTCCAGCAAACGTTCTTTGTATGTTTTAGCCTCCAGTCCCCCTGTTTAATGAAAAGATCAGGAAATTGGGAATTGGCCAGGCAGGGGCCAAAGAGGTGTGAAGTATATAAACAATCTAATAGTTCCTCTTGGTGAGTAAACACATGTCAAGAAGGAAACAGGGTGTAGCATCGTACAAAGAGGTTGGCAAATATTGCATCCAGGGGATCCTAAAATAAGCAGCGTGCAGCGCGTCTGTTGGGTCCATCCAAGCTGACCTTCAGCCCACTCCCCAAAGTTCGTCACAGACATCCACCGGCAGCATCTGACGACGTGGTTTATGACGAGGTTGGTCCCACCGCCATTGCTACGCAGGAGACTGTCAGTCTGCCATCCGCTCAATTAGGCTGCCCCTCCCCTTCTTGCCACAGGCTGTGCCCACTACCTGGACGTGAGAAGGAGCTGGCTGAGTGAAACCTAGGTTGGAGAAAGGCAGGTGAGCCAACAGAGGGGTCCTGGGTGGTCTCTGAGCTTGGTAGCTTTCTTGCAGACGTTTCTTGACCCAACTAGGCAACGTCATCAGTGCTAGAATGGAATGAAGTGTGTGGAGAAGAGGAGGAAGAGGACTGTGGGGTCCTTGGTGCTCTCTGAGCTGGGTGGTTTCCTTGCAGATGTTTCATGACCCAAGTAGGGACCATCATCAGTGATAGAAAGGAGTGGGTTTTGTGGAGAGGAGGAGGAGGAAGAGGAGGACTGTGGGGTCCTTGATGCTCTCTGAGCTTGGTAGCTTTCTTGCAGACGTTTCTTGAGCCAACTAGGCAACGTCATCAGTGCTAGAATGGAATGAAGTGTGTGGAGGGAAGGATAAGGAAGGGAAGAGGAGGAGGAGGAGGAGGAGGAGGGAGGAAGAGGAGGAGGAGAAGGAGAAAGAGGAGCATGGGGGGGGAGCAGCACCAGCACAGGGAACAAGGAGGAGGAGGAGGGAGAGGGGAGAGGAAGAAGAGGAGGAGGTGGAAGAGAAAGAGTAGGAAGAGGGGCATGGGGAAGGAAGAGGAAGAAGAGGAAGGGAGAGGAGGAGGGGAGAGGAAGAGGAGGAGGAGAAGCAAGGGGAAGGAGGAGGACAGGAGGATGAGGAAGAGGAAGGAAGGAAGGAAGAGCTTCAACAGCTTGGCCCATTGTGTACAGACTTGTCCAGCCTAAGAAGGAAGGGACACTGACGACGTAGTTGCAAATTTCAATCCCGTTGTTTTCCTCTCGGAGAGGAGCTGCACAGCCAGCAAGCCAAGCTTCCTCTTAGACTTGGAGGACCCGAAGCCCAGGTCTGGGAGGACGAATCCAGGAAGAGTTTCTGCCAGTGCAGGGCGGGGCCCACAGCACCTGCAAATGGCAGCTCCCAAAGCTTGGCCACTTTAAGAGCCGTGGACTTCAGTTCCCAGAATTCCCCAGCCGGAGCATGCTGGCTGGGGACTTCTGGGAGTTGAAGTCCACGGCTCTTAAAGTGGCCAAGCTTTGGGAAATCCTAACCTACCCCCAGGGGGAGGTCCTTCTCTGTGGGCGCCCCGGAGCTATGGAATCGGTTGCCGGTTGAGCTCCGGATGGCGCCCGACCTTCGCTCCTTCCGTCGCGATCTAAAGACATTCTTATTTGAACAAGCCGGCCTGGCCTGAAGGGGGATGGGTTGGGTTTTTATGTCACTTTTAATATCTGTATTTACTGTTTTTAGCTGGGCATATGTTTAATTTTCTTTTAACTTTTGTATTTTTGTATTTTTTATATATCTGCCCTGTTCACCGCCCTGAGTCCTTCGGGAGAAGGGCGGTATATAAATATAATAATAATAATAATAATAATAATAATAATAATAATAATAATAATAATAATAATAATAATAATAATAATAACAATAATTATTATTATTATTATTATTATTATTATTATTATTATTATTATTATTATTATTATTATTATTATTATTATTATTATTAACGTCTTCCTGACCCACATTCTCCCACTGTCTTCCTGTTCTCCACACCTTCTCCTTTCCCAGCCCACAGGTCACCCCGGTGGACCCCAGTTGGGGCTGGCTCCCAAAAACCCTCAAGATAGGACAGATCTGGGTGCAAGGAGCTGGTAGCTCACCCTCTTCCTTGAAATCGATCCATCCTGCTCACTTGGGATGCAAGCCCCTGCCCATGTCAGAAATTCCTCAAGGTGGCTGCCAGGGCCACGACCTAAGGACAGTTCTCCTCCACCCTCCAGCTGCCTCAGGGTGTTCACCAGGGTGTCCCCTGCCTCCCCCTCCCCCTCCCGCCTCCGAAACAAGCTTGTCAATCACTAGCGCCCGGTACAAAGGCAAGGAGCCAATGAACCACATCAACAAATATCACACTTCACTGGAGAATAAGACTCTCCAGGAGGTAGAAATCGGGATCTGTACCAGTTGGAAACTGGCACCAGTAGCCAAATTGGGAAATCACCTTGCGACATTCAGACAGAGTCACAGGGGGTGGGAGTGTGTGTGCATGTGTGTCTGTTTCTCAGCTGTGGAGCCCAAGAGCTGCCATCAAAATACAGGAAGATCCTTGCTGAAGATCTGTTGGGTCCATCTGAGACTTTAAAAAGGACGCAGACAAGAGTAACAAAGATGATCCAAGGCCTGGAGACCAAAACATACGAAGAACGGCTGCAGGATTTGGCTTTGGCAAGTCTAAAGAAAAGAAGAAATGGGGGAGACGGGATAGCAGTGTTCCAGTATCTGAGGGGCTGCCCCAAAGAAGAGGGAGTCAAATTATTCTCCAAAGCACCAGAGGGCAGAACGAGAAACAATGGATGGAAACAGAACAAGGAGAGAAGCAACCTGGAATTAAGGAGAAACTTCCTGACAGTGAGGACAATCAACCAGTGGAACAGAAGTTGCCACCAGAAGTCGTGGGTGCTCCATCGCTGGAAATTTTTAAGAGGAGACTGGACATTTACCTATCTGAGACAGTGTAGGTCCTCCTGCCTGACCAGGGGGCTGGACTAGAAGACCTCCAAGGTCCCTTCCAGCTCTATTCTATTCTTAACCCACTCTCCAAAGCCCCTGAAGGCAGGACAAGAAGCAACGGAGGGAAACTCATCAAGGAGAGAAGCAACCGGGAACTAAGGAGAAACTTCCTGACAGTGAGAACAATTCACCAGTGGAACTCCTTGCCTCCAGAAGTTGTGGGTGCTTCAACACTAGGGGTTTTCAAGAAGAGACTGGACAGCCATTTCTCTGAAGTGGTACAGGGTTTCCTGCTTGAGTAGTGGGCAGGACTAGAAGACCTCCAAGGCCCCTTCCAGAAATACGATTGTGTTCTAATATATTTAAAGAAAGCCAAGGAACAAGCAGTGTTTGACCCAGTTTTATGCATCCTGAGGTCCTTTGTGCAGTTGCAGGCATGAAGGGGACAAATTGGGCCAAAGCCACTGAGATGCGAGGTGTCTTCCATCCAGAGTGGTCAGCCACTGCAACCTCAGCATAGCTGGCTGAGGAATTCTGGGAGCTGAAGTCCACAAGTCTTGAAGTTGTCAAGGTTGCAGACCCCTGGTCTAGGGTCTCCTGCTTGAGCAGGTGGCTGGACTCTGCTATTCTATTATTCAAGCCAAATAGATTCAAGAACAATTGACCAGTGGAACTCCTTGCCTCTAGAAGTTGTGGGTGCTCCATCCCTGGAGGTTTTCAAGAAGAGATCGAACAGCCACTGGTCTGAAATGGCAGAGCGTCTCCTTCTTGAGCAGGGGGCTGGACTAGAAGGCCTCAAGGGTCCCTTCCGACCAGTGCTGGGATTCAAATATGGGAACAACCGGTTCTCTGTGTAGATGCCACTTCCGGAAGTCCGTTCTGGGCCTGGGCAACCCAAAATTAGCTGGTGCGAACCGGCTGAATCCCACCGCTGCTTCCAGCTCTGCCATTCTGTTTATTCTATTTTTTTTATTTTATTTTTTTGCAGCTGTTGGCATTGTCAGCTAGGATGCCCTGGGCCACTCTGCCAGCAACGAGCCGGGCACGGCCCTGCTTGGCGACGAGCCAGAGGGACTCCATTCTCCCTGTCATCTGAAATGATATTTTTACACCCATGAATTCCCAACACAATCAGGTGCGCCGTTGGCAAACGGCAACGGGTGATGGAAGCCTTTGGCAGGGAAGACAATGCTGGCTGCCCGGGTCAACGTGGGCAGCTCAGCCAGGGCGCAGAAGAGAGCGGAGGGACTTTTTGCTTCCACTCGGGAGAAGAGCCAGGTGCCAAGCCAGAAGCCCCCCCCCCCCCAAGCTGAAAGGTTTTGCCCAGGAGTTGGCAGGGAGCTGTCGCCTGCGGACCTGTCACCCTCCCCCCACCTTCTCCAGGTTGGGTTGATCTCCGCCTTGGAGGAGTCCCAAGTTTACTAGCCCCCTCCCAGTGCTCCCCAGAGTGGGTCTCCTGCGAGGTCAGGCTGGCCCCGGCCAGGGGGTTAATTGTTCCCCTCCTCCTGCCTTCCCCTGCCAGCCCTTTCACACATGCTCCTGTGGCAGGGAGGCGGAATCCGAAGGAGACCCAGAGCAGCCGGCCAGCCGCAGCGTTATCGTTCATCTCTGCCAACGCAGGGACAAAGGCCCGGAGGAACTGACCTATTGAGCGGCCCAGGACGAAAAAGGAAATAATAAGTTGGAGCAAGCAGTAGAAGGCCGATGGGCACATTCAGCCGAGGAAGAATGGAGGGGCCCGTTTGCCAACGGAGGGCATCAATCTTGCTCATTCTTCCTCGCTCCTGTTGCTTGGCGCCTCCTCCAGCCTCTTCCGCAGGTGCCAACGGCTTCTGCGTGTCCACGAGGAAAGGAGGGGGCCCGCAGAGAGACCCGGTGAATATGCCGTGCCCAGCTTGGGAAGTCAACCGTTGGCCAGAGAGAAGAAGGTCTTCCAGATCCTGGACTGTCTGCAGCCTGAAGTCTATTTTATTTATTATTTATTTATTTTATTACATTTCTATACCGCCCTTTCCCGAAGGACTCAGGGCGGTTTACAGGGTAATTAAAAACCAAAATACAGAAGTTAAAAACAAGTTTAAAAAAATTAAATTTATCCCTGTATAAGTAAAACCCCAGTTAAAAAGATTAATCCTCAGCCTGGGCCCGAGAGCTCAAAGAGCCAGGTCTTCAGGCGGAATGATCGGAGGTCGGGGGCAGTTCTCAGCTCCACTGGCAGCTGGTTCCACAGGGCAGGCGCCCCCACTGAGAAGCCCTCTCCCTGGGTGTCACCCGCCGGCAATCTCTTACCGGCGGCACCCTGGGCGAAGGGAGCTTGATGCCGGCAGCAGGTGTTCCCTCAGATACCCCGGACCCAAGCCATTCAGGGCTTTATAGGTCATCACCAGCACCTTGGATCTCACCCGGAGGGCAACCGGAAGCCAATGCAGCTCACGGAGTAGAGGTGTTACATGGGAGTATCGGGAGACCTCCATCACAACTCGTGCGGCCACATTCTGCACCAGCTGAAGCCTCCGAGTGGTCCTCAAGGGCAGCCCCATGTAGAGAGCATTGCAGTAGTCCAAACGGGAGGTCACGAGTGCATGAGTAACTGTGCGTAGGGCGTCTCGGTCCAGATAGGGTCGCAACTGGCGCACCAGGCGAACCTGGGCAAAAGCCCCCCTGGTCACGGCTCCTATATGGTCTTCAAAATTGAGTTGTGAATCCAGGAGGACACCCAAGTTGCGAGCCCTATCAACGGGGGGTAACACCTCACCCCCCATCTTTAAAGATGGAATGGTCTGGTTAACCCGAGATGCCGATATGCACAGCCACTCAGTCTTGGCAGGATTGAGACAAAGCCTGTTTCTCCCCATCCAGACCTGGACTGCCTCCAGGCACCGGGACATCACGGAGAGGGCATCACTGGGTTGGTTCGGGGTGGAAAGAAAAAGTTGGGTATCATCAGCGTACTGGTGATACCCCACCCCGAAACCACGAATGATCTCGCCCAGCGGCTTCATATAGATGTTGAACAGGAGGGGCGAGAGGACCGACCCCTGAGGGACTCCACAAATGAGAGACCTCGGGGCGGACCTCTGCCCTCCTGCCAACACCGACTGCGAGCGGCCCTGGAGGTAGGAGGAGAACCACCATAGAACGGTGCCTCCCACTCCCAAACCCCTGAGACGCCGCAGCAGGATACCATGGTCGATGGTATCAAAAGCCGCTGAGAGATCTAATAGGACCAGGACAGAGGAGCAACCCCTGTCCCGAGCCCGCCAGAGATCATTCACCAGCACGACCAATGCCGTCTCCGTGCTGTGTCCGGGCCTGAAGCCCGATTGGTACGGGTCCAGATAATCAGTTTCCTCCAGGAACAGAGGGAGCTGATGCGCCACCACACTCTCAACAACCTTCGCCAAAAAGTGAAGGTTGGAGACTGGACGATAGTTATTTAAAACAGCCGGGTCCAAGGCAGGCTTCTTGAGGAGGGGTCTCAAGGGAAGACACCCTTGAGGGTCTCAAGGGAAGACACCCTCCTTCAAAGAAGCAGTTATTACTGCATGGAACCAGCCTCGTGTTCCCTCCCGGGCCGCATAAGCTAGCCAGGAGGGGCACGGATCCAACAAACAGGTGGTGGTGCTCAGCCTCCCCATGATCCTGTCCACATCATCAGGGGAAACAGGGTCGAACTCAGTCCAGATAACATGCTCAAGACCGTCCGATTCCTCCACGTCAGACTCTGCCCATTCAGAGTCCAGACCGGTCCGGATCTGAGCGATTTTGTCCACCAGATGATGACTAAACTCCTCGGCTCGTCCCCATAAGGGATCCTCCCTCACCTCCTGATCTAGATATTATATTGAATCAAATAGAGCTGGAAGGGACCTTGGAGGTCTTCTAGTCTAGCCCGCTGCTCAAGCAGGAGAACCTATGCCATCTCAGACAAGTGACTGTCCAGTCTCTTCTTAAAAAACTCCAGTGATGGAGCACCCATGATTTCTGGAGGCAAGCTGTTCCACTGATTGATTGTCCTCATCGTTTTTGTTGTTATTTGCGAAGTGTCTGACCCATCGCGACCCCATGGACAATGTTCCTCGACGCCTTCCTGTCCTCCACTATCTTCTGGAGTCCATTTAAGCTCACGGCTCCTGCTTCAGTGACTCCATCCAGCCACCTCATTCTCTGTCGTCCCCTTCTTCTATTGCCCTCAACCTTTAACCGCATGAGGCTCTTCTCCAGTGAGTCCTTCCTTCTCATTAGGTGGCCAAAGGATTTGAGTTTCAACTTCAGGATCTGGCCTTCTAAAGAGCAGTCGGGGTTGATCTCCTCTAGGACTGAACGGTTTGATCGCCTTTGCAGTCCAAGGGACTCGCAGGAGTCTTCTCCAGCACCAGAGTTCAAAGGCCTCAATTCTTTGGCGCTCAGCCTTTCTTATGGTCCAGCTTTCACAGCCACACATTGCAACTGGGAAGACCGTAGCCTTGACTATACGCACTTTTGTTGACAGGGTGATGTCTCTGCTTTTTAGGGTGCTGTCTAGATTTTCCATGGCTCTCCTCCCGAGGAGCAAGCGTCTTTTAATTTCTTGGCTACAGTCCCCGTCTGCGGTGATCTTGGAGCCCAGGAAAATAAAATCTGTCACTACCTCCATTTCTTCCCCATCTATTTGCCAGGAATTGAGAGGGCCGGATGCCACGATCTTGGTTTCCTTGATGTTGAGTTTCAAGCCAACTTTTGCACTCTCCTTCTTCACCCGCAACACGAGGCTCTTTAGTTCTTCTTCACTTTCTGCCATTAGGAAGTTTCAATTCCAGGTCGCTTCCTCGCCTCCAACTCAGCCTTCTATGTGGTGCTCCCACAGTCTCCAAACTGGGGGTGCCTTTAACACCTGTGGACCACAACTCCCAGGATGCTTCCAAGGTCACTTCCAACTCTCTTACAATTAGACTTACAGCCGTTCGTTTAGTGATGGTTCAAAGTTACAACAGCACCAGAAATAAAGGGATTTCTCACCCCTTTTCACATTGCAGCATCCCTGGGATTACGTGATTAAAATTCGGATGCTTGGCAACTGATTCCTAATTATGACGGTGGCTGTGTCCCGGGTGGGGGGGGGGATCCCCTTTTGCGACCTTTTGATAAGCAAAGCCAACGAGGGAAGCCGAATTCATTTAACGACCGTGTTACTAACTGCACAACTTCAAGGATTCGCGTAGCATCCGTGGCAAGAAAGGTCGTAAAATGGGGCAAACGTCCATTCAGACGTTTCTACCTTACCAACAAAAACGTTGGGCTCAGCTGGCGTCGTAAATCGAGGACTTTCTCAAGTGAGTGAAGATGGAATGCCTAAATTTGCCAGTCATCACCAGGTGGACCTAGCACAGGGGTCTTCAAACTTGGCCCCTTTAATGACTTGTGGACTTCCACTCCCAGATGGCCTGCCTGGCTGAGGAATTCTGGGAGTTGAAGTCCACTAGTCATGAAAGGGCCAGGTTGGAAGGCCCCTGACCTAGAAAATGCAGCTTGATCGATTTTTAGAGTGATTGTGCTTTTTCCCCCCAGTGGTTTTCTTGCACATGTTTCATGACCAAACTGATGCTGAGAACTGATGATGTTCCCTAGTTGGGTCATGAAACATCTGCAAGAAAACAATCAAGCTCAGAGAGCACCCAGGACCCCACAGTCCTTTCCTCCTCCTCCTCCTCCTCCTCCTCCTCCCTTCTAGCATTGATGATGTTCCCTAGTTGGGTCATGAAACGTCTGCAAGAAAATAGCCAAGCTCAGAGAGCACCCAGGACCCCACAGTCCTTTCCTCCTCCTCCTCCTCCTCCTCCTCCTCCTCCTCCTCTCCACAAAGGCCCCTCCTTTCTAGCACTGATGATGTTCCCTAGTTGGGTCATGAAACGTCTGCAAGGAAACCCCCCAGCTCAGAGAGCACCCAGGACCCCACAGTTCTTCCTCCTCCTCCTCCTCCTCCTCCTTGCAAACTTCCCTCCATTTTGGCAATGATGATGTTCCCTAGTTGGGTCATGAAACATCTACAAGAAACCCACCCAGCTCAGAGAGTACCAAGGACCCCACAGCCCTCCTCCTCCTCCTCCTCCTCCTCCTCTCCCCAAAGGCCCCTCCCTTCTATCACTGATGATGTTCCCTAGTTGGGTCATGAAACATCTCCTATAAAAAAAGCCAAGCTCAGAGAACACCAAGGGGCCCACAGTCTTCCTCCTCCTCCTCCTCCTCCTCCTCCTCCTCCTCCTCCTCCTCCTCCTCCTCCTCCTCCTCCTCCTCCTCCCTTCTAGCATTGATGACGTTCCCTAGTTGGGTCATGAAACGTCTCCCATAAAACAGCCAAGCTCAGAGACCCCCGAGGACCCCAGAGTTCAATTGCGAGCCACAAAGATCCTCTACTTTGGGGAACTGCGTGTTTGCGTGCCAAGGGGTTGTAGAACAAGGGCACCCGGGGAAGTCACTTTTGGGGCACCCCCTGCTGGGCTGCCAGCCATCCCACGTGCTGCCTCTGGACCCGTCTTTTAGCAAATTGCACAATCCGGCCCCTGTGAACTGTAAACCTGTGTAGATCACACCTAAATGGGGCAAAAGTTTCAGCCCAGCCCAAATTTTGATTCATCTCTAGATTCTTCTTCTTCTACTACTTTCTGCCTGGCAGAATCAATCACCCGCTCTCTGGAGGATGGGAGAAACCCAGCTGGCAAAGGCCCGTGAAGGTCCTTTTGCGAAAAGTCAGACCGTAAAAAACACTTATACAATCGGAGCGTAACACAAACACAGGAGTGGGCCGGAGACTGTTTGCCTTCGACTTAAGCCTCCTTTGAGACGCTGCCCCAGGAACGGCTCAGCTTACAGAAATAACCATCGGCTGCTAATGGCCCCGTTTGTGGCAGGGCCGGGCTCTGCCAGCTGGGCTTGGCAGCCTGGGCTGAACAAAGGCAGGGCAAGGAGTGCCCCACGCCCGCCTCGCACTCTGCACTTCCTGCACCAACAGCAGCCCGGACCTGCAGGGGTGTCAGGATCACCCCCTTGTATCCCTAGAGCAGGAGGGGGTGGGTGGATTCTACGGGATCTCCCGCGCAGCGTTGCTGAGCTGTCTGAAGGCCGGACAAGAAGCAACGGATGGAAACTCATGAAGGAGAGAAGCAACCTTAGAACAGAATAGAGCTGGACGGGACCTTGGAGGTCATCTAGTCCAGCCCCCTGCTCAAGCAGGAGAACCTATACCAGGGGTGTCAAACTCAATTTCATTGAGGGCCGCATCAGCATTGTGGTTGCCCTCAGGGGGCCGGGTGGGTGTGGCCAGGGTGGGCGTGGCCTACTGGGTGGGCGTGGCTAGAGTGCGTATGGCCTACTGGGTGGCGTGGCCAGCTCTACATCGTTCACATCAAGGGTGCCTATGGGGGCCTGGGCAGGAGTGGGACAGATCTGAGGGTCTCTGGCAGGAGGAGGGTCTCTGGGCCAGGGCCAAGGCAGTGGGGGCCGTTCCCTCCCTGTTTCCAGGATGGCTTCACGGGCCACATGAAACCACTTCATGGGCCAGATCTGGCCCCCGGGCCTTGTGTTTGACATGTCTGACCTATACCATCTCAGGCAAATGACTGTCCAGTCTCTTCTTAAAAACCTCCAGGGATGGAGCGCCCACGACTTCTAGTGGCAAGCTGTTCCACTGGTTGATTGTCCTCACTGTCAGGAAGTTTCTCCTTAATTCCAGGTTGCGTCTCTCTTATTTCTCTCCTAGAAATAAGAAGGAATTTCCTTTGCAGTGAGGACAATCAACCAGTGGAACAGAAGTTGCCTCCAGAAATCGTGGGCGCTCCATCCCTGGAGATTTTTAAGAAGAGATTGGACATCCACCTGTCTGAGAGGGTATAGGTTCTCCTGCTTGAGCAGGGGGCTGGACTAGATGACCTCCAAGGTCCCTTCCAGCTCTATTCTGTTCTATTCTACACTGGTAAAGAGAGCCACTTTAGTCTAGTGGTGGATGTGCTGGCCTAGAAACCAGGCGACGGTGAGTTCTAGTCCCACTTGAGACTTGAAAGCCGGGTGGCTGACTTTCCGGCCAATTCCTAGGAGGCTGAGAGTTCTAGTCCCACCTTAGGCACAAAAACCACCTGGATGATTTGGGGCCACTTACCAGGAGACTGTGAGTTCCAGTTCCGCCTTAGCAGAGAAGTTGTATGGGTGACTTTGGGCCAATCACGAGGAGACAGTGAGTTGTAGTTTGAGCTTAGCCGTAAAAGCCAACTGGGTGAACTTAGGCCCGTCCTTCCTCCTCAGCCCCAGCCTACCTTGCAAGTTAGTTGTTGTGGGGAAAACAGGTGGAGGAAGGTAATCAGATATGGTCACTGCCTTGGGTGATTTATAAATTTGCAGTATTTAAGCAATGATGCCATGATATCTTTAGGATAGGATAGAATAGAATAGAATAGAATAATAGAATAGAATAGAATAGAATAGAATAGAATAGAATAGAATAGAATAGAATAGAATAGAATAGAATAGAATAGAGAATGAATGGAATAAAATAGAATAGAATAATATAGAATAGAATAGAGTAAATGGAAAGGAATGGAATGGAATGGGATAGGATAGGATAGGGTAAGATAGGATAGGAGCTGGAAGGACCTCAGAGGTCATCTAGTCCAGCCCCTTGCTCAAGCAGGAGAACCTATACCATCCCAGACATGTGACTGCCCAGCCTCTTCTTAAAAACCTCCAGGGATGGAGCACCCACGATTTCTGGAGGCAACTTCTGTTCCACTGGTTGATTGTTCTCCCTGTCAGGAAGTTTCTCCTTAATTCCAGGTTGCTTCTGTCTTTGATCAGTTTCCATCTATTTTTTCTCGTCTTTCCCTCGGGTGCTTAATGTGACACCCCCCTCTTCCTTGTGGCAGCCCCTCAGATACTGGAATAACTGCTATCATGTCTCCCCTATTTCTTCTTTTCTCTAGACCAGCCCAACCCAAGTCCCACAGCCGTTCTTCGTATCTTTTAGTCTCCAGGCCTTGGATCATCTTAGTTGCTCTTCTCTGAACTTTCTCCGAACCCTCAACATCTTTTTTGTGATATGGTGGGCAAAATTGGCTGCAGGATTCCAGGTGTGGCCTTACTAGGGCTTTATAAAGCAGTCCTAACACTTTGC